>NC_092336.1:592343214-592664642 GCF_046630445.1 Rutidosis leptorrhynchoides | reverse complement strand
ACGAGTAGTTGTATATGGATCCATAGGGCTTGACATCCCCGTCTGTTCCAGGTATAGAAACCCTAGCCTGCACTATAAAACAGACGTATGCTATTTGAGGTTAGTACACGTTGGTTTGCGTGTATTGTACATGTTGGTTGCATGTATGTTAAAACAGGGGTACTTATTATATATACGTTAAAGTTTAGTTACCAGGGTGCTCAATCTTGTAGATTATTTTGATAAACGTGTCTGGATGAAACAACTGAAATCTTGTGATCCACCTATATATACAGATTATGCGCAACATTAAAACTATGAATTCACCAACCTTTGTGTTGACACTTTTAAGCATGTTTATTCTCAGGTTCCTAGAAGTCTTCCGCTGTTTGCTTATATGTGATACAAGCTATGTGCATGGAGTCATACATGCTTTATTCGAGAAAACGTTGCATTCACAAAATCAACACCATGTATCTTATTTCAACCGCATTATCAACGGATGTAGTATTGTAAACTATTAATTACGGTGATTGTCTATATGTAGAAATCATCAAACGTTAAAAACCTTGGAATTTGATATTCAATTATGGTGTGCCTTTTCAAAAGAATGCAATATTTATAAAATGTATCATGTAGAGGTCAGTACCTTACTGTGAAATCGATGAATGATGTATTTGTCCAAATGGATTTGAACGGATCATCACAGTTGGTTTCAGAGCTTGAGGTCATAGGGAACCAGAATTTGCATTAGTGTGTTTAACTGGTAATTGTTAGGATGCATTAGTGAGTCTGGACTATGACCGTATCTATTTTTACCGAGTTTTGCTTATCATTTCTTGTCAGAAATTACTTGCTTATCTTTCCTAATCCTAGACACGTTTTCTTGCATTTATTGCATAGATAGTGTACAGACAGATTCATATCTTGGCATATCTGTTACTGTAAACTTTACCTGACATCTTTCAAAAATTCCTCCGTGATTTATGGAATTTTGGTATTATGTATACATATGTAAATTATGTATTGAAGAGTACCAATCTAAATTCTATAATCTATTTCATATAAAAAATCACCTCCCTAATTATACAAGATGGATCCCGCATCAAGTTCGAATTCCTCAGATTCCGACAGCTATTCCGATATGGAATTCGACCTGAGCTCCGAAAGCAGCGTAACCGGAATGGATCAACCAATTAGTCATCATCTATTCTGGATGAATTGGGGATGGGTTCATAGCTTACTTAATCATTGGAGATAAGAAGAAGGTGATCCCTTCCATCCAGCACATTGCCCTATTGGCGAAGAACTTGAAGCACTTACCGGCGAACCTGTTCGTAATACCATTTTCTCTCTCATCTCCAGAGTATCTCATCATGGTTATATACTATCTCAAATTCTGGATCTTATTCATCCGCTCGTCCGAACCGACAATCACCCCGGTGTAATAGAAGCAGTCAACGAGCTTCGCGCTCGGGTAGTCACTTTAGAGAATATGGTGCAAAGGTTACAAGCATCACCATCATCAACACCAACAATATCATTACCACCACCAACAACAACATCCGCATCCCACACCTCAACATCACAATTTGTACCTTGAGCATCAACATCATAGACGTCCTGTGATATTTAATGTAGGGGATCGAGTGTATCTGAAAGTTTCGCCGTGGAAAGGAGTAATCAGGTTTGGTAAGCTTGGTAAACTAGCTCCGAGATATATTCGGCCATTTCCGATCAAGGAAATTTTGAATGATCAAACTGTTGTTTTAGATCTTCCATCTGACTTAGCAGGAATTCACAACACGTTCAATGTGTGTTATTTAAGGAAGTGTAAAGTAGAGGATGAAAGTCAGATTCTTCCATTGAAAGATTTGAAAGTTGACTTGACTAAGAAATTAGTGGAAGAGCCGGTTAGAATAGTGGACAAGAAGGTCACAAAGCTAAGAAAGAAACAGATTCCAATGGTGTTAGTGGAATGGAGACACAGTTTAGGTTCTAACTTGACGTGGGAAACCGAGGAGTTAATGAGGGCGCGCTATCCCTAGTTGTTCGAACTTGACCAGATTCCGAGGACAGAATCTTCTTAAGGGCGGTAGATTTATAACATCCTCAATCGGGCTTAGTTATAAGATTACTATTTTGCCCTTAAGTTAGTGTTGTGTTATTATATGTTTTTATTTTTATTAAATGTTTATTATTATTTGATGATGTGGTTAGGACCAGTTTGTGACAACGGTCACAAAACAGGTTTGTTTATTTATTTAGGACTTCATTTGGGTCGCCAAATGATGTACGAAAGTTTTTAGATAACTGATAAATACCCATGTGTGATGGGGTATTGTGTTTGGCCTTAATATATAAGCTAGAATCAGCTCATTTCTACCATTTTTCTTGAAACTTCCACTCAACAACCGTACCTACACTCTTACACCCATCAAACCCTAATTGCTAGATCTTGTTCTTGAGCTCAAATTAATCATATCTTCTTGTTCTCTATGAATTACTGATTCTATCAAGGTAAGAATCATAACATTTCATGCTCTAATCTTTGAGAAAATTGGGTTTATGTGTGAGTAGTTGAAAGTGTGAATTTATAGCCAAAAATCTTTAAATTGATGTTGTTTTGATGTCAAAATTGTGGGTTTATAGTCTAAACTATGTTGTTGTCGAGTTGTGGGTAATTTGGATGTCAAAAACGAGCTTTAGAACAAGAATTGGTGATTTATGCTTGAAACCCGTCAGTTTTCTGCTGCTGCTGCTCGATGAACACAACCGCACGATTGCAGGTTGCAATCGCATGGTTACGTGGTGCAACCGTACGGATGCAAGTGTAACCGTACGGATGCAGCAGTGTTGTGCAACCGGGCCAGAAACTTGCAACCGCACGGTTACATATTGTAACCGTACGGATGGAGGCTGCAACTGTACGGATGCATGTGCAACCGTACGGATGTAGATCAGTAATGCATTATAGTGAAATTTAGCTGTTTCCTAGCCATTATGCTGCTCGTTTATTTATTGATGATCAGGATGTAAATTTTAAAAATGAATAAGTGTTAAGAAGAAATTTTTAGCGGACGCTTTTTGATACAAAAATTTCTGTATTGGGTTAATAGGGGTTAACGGACAGAAACTAACTTGTGTATATCTTTTTCTCAGGAGAAAAGGAGAAAGAGAAGGTTCAGTGATTAGATAGCTGAATACCTTCTCGTTTGCTGGTAATCGGTGAGTGTGACTAACTGGAGAATATAGTATAGAGTAGCATGTTATATTATGATTGCCATGCTTGTTAGATATACTTATTGATGTGGTTAGTTAGTACGATGTGATGACTGCATGTTAGTTGATGCTTGTCTGCTGGAGCCCATTGCGTCCCTATTGTGTGGTGGCCTCGGTAGGAGAGATCAACCTGCGGGTTGGGTTCCTCATGTGGTGGCCTAGACAATCGTGGTGTATATATATGTGAATGATGCGCCCGTCGCGTATAGATTATATATATACATACGGTGGTGGAGGAACTTCTGGTAAGCCCCAGTCCGATCAGCTGGTGGTTAATGGTTTGGCCGAGCTGCCAGAGTCTCTGTAGACGGCACTTGGGTGATGTTTGTGTGTTAGACTATGTGACTTGATTAGTATAACACTTTTGTATGCTCTGGCCTGTAGTTAGTCGTACTCATTTAGCTTCGTGCTAATTCCCCTCCATCTCCTCCCTGCAGGTTGATAGCTTTTGCAGATAGTGCTTTTTGGGAGAAGACGGGCATGGTGATGTTATGTTTGACATGGTTAACTCTGATGTGGTCTTTTAGGATATGAACCGTGTACTTTTGAAAGCAGAATGCAATTACGTCTTTTCCAGTTAAATATGTAATTTGTTTTAATGACACATGACATCGGTTTATACAAATGTTGATATCGTATTTAAATAATATAATGCTTCTGCCACGTATAAAAAAAATTTAGCGGTGTCACACTTAGTATCATAAGATCAAGCAATGTATGAGTTGATTATTGAGATTATGCCCGGGTTGAAATCACTTAAAACCCTTTAACCATCAAAGTCACCTAAGATAGTCAAACACCACTATGATGAACAAAGGTCAATTGAAAACCAACTTAGACTAGAAACACAATCACTTGAAATTCTTATTCTAGTTGTCTAGATCACCAAAGGTGTTGAAGCACAAATTGATTCACTTCTCAAATCACTTAGAGAGCTATTCAACCTATGTAATCAAAGTAAAACCAATAACAAACATAGCAATGGACCTCATGGCTAACACAATAACACTAGCTCATGTATTTTCATTCAAAACAACCTCATTCAATAGATTAAGGGCACATCTCATGCATTAAAGATTCATAGATAAGCATACACAAGTGATTTAGCTACTTATAGCAAAGATTACACTAGCAATAATCATAAAAGCATCAATAAACATCATCTTGAGTGATTACAAGCAAAGATTCAAACATAAATGAAGACAAACAAAGATTACAACTAATTATTGCAAAATAAGTAAAAGTAAAATGGAGATTACAACCCAAAATGGAGAAGAAACACTAAAATGGAGAATGGATGATGTAGATCTAGCATATAGCTTCACTAGTCTTTGACTTGAAACATGAAATTAAGCTTTTATCTTGATGGAATCATGATTGGAACCCTTTTAGGGCTCCAAAACGGCCTAAGGAACCAGCTCTCTAACTCAAAAACCCCAAATTTGCTTTTATAGGTCGGCTATATTTTCTGGCTGAATCAGCACCAGGAGCGACGCTTTTGGAACAGGAGCGGAGCTTTTGATCCTGTAGGAGCGGCGCTTTTGGCATAGGAGTGACGCTTTTGATCCTGTAGGAGCGGCGCTTTTGGCATAGGAGCGACGCTTTTGGCTACTGATCTTTTTAACACACTTTTTAGCACATAGGAGCACCGCTTTTGACCTTAGGAGCGGCGCTTTTGATCCTGGAACTTCATTTTCACTCCAAAACTTCACTAGGTTCATTCATTTGGCCTAAGGGTTGATTCCTTAGCATAAATATGAACTTTTAGACCGCTTTTGTCCCGAAACAACTAAATACCACAAACCGCTCACTAATCATCACAACCCGTATCGAAATGCCACGAAAGTAGGAAGATATTGTGAAGATAAATATGTATATTTTGAGCAATATCAAATCCCCCACACTTGAAGATTGATTGTCCTCAAGCAATATAAGATAAAGCACTCTAAACTCAACCATCAATACCCAAACTAGTAGCCTCAAGCTCAAATGCAATAAAGATCAAACCAAACTTACATTTCAAATAAATATGGCCAAAATGCAAAGTATTATCTCAAAGCACTTGCCATTCTTCAAATTATCACTTGAACTTGAGACTTGGGAAAACTCTTCAATCAACAATCAAAAACGATCTTCAATCATCTCAAACTCAAACCTTCAACAATAACATCATCAACTTCAAACAATCTCTTCAACTAGAACATCTTCAAGTCTTCAATCCTCAAATACTAACACAATCACATTTCAAGCCTAAGTCTACCCGAATCAATCATTCCCCCGGCCAAAGTCAACTTCATCTACGAGAAGGTCATCAAACACCAATCAATAAGTATCAAATCTTTACAAACTCGACCTTGACCTCCTTGACCAAATATGTAGGATTCACGGGATAGCCATAACTAATCAAATAATTCAATCTTGATCTAGTATCAACCTACTCAAACAAGCTCAAAGTGTATTCAAAATATGTAAAATGCACCCCGAAATGAACAAGGGCCATGAAATTTCGTACACATCACCACTAATCATGAAATAATGCATCGTGTAAAGAATATACTTCCAAAAAGAATGCTCACCTCATCAACCCGTGATGGCTATCCCTCTTCCACCTCCTCGCCCCCTAAACTCCTATTTTCGTCAATTCTAATAATGGTCGTCAATTCTAAATATATGCCATCAATTCCAAAGGATAATCGTCAATTCCAAATATAGAGTTAAGGTGGGTGTGCCAAAGGTAAGGGACTGGGTACCCCACCTTTATTGGTTACCCGGGCACGGGGTAACCGGCACTCATCAAGCTTTCTATCACAACTCTATGGTTTCTCTCATAGTAGGGCAAAAACATTGACGGAGGTTCGTGAAATTAGGGCCCCACGTGGCCAAATAAGAGAGTCTGCCAATTCTAAATTTTTGAAGCACTAGGAAGACTTTAACTTCCTTTCAAATAATCGAGCTTGACTTAGGAGACTTTACTCCCAAGCTTGGAACAACATAACTTGGAAGACTTTACTTCCAAAACGAGATGATGCTTATCTACTTCCCACATAACAAGCTTTTATGCTTATTTTTAGAAAAGGTAGGAAGTAGTTACTACCTTTCCGTTAATTGCAAGCGCAAGGGTGCCATAGCTTTTGGCTATGGGTTGTGTTGTCTAGCAACACTAGCACGAAGCTATTGCTCCTAAAAAGGATAGCACTTTGTGAAGCTCAGTGGCTCCTCTTCCCACGACACTTAGCATAGCTAAATGTAAAATGGTGTAGATTAGGAAGTCTCTTACACCAAGTGAATTAACCATTCAAGTTTGAGACATAAGAGGGTGGACTTTAACCACCGAATTTTTGAAACCTGGAAGACTTTACTTCCCCCACACTTGAATGGAACTTTAACCATTCAAGTTGAAACTTGGAACCAAAAATGAATGGAACTTTAACCATTCAAAACAAGGTAAGTTATGGCTTAATTTTGACCAAAACTTTTCAACAATTCAACAAAACACTTAGGAAAATTTTAAAATTAGGTCATAATTTTGTTTAAAGTTAAGTCCACGAGAATTTATCTCTCCCCCCACACTTGAGATCATGTAATGCCCACATTACATGGAATCAAAATAAAGTAATAAATTCGAGTGGGCAAAATTAGAAAAGAGATAGAAGTACCCGAGACTAAAGGCCATTTCCACAAGTAATTGTCAAATTGCATGAAGTTATCATCACATATCCGCATCGCCATACTTCCTTTAGCTTTGATTTTGATTAACGAGTCTTTATCTTGACTCGTCCCCGTCTTCTCAACATTCCTTATCGGGGTGGTTCTCCCCCACACTTTATCGGACGACATGTGAAATCGGTGGAAAAAGTTCCACGAATCAAAAGAGTGAGCCAATCATTAACCCCTCGGGTGGTGTATAAGAAGAGAATAATCTTCTTCATTTGCATGAAGAAGATTGAACCAACCCAAGAGTCAACAATTGACTCTCTTCCAAACACGGTTTTGAACACGAGGTTCGCTTTCTTAATCGGCTCACACCAACACGAATCATCAACCCCGGGTTGCAAAACCTCCTTAAAATCATCTATATCATACCCGAGAGGATTGTTATACATTTTGAGAGTTTCGGGTATGATATTCTCAACCTCATCTCTGTCATTATTATCATCTTCACTATCATCATCACTATCATACTTTCCATCACCAAGTGGATTATCATGGCTTGTAAAAACGTTGGGTGTTGGTAAAGTTTCAATCACTTCATCATTTTCCTCATCACTTTCATCATCCTCATCAAATTCATCCTCCTCTTCATCATTGGTTATCAAAGATTCGGGTACTTGTGCAATCTCCACTACTTCGGTCTTGGCATAAAAGCTTACATCATCATCATCATCATCATCATCATAAAAGACCCAATTTCTTGACCGAGAAGTAGAAACTACGGGTGAGGTGGGTGGTGAAATGGTAGTGGATACAAAATCTTCAACTAAATGGAGCATGGAACACACGGTTTTCTCTAAGCTTTGAAATGAAGCGTGTTGAATTTCTAACATTTCTCTCAAATCTCTTCTTTCTTGAACTAGAGCCTCCATACGGTTAAGGTGGGTTCTCACAACATTTGAGAATAACTCTAGTAAATTCGGATCAATCTCCTCTTGTTGTTGATTTTGAAATTGAAATTGAGGAGAATCCCATGTCGAGTTATCCCTCTCATAAAAATAGTCCATTGGTTGACCAAAAGAGTCAAAATTAGAAATGAGACCATAATCACAAGGTTGATCCACAAGAACAAAATCATTCATATAAACATTATCATAACCCCCGTCATCATAATAACCATCATAAGCACCAACATAACCATTCGGCTTAACATTAGCTTGCGAAGAATCCATATAACCGTTGTCATTCATACCCATGTAACCATCATTCATATACCCATAACCATCATTCATACCCAAATAATCACTATTGTTGCCCAAATAACCATTGTCATCATTCATGCCCAAATAACCATTATTCATATCCATGTGACTTGAGTATTCCATCAATTGTTGATCATAAATCGCGATTTTTGACATCAAGTAGTCACACAAAGCATCATACTCCTCCATCTAGCTTAATCACACCACAAACAAACAAACGTTTTTCGAATACAAGCAAATATAAACAAAAAGTAACATTTGCAAGAATGAAATTCTTACAAAAGGATCGACCAATTAAAAGTTTAAACCAACTACCCAACTTAGCTAACCGCTCCCCGGCAGTGGCACCAAGAAAGTGTTGATGCGTGCGTGACAATACATCTTTTACCTTCTAAATTTATACAAGATTCAAACACTACAAATAAGCACACACAACTAACGAGCACTTAGAATCCGGTCATTATAGTACTTTAATGTAAGTATTCATTTCAAGTTCGTCCCAAGAGAGCGGTGTAAGTTGGATAATTGAAACTATTAATTGTCCTAGGGTTTGTTTGATTGGGGGGGTTTTGATTGATATCAACTAACAACTAAAACTTGTACAATTAAACAAACTTAAACTTAACAAGTAAACTAGTAGCAAGTAATTAAGAAATGAGAATAAAGCAATATGATAGAGAGTGTTCACTTATCTAATCCTCTTTATGCTTAGATGGCCCTTGTTTTACCCAAATTGTTATCACTTAAATTGTTTGAACTAGTAAATGTTCTTAATCCAATTTTACCTTGCAAATTCACATAAGCTTAGTATCAAAAGATCAAGCAATGTATGAGTTGATTATTGAGATTATGTCCGGGTTGAAATCACTTAAAACCCTTTAACCATCAAAGTCACCTAAGATAGTCAAACACCACTATGATGAACAAAGGTCAATTGAAAACCAACTTAGACTAGAAACACAATCACTTGAAATTCCTATTCTAGTTGTCTAGATCACCAAAGGTGTTGAAGCACAAATTGATTCACTTCTCAAATCACTTAGAGAGCTACTCAACCTATGTAATCAGAGTAAAACCAATAACAAACATAGCAATGGACCTCATGGCTAATTCAATAACACTAGCTCATGTATTTTCATTCAAAACAACCTCATTCAATAGATTAAGGGCACATCTCATGCATTAAAGATTCATAGATAAGCAAACACAAGTGATTTAGCTACTTATAGCAAAGATTACACTAGCAATAATAATAAAAGCATCAATAAACATCATCTTGAGTGATTACAAGCAAAGATTCAAACATAAATGAAGATAAACAAAGATTACAACTAATTATTGCAAAATAAGTAAAAGTAAAGTGGAGATTACAACCCAAAATGGAGAAGAAACACTAAAATGGAGAATGGATGATGTAGATCTAGCATATAGCTTCACTAATCTTTGACTTGAAATATGAAATTAGGCTTTTATCTTGATGGAATCATGATTGGAACCCTTTTAGGGCTCCAAAACGGCCTAAGGAACCAGCTCTCTAACTCAAAAACCCCAAATTTTCTTTTATAGGTCGGTTGAATTTTCTGGCTGAATCATCACCAGGAGCGACGCTTTTGGAACATGAGCGGCACTTTTGATCCTGTAGGACGGCGCTTTTGGCATATGAGTGACGCTTTTGATCCTGTAGGAGCGGCGCTTTTGGCATAGGAGCGACGCTTTTGGCTACTGATCTTTTTAACACACTTTTTAGCACATAGGAGCGCCGCTTTTGACCTTAGGAGCGGTGCTTTTGATCCTGGAACTTCATTTTCACTCCAAAACTTCACTAGGTTCATTCCTTTGGTCCATGGGTTGATTCCTTAGCATAAATATGAACTTTTAGACCGCTTTTGTCCCGAAACAACTAAATACCACAAACCGCTCACTAATCATCACAACCTGTATCGAAATGCCACGAAAGTAGGAAGATATTGTGAAGATAAATATGTATATTTTAAGCAATATCAGAGACTCGCATGGATCCTGATTTTAGTTACGGTACGTTTCGCCACAACGTTTTATTATCTCGAAAATGTTTAATACTAGAGCGATAGAAACCTTATATCTAAGAACCTTAGTGTTATGACTAATAAGCCATTAACAACCATGAGAATTAAGTATTCTATAGGACAAGCTAATGGTAAGCTGGCAGAAATAGAGGAATAATTTAAGGTAGTACCTTAAAATTAACAGGTGGGTCATTTGGAGATGACCTCATGCCAACAAAACTTGAAAGTTTAAGGTAGTAATGGAAAGGATTAGTTACCTACGCACAAGCAGATGTTATTTGAGAAGATTAATAGAGTTTTTCACGGTAGTATAATAAGATTTGGTTGGGATGGACCTTAAGATTAACCTAACACCCATCAATTTGGGTAGCTTGATGTATAAGTTGGAATGGACTTTAGGATTAACCTAATACTCATCAAGTTAGGAAGCTTTGATGAAATAATTGAAATGGACTGGCTTTCAAGGATGAAAACGAAAGTTATTTATAGTAAGAAGATTATTCGTACACCTCGCGAGAATGGTGAGCCATTAATAGTTTACGGGGAGAGGAGTAGCCCGAAATCCCACAATGAAAATGGGAAGGAATAACAATAGATTTCATCACGAAGCTACCGAAAACGGTAGACAGTTATGACACTACCTGGGTTATTGGTGACCGTCTCACCAAAACTGCTCACTTTCTAACCATGAAAGAAACCGATACAACGGACATACTTGCATAACGATACATAAAGGAAAATGTATCCCGTCACATCAGCGATTCAAATTCTATCTTAAGGACTACCCAAGAATCTTATTTGATACTCATTCTTACGCGACTCTGAATCCTAACTTATTCCGAAAGATTTCTTATTTGATGATAATCACACCATCACCCTTCTTACTTCGATATTAGTCATACCAGTTCGAAATTTTACAAAATCAATGAGTGGTTAATTCCCATCCTCATACTCTCCCATTCGTATCTCACTTATAAGCAACAACTTCACACTTAAGCATTTTTGGTCGAAGGACTTATGCCCTACTAATAGTCATCAACCACATTTAAATTCAATAGTTTTTATTACCTCAAATATCACCCGAAATTTTCAAAATATTTTACTCAATCCTCATCAATCTTTTTCCAACTTGTAACCTCCGATATATGAAAATTTTGTTTGCCAAAATTTTACACACACTATTTTACTGTGCGATCCTCTCAACATTTTATTAAAATAAATTTATTTTATTGCCATTCGTACAAATTTTAGAAATCATATATGTTATATATAATAAAGTAAATAATTACTTATTTTTTACTAGTACATATGAAATTTTACTTTCACTTTTACAAATCAATTCTTTTATTCAAAAGGTATTTTACTTAGAATAGTACATGTTTACTAAGAACTTCTTTTCTTTTCTTACATTGTCACCTAAAACGATTTCTATAAAATTTTCGTTGCTTATTTTATAAAAAAAGAAATTTCGTTGCTTATTCGTATCCAAGTCATCATGAAGAATTTACAACCGTTGAAATCGAGAGATTTATGTGTGTGTGTGTGTGTGTGTGAGATAAAGGCACTCACTACCACGTCATGCAGAGCCTTCGGGCATCCACTAACACTTAAACCATTCAAAATTATTGCATTACCCCAAGGATCTTATTTGCCACACCTGTTGGAACGATGCTCTTTCTTACATAACTCTAAGTCCTGACTTATTCCAAGGGATTCTCATTTAGTGATATTAACACCATCAGTATTCCGACTTTAATATTAGTCATAATCTGTTTGGTATTTTGCAAAGTCAAGAAGCGATTAACTTCTCGTCCTCATGCTCTATCCTTCATACCTCACTTTTAGCAACGGCTTCGCACGTGAACATTTTTGGCCCAAAGACTTATGTCCTGATAATTATCCAAACTACATTTAATCCATTAGTTTTCATTACCTAGTAACATGTCACCCGATGATTCAAATATTTTTCACTCGATCTTTTTCAACTCGTAACCTCTGAAATACGAAAAAAAAAATATGTTTATCAAAATTTTTACATGTTGTTTATTTGTGCAGTCCTCACAAGATTTATGGACAAATGAAATTAATAAAATTTTTCTGTCACTTATGCGATCTATAAAATCGTATATGTATGTATATAATTAAGTTAATAAAATTTACCTTTACTTATTTTGGTTAGTACATACTAAGTTATACCTTCAAATTAATTAAAAATCGCTCCTTTATTGAGTTGTTTAACTTAAGTCAAATAGTTTTGTGCAAAATAGTACACGTTGTACATACTTCTAAATTTACTAAAAATTTCGTTCAGCTTATGCTGTCACGTCAAACGCTTAAAGGTTTTTCAAAACTTTCTTGGTTGATTTATTAAAGGTTTTCGTATTAGACTACACCATGTATGGATCACACTATTTCTCGTCCTCCGTTTAGGGATGAAGCTTACGATTAAGATCTTTGTTAAAAACTCTTGAGCCACTTTGTATGGCAGTTTTATAAAATTTGTTAGGAAGTCTTTGAGCTCATAAGATGTTCCTTTTAAGGTTAGACATGACAAAAATGCGGGCCGATAAATCAGTTTTCTGAGGTACACTCAGTGGTCATCCTATTGTAGGAAAGGCACTAGGAAGGTTTTTACTCTCATTATTTCACGATTAATCGCAACACCCTCGTAAACATCATTTCTATGATCCAGTACGTTGAGGTACAAGAAATTACTTTTGAGATTCTTTGGGGAGTAAACCATTCTTTATGACCTAGGGTTCACGTAGCTTCTCATCCGCGCATCCCCTTAAGTATAAGGAATAATTCAGAACAACCCGCTCGAAGAGTCCACTCTCGTTCAAAGATGACACATTTCGTACGATTTTCTTTCGAAAATGTAATATAAAATACCTTAAGAATCTATGAATCTTGTTATCCTCTTGGAAGGGACTGCTTAAAATGTCTATAACACTGATGTGGTTACTCTATACATTTCTTCTTTCGTTGGTTTCAACTATATGTTATTGATAATGCTAAAAACGAACATATATTTCATAGCATTATTCCTCAAGAAAGACAAGCTTTTAGTTGAAATTGTTCTATTTACAAGTGATATTCGTTTAAATAATAAAAGGTGAAGACAAAAGACAGATTCGACGAATTGAAGACGCAAACGACCAAAAATCTCAAAAGTACAAAAGACAATCAAAGAGGTTCCAATTATTGATAAGAAACGTCTCGAAATTACAAGAGTACAAGATTCAAAACGTAAAGTACAAGATATTAAATTGTACGCAAGGACGTTCGAAAATCCGGAACCGGGACCAGAGTCAACTCTCAACGCTCAACGCAACGGACTAAAAATTACAAGTCAACTATGCACATAAATATAATATAATATTTAAATAATTCTTATAATTATTTATATATTATAATAAATAATAAAAACCGTCGGCAAGAAAGACTCCAAACCAGAGTGAGCTGTAATTGCAAACTCCGCGACTCGCGGAGTTTGAAGGCAAAAATGCCGCGAGTCGCGGAGCCCCAAAAGTCGAAAATCCCTATAAAGCTCGCGCATTCTGATCGTAAAAATTCACCAAATATATCCATCTCTCTATCTATATCGTATATATTTATATTTTAATTTTAATTTTAATTTTAATTTTAATCCTAATAATAAGGGTATGTTAGCGAATGTTGTAAGGGTGTAAGTCGAAATTCTGTCCGTGTAACGCTACGCTATTTTTAATCATTGTAAGTT
Organism: Rutidosis leptorrhynchoides; assembly: GCF_046630445.1. Lineage (NCBI taxonomy): Eukaryota > Viridiplantae > Streptophyta > Magnoliopsida > Asterales > Asteraceae > Rutidosis > Rutidosis leptorrhynchoides. Next base: position 592,650,681 of record NC_092336.1, on the reverse strand, counting down.
ATGTTCAACCTTTTTACATTAATGTCTCGTAGCTAAGTTATTATTATGCTTATTTAAAACGAAGTAATCATGATGTTGGGCTAATTACTAAAATTGAGGTAATTGGGCTTTGTACCATAATTGGGGTTTGGACAAAAGAACGACACTTGTGGAAATTAGACTATGGGCTATTAATGGGCTTTATATTTGTTTAACTAAACGATAGTTTGTTAATGTTAATATAAAGATTTACAATTGGGCGTCCCTATAAATTACCATATACACTCGATCGGACACGATGGGCGGGGTATTTATATGTACGAATAATCGTTCATTTAACCGGACACGGGAATGGATTAATAGCCACTAGAATAATTAAAACAGGGGTGAAATTATGTACAAGGACATTTGGTATAATTGATAACAAAATATTAAAATCTTGGGTTACACTCAGTCGACATCCTGGTGTAATTATTAAACAAAGTATTAAAATCTTATTACAGTTTAAATCCCCAATTAGTTGGAATATTTAACTTCGGGTATAAGGATAATTTGACGAGGACACTCGCACTTTATATTTATGACTGATGGACTGTTATGGACAAAAACCAGACGGACATATTAAATAATCCAGGACAAAGGACAATTAACCCATGGGCATAAAACTAAAATCAACACGTCAAACATCATGATTACGGAAGTTTAAATAAGCATAATTCTTTTATTTCATATTTAATTTCCTTTATTTTATATTTAATTGCACTTCTAATTATCGCATTTTTATTTATCGTTATTTACTTCATGCTTTAATTTAAGTCTTGTATTTATTTTTAATATTTTACATTTAGTTTTAACTGCGACTAAAGTTTTAAAATCGACAAACCGGTCATTAAACGGTAAAAAACCCCCTTTATAATAATAATATTACTTATATATATATTTGTATTTTTATAAAAGTAAACTAATATAGCGTTGAGCTTTGTTTAAAAAAGATTCCCTGTGGAACGAACCAGACTTACTAAAAACTACACTACTGTACGATTAGGTACACTGCCTATAAGTGTTGTAGCAAGGTTTAAGTATATCCATTCTATAAATAAATAAATATCTTGTGTAAAATTGTATCGTATTTAATAGTGTTTTCTGCTAAAATTAATAACTATTTTATACCACTCCGCTACCACATCAGTTGTTCTAGTCGATGTTACCCCTAACTTCAACATGTAACTGAAAGGATATAGTTACATTATGGAACTGTGCTTTCATTCCATCCAAGCATAAGTTCACACGCAGTATGTTGTGATCACCATGTTTTCCATTCTATCTATCAGCTTTGTATTGCGACATAAGCGCTCAATGTTTTAGATGAGTTTAGTAACATTCATGATATATTTCATGCATCCAGCTTACTGAAGATGCATGTAAGGCTAAAAACATCATCTTTCCTTTTGTGGGTATATATTCAGATGACATATTCATGTTAGCAAGAAACGAAATCAATTTGTTGATCTCTTAGGACAAGAGACTTAATTAATAGCATAATACCTATTCTTACTTTTATACGCCCAAGTACTTTTCAAGTTAAATAACTCACTTCGGAGCCCACGAGTCTCTCGAAACTTTGATACGCTCCTTCTTTTTCAAATTCGGTACCGTTGTAGGTCACTCCTCAAAATTTCGGGACGAAATTTTCATTAACAGGTGGGTAATGTAACGACCCGACTTTTTCGACTTATACTTTTGTGCTTATTACTTTCACGAAATTACGTATTTTTGCGTACTGAACGAGTTTATGTTCTGGGATCTTATTTCATGATAATTACTTTGGTTAACATCTTACAACGTGCTATTAAGTGTTTAATCACTTAACTTGATCCCCGAATGCTTTTACGACCGTTGATATCACTTGACGTTTGAAACGAGCTATGCACTTGGTACACGTTTAACTTTTGTCATAATTGAGATATTATGACTACGTAATACTAATTGTTATTTCCTAATAACAATTACTTGGGCTTTTAGTTGCTTAACTACGCTTAGTAATTTACTTATGCTCACTAGTTAGTCTTGTTGGACTTTCTACCTTGTTGAACTTTAGCCCACCCTACTCTAGCTAGTGGACTATTTAATTAGCCCAATTATTAATGGATTATGACCCATTTATATGTAAGACAAATGCCCATTTACAAGAGCCAACATACTAGCATTTTTGTTCACCATTATCACTAATGTTGCATGAGATCCCAATATAAGCACCAACTTTAGACCACCATTAACCAAAAAGCAAAAGTTGGCCCCTTGTGTCCCCCCATGACCGACGGCCAAGAGGCCTCCCCACCACCCTCATCTTCTATAAATACCAAGCTATTTCCTCACATTTCACACTTGATCTCATTCACAATTTACACACACTTGCTCTCTTATTTTCTCTCTAGTCTTTCTCACTCTAAAAATTGTAAGTTTTAAGTTTTATTTCGAGTAAATCCGATATACGGTTTAGGATTTATAGCCTTTCGAAAGTCACTACGCCGTTATAACGACGTGCTGAAAATTCTGACCTACTCGCGCTTGAACCGTCGCCACGGTCAAACGACATCGAGTTAGGATCTGAAAATTGGACAGCGGTTAGAGGACTCACATACGGAGCCTTGGCCACTGACCACACGTCTTTTCGTTTTGTATAGAGGTCGTAGCAGCTGTCCAAAATCAGCCTTTTGTTTCGATCTCTATTCTTGTTGAAAACTTACTTTATCTTTTACGTATGATGATAATGATGATACTTAAACTTAATTTATTCACTTTTAAACCTTTGAGGACAATTCACTGACCTAGTAACCTTTGACTTAGGTTGACGACCTTTCGGACCGACTTACTACATGCATACTTTTCATATCGACTTTTACTGCTTATTCACTGTGAGTTATAGCTTCCCTTTTTACTTTACTATTTTTGGGACTGAGAATACATGCGCTTTTTATGTTTTACATACTAGACACGAGTACTTAAACTTTATATATGTGTGGGTGATATAACGGCACAAAGATTCCCCTTAGCACGGTAACGTTTAATCATTGGTTTTTGAACCGGTGAACGCGAATATTAGATATGGATCCATAGGATTTGACATCCCCACTCGGGCTAGTCGCACTAGCATTTAACGGGTGTTTAATACTTCGAGAACATACGCACTCGCCAAGTGTACTTTTAGGGGGTATTATTATTACGTTAAGTTAGTTACCGGGTGCCCACGGATAAGCATATACTTTATCATACTGATTTGAAATACTGATTTGAAACGCTGGTTGAAGCACTGAAATCTCGTGGTCTACATTACATTACTGATTACAAACAAACTATAGCTCACCAACATTCGTGTTGACTTTTTAAGCATGTATTTCTCAGGTGCTTAGACGTTGTTGCTTCCGCTGTTAGACTTGCTGCCTTGGTGTTTTAGACTTGCTGTTACAGACTCGCTATGTTAGACTTCCGCTGCATTACTTAGAGATGTCTCAATCATGAAACTTTTATTTTGCATTCGCAACTTAGGTTATTTTGAATAATAGCTTTGTAACGACCTTTGTGTCACGTTATCTTTTGTAAAACGTTATCTTTTCATGAATGCAAAACTTGTTTTAAAACAGCATGTAGTATTATACCGTGTAATGGACCTGTTGTTGACGATTCGTACATAATGGTTTTGTAGGGGGCGTCACACTACGGCTACATGAATTATGATGTCTCATTCACTGTTCAGTGAAATAAAAATTCAAAATTAATTACTCCGTAATATAATTTACTGTTTGAGCTAACACCATGTTATAACCATATATTATGTTTGATGGGTAATAATTAGGATTGTTGATATATATTACGAAGCATAACATTTTGGAGCAAACATCACAATTCACTGTTAGATTTTAGACTTAATTTCCCGTCCTATTTGAAGAAATCTTAAGAAACGTGTTAAAAAATGTTAAAATGCAACGTAATTAATTATTTACTATGTCTATATATATGCAATATATATACACCTATCTTTTTTTTTTCTTTTTTTTTTTGGGTAATCAAGGAAACCCTCCTATGAACGAGCACATTGGCTCCCCCATAGAAGATAAAATCTCGGGTAATCAAGCCCCCCGAGCGCGAGACCTGGTACCGGGTGAATTGCGCATTATGCGCACCCTCTTGTCACACTCTCTTTTTGAACAATTTGACATAGACAAGGATTGAACCCGGGTGGTGTGCTTCATTGGACAACTCGGTAGCCACTCAGGCAAGCCTGAATGGTTATATACACCTATCTTTGATCAAAGAAAACAAGCAAGGTGCATGTGTGTACGTAAATGCATTGTTTAGGTGAAAATAGAAAGGTTTAAAAAAGTAAGCATGCACCAATATTAAATGAAACTTCAATACAACTTGCTTGTGTCTTTATTGAAACAAAACCTAAATCTGGTCAAAACATGAACTTAGATAACCCAATGAACCTCTCTACAATAAGCACTTGATTAGCCATACCAATTTAGCAATAGTTCAATGTACCTGGTACCTTAGAATCTGAGACTTGTCATGTGAAAGCTTATACTAATTAAAAAACCCTTGATTTTATGTATATTAAGATAAAACTGGTTCCCATTAAATAAACTCTATATATTATAATTAGAATATATAAAAAAGAAAAAATTACGCCGTTAGTACCTGTGGTTTGTTGAGATTATCGTTACTGCACCTAAACTTTTTTTTTTTGCGCATCTGGTACCTAGGTTATGTTTAACTTTCATGAGTGGTACCCTTGACTAACTACCGTCAAATTTTAACAGCTAACCCTTCACATGTGCCATGCATGTGAGGGTATATTAGTCCGTTCATTATTAAATTAAGCTGACTCTTTATTCATCGACCTTTACCCTCTTTTATCCCTAATTCTAACCCTAGCAATCAAGATCGCACCATGCCTCCTCGTAAAAGTCTTAAAAAGCGCAAGATCTCGTAATCATCATCAACACCTAACGATATTAATCATGAATCTCCGGCACCAGAAGTTGTAACAAAAATTGAATTAACCGATAATTGGAGATCTGATGATGTAGAAACTAATGAGTCGATTCAGGAACAAGTACTTAAAACCTATCTTGGCTGAAATCAAGGGTGTAAATATCAATTCTGAAATTTTGATTAATGAGGACGTTGGTGAACTGGACGTTAAACCGGATTGCGTAAGTCAAGATGAACCTAAGAAAATCGATTTACAGAAAATTGAGAATAATATGGAGGCGGCTCTCGGTAACAACTATATCTGATTATTATGAATATGAAGTTTTGAGTTATTAGTATATTAATTATAATCAAATATTAAAAATTAAATACGGTGATGATAACGATGCATGTATCATATGGGTCATTATCGTTTTTCTATCATCTTTTTGTTAAAATAGCTTAATATGCTGGTAGGTTATTGGATCTAGTTTGTGTGATTGCTGTTCTAACATTTGAACTTGTAAATTTTTGTTAAAACATGTATACATTTAAGGATAGTCCAACTACTATTCATGCTTTTGTTTGCAGAAAATAATTCACGAGTGTTCTATTGATCAACGAGTGTTCTATTGATGTTAAGGATTATGGATCTGAATCTAACTTGTGTTCATAAATAACTTCTAGATGATGATAGCACAAATCGGTGTATATGAGCAGTTATGAAAATGAAGATGAATGAGTGAACTGTGATGTAATGAGTCATTTGAAATGTGTTAATGAACTACGAAGATTTGATAATGTGTCATGAAGATAAATCATTGATTGCTTTTAAATCTATATTCCATATTGATGAATCAAGGTTTGATATTATATGAGGATGAAATGATAGTCGAACTGTTCAAGTGAAAGATGAATTTATTTGAATAAACATATTTTATATGGACTATTTTTATTAGATTTTTATAGAAAAAATGAAATGGACAAATATACCCTCACATGTGTGGCACATGTGAGGTGGTAACTGTTAAGTGTAGACGGACGTTTGGTGTGGGTACTAACCACGAAAGTCACACAAAGTTTAGGTACCAACGACGCAAATTTTAAACTTTAGGTGTTGTGATGAAAATGGTTACAAACCACAGGTACCAACGGCGTAATTTTTTCTATAAAAAAAGTAAACGGTCGTACTTAGCTTGAGATTCTATTTAATCCGTATTGTTTGGTCCTAGTAATAGACCGATTAATCTAAAAACAATAGCAAGTAATCAAAGTAAAATTACCACACGCTTGAGTATAACATTTGAACAATAACAAGAAAGGTGGGGTTCGCGCGCTGCTGCTTGAAAAGTGCTAGCGATTTAACTAAAAAAATAAAAAATAAAAAATATTATATATTTTAAACCGTGTAATAGCGAATGTATGTATTCATGTATACTATTCTATCAACTTTCTCCAAATGATAAAGAAATAATAGGCCAAAAAAAATGATGAACAGTTCTTGGCCAATAGGAATCCGAGAAAAAAAAAATTAAAATGAGGATTAGTGGGAAATAAAAAAAATTAGAAAGTAAAAAAAAGAAAAGAAAATTGAATGGTGGCCGGCCACTATTGGTGAATAGTGGCCGACCAGTAGAAAGTCTCCATTCACGTTGATATTTAGTAAATATAGAATAGTGGCCTTTCTCCAAATGATAAAGAAATAATAGGCCAAAAAAAATGATGAACAGTTCTTGGCCAATAGGAATCCGAGAAAAAAAATTAAAATGAGGATTAGTGGGAAATAAAAAAAATTAGAAAGTAAAAAAAAGAAAAGAAAATTGAATGGTGGCCGGCCACTATTGGTGAATAGTGGCCGACCAGTAGAAAGTCTCCATTCACATTGATATTTAGTAAATATAGAATAGTGGCCGACCAGTAGAAAGAATAGTGGCCGGCCAGTAGAAAGTCTCCATTCACATTGATATTTAGTAAATATAGAATAGTGGCCGACCAGTAGAAAGTCTCCATTCACGTTGATATTTAGTAAATATAGTAATAATACACTGGAATATAAATACTTAAACAAGCACTTTAATTAATTGTATGATACACAATTACAAAAATAGTACAAATAGCATAACTTGTAATTGAATAAGTTGCCTAGCATATTCTATTTAGACTATGTGAACTAGATTTGAGATTTAACAAATCTCAAACTTGATTTCTTCTTCTGGAATCAAGCTAAATCACATTGGTTACAAGATCTTGATAACAACAATTGAAAACTCTGTTTAATTGTGAACACTTGTTTGAACTTTGCCGCTACTTCTCATTTTAATTTAGCACGGTCCAGTTGATTGACTCTATTCAAACTCGTCAGTGCAAATCATGGAATTATGGTTTTCTACATGAAGTTTGGAAAATTAACCGTAGCATCATATATATAGTCTGACATTTGGATGTATCCAATAATCTGAATCATTTCGGAGTATCTTTGGAAAGTCTGGTTTTTTTCACTCTTGGACACTTAGACAATTTTCAACATAATAATCACAGTACTAGAAAGTCTATTATTTCACATGGTATCATAGTTACGGTTATTGATGTTGGGACCGCGCCCGCAGTAATCTGTGCCTCGTGTGAGGGGGGCGTGTTGAGTAATATCATTCTAATCCCACATCGGTTAGACACCTAAATATTGTGGTGCTTATAATAGCTTGAGTTCCTCATCCTCTTGAGTTAACTTTTGGGATTGAATTAGACTAAAGTCTATTATTTCACACTTAGTGACACAGATATTTGTCACTGATAACAATAAATTGGTCAAGTTAGTGATCAGAATGAATTGACCACTTCTCGTCACTATAGATCCGTCACAAAATATTATTTGAGATCAAATATATAAACTTGGTCAATAAACTTGGTCAATATATTGACCATTTGCTTGGTCACTAATATTCTATAGTGACTATAATTTGATGACGACTTTTTTAATAGTAGCTTCAACAAAATAATCATCACAAATAACCATTTTTCTTGTAGTGTCATATTTTCACTCATCATATTTAAAACAAACTTATTATTCCCCGTACTTATACATTAGTGATAGATAGATGTGTTTCATGAGGAATATTCAAATGAAATCAAATTTTAAGTTGAGATTCAAGGAACCAATCAGAGTGCGACACGTGACGCGATAATCACATGTGATTAAAAAAAATTCAAAAAAAAAAAATTTAACTTTAAAAAAAAAAAAGATTTTTCGGAATTTTTTTTCGAATTTTTTAATTTTTTTTTTTCAATCACATGTGATTGAATTTGACATGCAGTAAATCACATGTGATTCTGCATGTCAATCACATGTGATTGTAAAACCTAATCACATGTGATTCTGCATGTCAAATTCAATCACATGTGATTGAAATTTTTTATTTTTTTAGTAAAATGATGATTTTCAGCTAATTTGTGCTAAAACCTTAAAACACAGTTTTTGATCAAAACACCGAATTAAAGTCTGAAATTTTGAAGATATGATCACGAAACACTAACAAACTTGATCAAATCACCAAATTAAAGTCACTTTTCTGGTTGAAATTTTTTTTTTTGAAAAAAAAAATTGAATTTTTTTTTAAAAAAAATTTGAATTTTATTTTGAAAAAATTTTTGAATTTTTTTTTGAAAATCACATGTGATTGGATTTCACATGCAGAATCACATGTGATTGTGTTTTACAATCACATGTGATTGGGCTTTACAATCACATGTGATTGGATTTGAAATGCTAAATTTTTTTAAAAAAAAAAATTTCAAAAAAAAATTTTAATTTTTTTTCAATCACATGTGATTGTTGCGCCACATGTCGCGCTCTGATTGATCCGTTGAATTTCAAGTAAATTATTGGATTCAAGGGATTACAACTCTGTGTTTCATATATATAAAATAAAAATATAATCTCTATTACAACTTATCCCATATCGATTTGATATAAAAAGTTCGAGTCTCTTATATACTCAAAGTTATAACTCAGCAATAATGTGTATCTTTAATTTTTTTAGTTGAAATTTGAGGATATTTGATAATTCTATCTCTTTGATTTCGTATCACTACAAGTAAATCGTCAATTAGGGTCGACGCTTTCAGAGACGACATCGAGTCGTCCCCAAAAGTATACTAAACGCCAATAGTCGGGGCACCTTTTTCTGAAAAGTTCGACCATTTTTTCGCGAACGACTCTTGGGGACGACTTATTAATGAAACACTATTATTCTTTTTCAGGACGACTTGTCATCTCGGAAAGGTAGTACCGAAAAGGGTTTCGAGATGTCATGCAGGAAAGTCAAAGTGGGGCCCACGGCTGTTTCGAAATAAAAAGGTTGTTGTCCCGAAAAACTTTTCGAGATGAGGCATTCGAGACGACTCTTTGAGAACGACTTGTTGTCTGGAAAGATCTTCTGGGACGATGTGTCATTTGCAATTTTATATATAGTAATAGTAGAGTATGTCACACTACATTTACAATATGGTATGCTCTACCTATATGATTGATGCCTTTTTGTATATGCTCAAACTTTATTTCAATCGACTGTGTGAACACGAAAATAAAGTGTACGTGAATATTAGGAGACCCAACAATTGCGGGAGCTAGGAAAACTTTAATCCCCAATGAGAGGTTATGTTGCAAAAGAAGGGGCAGTCTATTAACATAAAAAATTAAAAATAAATTAAATTTATAAACATGCATTACTTGTTAATGATTATTATAAACGGTGGCTGTATAACGTTTAACGATTTTAATTTGACGAAGACGAACATGGCGATTCATAAAAAAAGGTGTCCGAAATAACCTGACAATCAAACACCTTCACATGCGTGTCTGGGCCCAACCAAAATCCATCACCACCCTTTCTTTTGCATTCTGAATTTTCAGTAGTCAATCGTCAACGGTTTAATATATACGGAGTATGTGAAAAATAAAAAAATGACTATATTGTGTTTTTTTAAAAAGAAGTCAATATTCAATTTAAATATATTTTAAAAATGTTAAAACGCCTGACAAATGAGGACTTAGTAAGATTTTCTAATTACTAAAACAAATGTTAGAAACTCCGTATTAAACTACTCATAAAGCTATAAACACTAAGTAATTGTGACTAAGCTTAAACGAGAATATATCAAGGTGTCAAAAATTAAAATCAATTTTTATGGAAGCTATACTGACATACTGTGAAGAACTGTAAACAAATAAACCTATACATCAATCCGAAAATGTGCAATTGGAATGTAGCTCCGCCGGTCAATTTTGACTTTTTATGCAATATTTCCGTCTTTTAAATCCATACATCTATACATACATATATTAAATGATACTCCCTCCGTCTCATTTCAATAGTCCACAGACAAAAAATACGCAGTTTTAAAAAATCTCACTAACTTCATTTCTCCACCAATGAAATATATTCTCTCTCCAGATCCACCAATGAAATATCTTCTTTCCTTTCTATTTATGGAAGTGGACTATCAGAATGGGACAGCCCAAAATGAAATATTGCCCTATTGGAATGAGACGGAGGTAGTATATATATATAAAGCTCATCCTTTTAAATAGATAGATTTATTTAATGACTCATCTGTTTTTTTTTTTAAGATTTTGACATAATAAAATTAGTTTGTACTAAAGCATATACAATTAGAGATTATTATTATTATTAACGATCAGTTTTAAAGCAACTTTTTACGGATCATGTTTGATATTTTATCGATTATATGTCAATTGAAGTTAAACGGTTACAACGAACGGGCTCATAATCTATGCGTTAATATTTAATCTTAATGTTTTTGATAAACTTATTACAGTAATAAGGGTTTTTAGTGTATTTAAATTGTATTATACATTTGATACGTATTAATAATAACATTATCGAATACTAATTTATACACCTACTGTGCAACGCACGGGCTCATAAAACTAGTTACATAATAATAATAATAATAATAATAATAATAATAATAATAATAATAATAATAATAATAATAATAATAATAATAATAATAATAATAATAATAATAATAATAATAATAAAATTAACTTTAAATATAGAAGATAACTAGCGTATCTTTTAAAACGTGATGTTTTTAATTAACTATATATAAATTTAATAGTTTTAAAACAACTTTTTACGAGCTCATTTTTGGTGTTTATCGATTAATTATCAATTGAAGTTAAATAGTTCCAATGGACGGGCTCATATATGCATTAATATTCAATATTAATGTTTTCGATACAAATATAATCAGTAAGAAAAGGGTTTTTTTCTTCAATAATTGTTTTATAAATTTGTTATATATCAATACTAAATAAAAAGGTCATATGTTTTAATGTTTCTAGACTTTTAGATAATTTTAACGTTCGTTAACTCCCATAATATACTTTATTTATTTCCTCACTATTCATTTTCATTTCATTTGTAATGCAAGTAATGCAATGATATCTTGCGTTTTCTGAAAATGAACTTTTCATTTTCTTATTCAACAGTTACGGAATGCACGGGCTCTTCAAGGAAGTTTTGCAACACTATTTTAATATATAATCACAAATCACAATTTATGTTTTTGCATGGTTTTTTACACAATCGTGCAACGCACGTGAAATGTCCCGTTCATATTGATTATAAACGTTCCATATTAATTGATTTCGTTGCGAGGTTTTGACCTCTATATGAGACGTTTTTCAAAGACTGCATTCGTTTTTAAAAACAAACCATAACCTTTATTTTATCGACAAGGTTAAAAGGACATCACCTAGATTATCCAGAAATGATAATCTAAAAAATATCACACTTACACACTACCAATACATATTGGTTTACAATATTAATATGTTACAACAAAGTAATTCTCGAATGCAGTTTTAAAAAATATTATACAAGCATGCTGACACCAAATCTTGTCCTTATTTTAGCATGCAACAGCGGAAGCTCTTAATAATCACCTGAGAATAAACATGCTTTAAACGTCAACAAAAATGTTGGTGAGTTATAGGTTTAACCTATATATTTATCAAATCGTAATAATAGACCACAAGATTTCATATTTTAATATACATCCTGTACATAGAGATAAAAATCATTCATATGGTGAACACCTGGTAACCGACATTAACAAGATGCATATAAGAATATCCCCATCATTCCGGGACATCCATCGGACATGATATAAAAACTCGAAATACTAAAGCATCCGCTACAACGGATGGGGTTTGTTGGGCCCAATAGATCTATCTTTAGGATTCGCGTCAATTAGTAGACTGGTTTACTAATTCTTAGGTTACCAAGTAAAAAGGGGCATATTCGGCTTCAATCGTTCAACCATAGAAAGTAGTTTCATGTACTTGTGTCTATTTTGTAAAACATTTATAAAGCTGCATGTATTTTCATCCCAAAAAATATTAGATTTTAAAAGTGGGACTATAACTCACTTTCACAGATTTTTTCGTCGGGAAGTAAGACTTGGCCACTGGTCGATTCACGAACCTATAACAAATATGTACATATATATCAAAGTATGTTCAAAATAAAATTACAACATTTTTAATACGTTTTAATGTTTTAAGTTTATTAAGTCAGCTGTCATCGTTAGTAACCTACAACTAGTTGTCCACAGTTAGATGTACAGAAATAAATTGGTATATATAAATCTTGAATCAATCCACGACCCAGTGTATACACGTCTCAGGCTAGATCACAACTCAAAGTATATATATTTTTGGAATCAACCTCAACCCTATATAGCTAACTCCAACATTACTGCATATAGAGTGTCTATGGTTGTTCCAAATAATATATATACATGGGTCGATATGATATGTCAAAACATTTGCATACGTGTCTATGGTATCCCAAGATTACATAATATATTAGAATACATGTATAATACAATATGAGTTAGCTAGGATATGATTAATATAGATTTGTTACCAATTTTGACGTAGCTACAACAAGAAAAATTATCCAATCTTGTTTTGCCCATAACTTCTTCGTTTCAAATCCGTTTTGAGTGATTCAAGTTGCTATGGTTTCATATTGAACTTAAGTTTATGAATCTAAACAGAAAAAGTATAAGTTTATAGTCAGAAATACAGGTTACAAGTCATTTTTGTAAAGGTAGTCATTTCAGTCGAAAGAACGACGTCTAGATGACCATTTTGGAAAACATACTTCCACTTTGAGTTTAACCATGATTTTTGGTTATAGTTTCATGTTCATAAAAAAAATCATTTTCCCAGAAGAACAACTTTTAAATCAAAGTTTATCATAGTTTTTAATTAACTAACCCAAAACAGCCCGCGGTGTTACTACGACGACGTATATCCGGTTTTACGGTGTTTTTCGTATTTTCAGGTTTTAAATCATTAAGTTAGCATATCATATAGATATAGAACATGTGTTTAGTTGATTTTAAAAGTCAATTTAGAAGGATTAACTTTTGTTTGCGAACAAGTTTAGAATTAACTAAACTATGTTCTAGTGATTACAAGTTTAAACCTTCGAATAAGGTAATTTTATATATATGAATCAAATGATGTTATAAACATCATTACTACCTCTGGTTTTGTGGATAAACCTACTGAAAATGAGAAAAATAGATCTAGCTTTAAATGATCCTTGGATGGCTTGAAAGTTCTTGAAGTAGAATAATGACACGAAAACAAGTTCAAGTAAGATTTCCACTCGAAATAAGATTGTTAAAGTTATAGAAATTGAATCAAAGTTTGAATATGAGTATTACCTTATATTAGAAAGATATCTTACTGTAAATAAAAAAGATTTCTTGAGGTTGGATGATCACTCAAAGTGGATTTGCAAGATTGGAAGTAAGCTAGCAAACTTGGAAGTGTTGTTGGTGTGTTCTTGAGTAGTTGTTTTATAACTTGGTTTATGTATGGATTTATGAACTAGATTGAGCTAGATTTTATTGAATATGATGAAGAACACTTAGAACAAAGGAAGAACACTTGAGAGAGAGTAGTTTGATGCATGTAAGTTGCAAAATGAAAGTGTTTGTGTACACCATACTACACGTGAATGTTAGTCTCCATATAGGCTCCATTAGTTTGTAATTTTGTGAGATATTTCATGCTAGATGTTAAATGATGGTTCCCACATGGTTAGGTGACTCACATGGGCTGCTAAGAGCTGATCATTGGAGTGTATATACCAATAGTAAATACATTTAGAAGCTGTGTATTGTACGAGTACAAATACGAGTGCATACGAGTAGAATTGTTGATGAAAATGAATGAGGATGTAATTGTAAGCATTTTTGTTAAGTAGAAGTACTTTGATAAGTGTCTTGAAGTCTTTCAAAAGTGTATGAATACATATTAAAACACTGCATGTATATATATTTTAACTGAGTCGTTAAGTCATCGTTAGTCGTTACATGTAAGTGTTGTTTTGAAACTTTTAAGTTAATGATCTTGTTAAATGTTGTTAACCCATTGTTTATTATATCAAATGAGATGTTAAATTATTATATTATCGTGATAATATGATGTATTAATATATCTTAATATGATATATATACATTTAAATGTCGTTACAACGATAATCGATACATATATGTCTCGTTTCGAAACCCTTAAGTTAGTAGTCTTGTATTTACATATGTAGTTCATTATTAATATACTTAATGAGATACATACTTATTATAATATCATGTTAACTATATATATATATATATATATATATATATATATATATATATATATATATATATCTCCATATATATGTCATCATATAGTTTTTACAAGTTTGTAACGTTCGTGAATCGCCGGTCAATTTGGGTGGTCAATTGTCTATATGAAACCTATTTCAATTAATCACGTCTTAACAAGTTTGATTGCTTAACATGTTGGAAACACTTAATCATGTAAATATCAATTTCATTTAATATATATAAACATGGAAAAGTTTGGGTCACTACAGTACCTACCCGTTAAATAAATTTCGTTCCGAAATTTTAAGCAGTTGGAGGTGTTGACGTATCTTCTGGAAATAGGTGCGGGTATTTCTTCTTCATCTGATCTTCTCGTTACCAAGTGAAATCAGGTCCTATACGAGCATTCCATCGAACCTTAACAATTGGTATCTTGTTTTGCTTAAGTCTTTTAACCTCACGATCCATTATTTCGACGGGTTCTTCGATGAATTGAAGTTTTTCGTTGATTTGGATTTCGTCTAACGAAATAGTGAGATCTTCTTTAGCAAAACATTTCTTCAAATTCGAGACGTGGAAAGTGTTATGTACATCCGCGAGTTGTTGAGGTAACTCAAGTCGATAAGCTACTAGTCCGACACGATCAATAATCTTGAATAGTCCAATATACCTTGGATTTAATTTCCCTCGTTTACCAAATCGAACAACACCTTTTCAAGGTGCAACTTTAAGCATGACCATCTCTCCAATTTCGAATTCTATATCTTTTCTTTTAATGTCAGCGTAGCTCTTTTGTCGACTTTGGGCGGTTTTCAACCGTTGTTGAATTTGGATGATCTTCTCGGTAGTTTCTTGTATTATCTCTGGACCCGTAATCTGTCTATCCCCCACTTCACTCTAACAAATCGGAGACCTGTACTTTCTACCATAGAGTGCTTCAAACGGCGCCATCTCAATGCTTGAATGGTAGCTATTGTTGTAGGAAAATTCTGCTAACGGAAGGTATCGATCCCAACTATTTCCGAAATCAATAACACATGCTCATAGCATGTCTTCAAGCGTTTGTATCATCCTTTCGCTCTGCCCATCAGTTTGTGGATGATAAGCAGTACTCATGTCTAAACGAGTTCCTAATGCTTGCTGTAATGTCTGCCAGAATCTTGAAATAAATCTGCCATCCCTATTAGAGATAATAGAGATTGGTATTCCATGTCTGGAGACGACTTCCTTAAAATACAATCGTGCTAACTTCTCCATCTTGTCATCTTCTCTTATTGGCAGGAAGTGTGCTGATTTGGTGAGACGATCAACTATTACCCAAATAGTATCAAAACCACTTGCAGTCCTTGGCAAATTAGTGATGAAATCCATGGTAATGTTTTCCCATTTCCATTCCAGGATTTCGGGTTGTTGAAGTAGACCTGATGGTTTCTGATGCTCCGCTTTGACCTTAGAACAAGTCAAACATTCTCCTACGTATTTAGCAACATCGGCTTTCATACCCGGCCACCAAAAATGTTTCTTGAGATCCTTGTACATCTTTCCCGTTCCAGGATGTATTGAGTATCTGGTTTTATGAGCTTCTCTAAGTACCATTTCTCTCATATCTCCAAATTTTGGTACCCAAATTCTTTCAGCCCTATACCGGGTTCCGTCTTCCCGAATATTAAGATGTTTCTCCGATCCTTTGGGTATTTCATCCTTTAAATTTCCCTCTTTTAAAACTCCTTATTGCGCCTCCTTTATTTGAGTAGTAAGGTTATTGTGAAGCATTATATTCATAGCTTTTACTCGAATGGGTTCTCTGTCCTTTCTTCTCAAAGCGTCGGCTACCACATTCGCCTTCCCCGGGTGGTAACGAATCTCAAAGTCGTAATCATTCAACAATTCAATCCACCTGCGCTACCTCATGTTTAGTTATCTCTGATTAAATATGTGTTGAAGACTTTTGTGGTCGGTATATATAATACTTTTGACCCCATATAAGTAGTGCCTCCAAGTCTTTAATGCAAAAACAATCGCGCCTAATTCAAAATCATGCGTCGTATAATTCTGCTCGTGAATCTTCAATTGTCTAGACGCATAAGCAATTACCTTCGTTCGTTGCATTAATACACAACCGATACCTTACTTTGAAGCATCACAATATATCACAAAATCATCATTCCCTTCAGGTAATGACAATATAGGTACCGTAGTTAACTTTTTCTTTAACAATTGAAACGCTTTCTCTTGTTCATCCTTCCATTCAAATTTCCCCCCTTTATGCATTAATGCAGTCAAGGGTTTTGCTATTCTGGAAAAATCTTGGATGAACCTTCTGTAGTAACCAGCTAGTCCTAAAAATTGGCGTATATGCTTCGGAGTTTTCGGGGTTTCCCATTTTTTAACGGTTTCAATCTTTGCTGGATCCACCTGAATACCTTCTTTGTTCACTATGTGACCGAGGAATTGAACTTCTTCCAACCAAAATGCACACTTTGAAAACTTAGCGTACAGTTTTTCTTTTCTCGGCAACTCTAGCACTTTTATCAAATGTTCTTCGTGCTCTTGATCATTCTTCGAGTAAATAAGTATGTCATCGATGAAAACAATGACAAACTTGTCAAGATATGGCCCACACACTCGGTTCATGAGGTCCATGAACACAGCTGGTGCGTTAGTCAATCCAAAAGGCATAACCATAAACTCATAATGACCGTAACGCGTCCTAAAAGCAGTCTTTGGAATATCATCCCCCTTCACCCGCATTTGATGATACCCAGAACGTAAATCAATCTTCGAATAAACTGACGAGCCTTGTAGTTGATCAAATAAGTCGTCAATTCTCGGTAGTGGGTAGCGGTTCTTGATGGTAAGTTTGGTCAACTCTCGGTAGTCGATACACAACCTAAATGTACCATCCTTCTTCTTGACAAATAAAACAGGAGCTTCCCACGGTGATGTGCTTGGTCGAATGAAACCACGCTCTAAAAGTTCTTGTAATTGGATCTGAAGTTCCTTCATTTCGCTGGGTGCGAGTCTGTATGGAGCACGAGCTATTGGTGCAGCTCCCGGTACAAGGTCTATTTGAAATTCAACGGAACGGTGTGGAGGTAGTCCCGGTAATTCTTTCGAAAATACATCGGGAAATTCTTTTGCGACGGGAACATCATTGATGTTCTTTTCTTCAGAATTGACTTTCTCGACGTGTGCTAGCATAGCATAGCAACCTTTTTTTATTAGTATTTGTGCCTTCAGGTTACTAATAAGATTTAAATTTGCGTTGCTCTTTTATCCGTACACCATTAAGGGTTTTCCTTCTTCTCGTATAATGTAAATTGCATTTTTGTAACAAACGATCTCTGCTTTCACTTCTTTCAACCAGTCCATACCGATTATCACATCAAAACTCCCTAACTCTACAGGTATCAAGTCAATCTTAAATGTTTCGCTAACCAGTTTAATTTCTCGATTCCGACATATATTATCTGCTGTAATTAATTTACCGTTTGCTAATTCGAGTAAAAATTTATTATCCAAGGGCGTCGGTGAGCAACTTAGTTTAGCACAAAAATCTCTACTCATATAGCTTCTATCCGCACCCGAATCAAATAAAACATAAGCAGATTTATTGTCAATGAGAAACGTACCCGTAACAAGCTCCGGGTCTTCCTGCGCTTCTGCTGTATTAATATTGAAAACTCTTCCGCGGCCCTGCCCATTAGTATTCCCCTGATGCGGGCAATTTCTACTAAAGTGGCCCTGTTTTCCACATCCAAAACAAACTATGGCGGTGTTATTTGTTCCGACATTATTTGTTCTTTTAGTTCTGTTATGCATTGGTCCATAGATTTCGCACTTCTTTGCGCTATGACCATTTCTTTTACACTTGTTGCAAAATGTCGTGCAGAACCCCAGTTGATGCTCTTCACATCTTTGGCATGGCTGTTTTTGGTTTTTGTTGTCATTGTTGTTATTGAGATTGTTGTTGGGATTGTTATTGTTGTTGTTGTTGTTGTTGTTGTTGTTGTTGTTGTTGTTATTGTTGTTGGGACGGTTATTGTAGTTGTTGTTGGGACATTTATTGAAGTTATTGTTGCGATTAATGTTGCGGTTATTGGGATAGTTATTGCGATTGTGGTTGTGATTGTTGTTGTTGTATTGGTGACTCTTGTCATTGGTTTCTTCCCACTTTCTCTTGACTTGTTTCATGTTAGCCTCTTAGGTCGCCTGCTCTTTAATCCTTCCTTCGATCTGGTTCACTAATTTATGAGCCATTCGACTTGCCTTTTGTATGGAGGCGGGCTCGTGTGAACTCACATCTTCTTGAATCCTTTCCGGTAATCCTTTTACAAATGCGTCGATCTTCACTTCTTCGTCTTCGAACGTTCTGGGACACAATAGGTAAAATTCTGTGAATCGTCATTCGTACGTGGTGATATCGAAACCTTGCGTTCATAATCCTCTAAGCTCTACCTTGAGCTTATTGACCTCGTTTCTGGGACGATACTGCTCGTTCATCAATTGCTGGAATGCTGACCACGGTAGTGCGTAAGCAGCATCTTGTCCTACCTGCTCGAGATTGGTATTCCACCATGTTATCGCCGTACCTGTGAAGGTATGCGTAGCGTACTTTACTTTGCCTTCTTCAGTACATTTACTTATGGAAAACACCGATTCAACCTTCTCGGTCCACCATTTTAATTCGATTGGACCCTCGGTTTCATCAAATTCCAAAGGTTTGCAGGCAGTAAATTCTTTATAGGAACATCCTACAACATTCCTTGTGGAATTTGTTCCACTGCTAGAACCAGAGTTATTGTTGTTATTTTGCATTGCGGCCTACACTGCGGCTATGTTCGCAGGAAAGAAAACACGGAAGTTGTGACGACCCGGAAATTTCCGACCAAATTTAAACTTAATCTTTATATGATTTCGATACGATAAGCAAAGTATGTAGAATTGAGTCTAGAAGATTTTGGAACAATGTTCATATATTCAATTGACCTTTGACTATTCCTGACGATTCACGAACAATTAATTGTAAACAGATATGTGTGTGTGTGTGTGTGTGTGTGTGTGTGTGTATATATATATATATATATATATATATATATATATATATATATATATATATATATATATATAAAGCATATTAAAAATAAATATTAAACAATAGTAATACTTGTTTATCACCTCGATTG
This sequence comes from Rutidosis leptorrhynchoides, assembly GCF_046630445.1. Lineage (NCBI taxonomy): Eukaryota > Viridiplantae > Streptophyta > Magnoliopsida > Asterales > Asteraceae > Rutidosis > Rutidosis leptorrhynchoides. The sequence continues at coordinate 592,630,846 of NC_092336.1, read as the reverse complement.
TTATTAAATAAGTAAATTAAACATAAGAGAATTTGAAATTTAACATTTGTTAGTAAATAAGTTATGTAAAACTTATATTAATAAAATAACTATCTTTTTAATTTAAATTAGAAATCTTAAGTACTATACAGAATATATATTTTAACTAGGAATTAATACATAATTAATTAGGTAGTCAATGACTTAGTCATAAAAATTTGATAACTTTTGTGAATCTATCTGATTATATTTCATCTTAAACTAGTTAGACTATTGAACCACTTTACACCATATCATTTGATTGATATTCATATATTCGTTTTAAGAGTATTATGAAAGAGTAAAATATAAAAGGAGGTAACATCTCACAAATTGTGTTTAGAACATGCGATTTGTTGATTGTTTAGAGGTTTCAATATTTTAATTAAAGTGGCGAACCGAGTCAAAAGTTGGTAGGGATACATGAACGAAATCTAGCTGTGTTTATCTCATTAACCACCACATGTTACACTTTCAATTATTAATATCAATTATTTAGAAAGGCTAAATGAAGGTATATGTTGTTGACGACTTTCTTGTTTACTTTCTAATCCAACTTTACACTAACAACTACAATTAACAATTTGCTTCCTTTTCTTCTTTATGTGATTAATAAAACAAACTTACACTATCTTCCATTTCTCCTTTTTGACTTTTAAAAAGATACAGGCGGATAGTTTGGTTATTGACAAATTTTACATTATTATTATTATATATATATATATATATATATATATATATATATATATATATATATATATATATATATATATATTATGTTTATTACAATAGCATAGTGTCAATCATCTATATTATATTACATACATATGATATGATGATACATACAAGAACTCAAATTCACAACCAGACACTTCAACCCTGCCACATCTACTACTCTTTTCCTGCTTGAAGTTCGATAAAACCCAACCAACCTGAACACCATCTCCTTCTTATTTTCTGTTACAATCAAGTCACCACAACCGGTATATTGTGAACCCGTCACAACATCACCCACCTTGATTATCATACACCTGCAAATACCACTATTACATTATCTCTTGCTACTATTAATGATGCTCCATCATCACCATCATAACAAGAACCATCACATACTCCTATTTTTCTATTCTTCGATTACCATCATCAATAAACATAAACCCGCAAACACTAAAGAACTAATACTACTGCTATATCTCTTATTCCTTGCTGCTGCACATCGAAGAGCAACTAGTACACCATCTCTGTCTCGGTCACAATCAACACCACAGTCATTTGTATTTCATCTCTATTAATTTGATACTGCTCGTGTTGTAACCTAAACCAAACACCCCTTATTGTTGTAAACTATTTTCGTGACCAAGCACCATCATAAGTTCACAACGAACCAATTCTTGTTCACTGCTGCTCGTTACAGTCTTATATCCTACCTACTGCACGACTTCTTTTAGCTCTAAAAACCATTATGATAAACTGCAGCTATGAGCAGCCACAAACCACCACCACCCATTATAAACCCGTTTAATTACCACCACCCACAAACATCCAAAAACAGGTCAAGAATCTTCGCAATTAATCCAACACTATCACCATAGCCTGTTACAATTCGAAAAATCACCCAAAATCAACCCAATCCCTAAAATACAATCAACCTTATAATCCAACAAAAACAACAAACCCGTATTATATACATAATATTGGCGTATACAATTCATCGACCTAAAAGAGATCCTTAACATATGAATAAATTAAACATGAAGTGAATTACCTACTCAGAACCTTGAATATTTATATTGATTGAAATGGATACTCGATCCTGCCATGACTGATGATGAAAGATGATGTGAAACGGTGATGATGATGAACCAAAGACCTACTGTACATCAGAAATTAGTGCTTGATCGATTGGTCTGTGGAAGAATCAAAGAAACCTAAACTGTGATATTTTTCTCCTGAATATCGCTCTGTTATCACGATCTGTTTTTTTTTCTTGAAACCCTAATAAAGAAAGAAAGAAAGGGGCGTATTCTTTATATTAGGTAGTACTCCGTATTATTATTATTATTATTATTATTATTATTATTATTATTATTATTATTATTATTATTATTATTATTATTATTATTATTATTATTATTATTATTAATTATTATTATTTCTAAGATTGATATCATGATTATTTTTATTATCATTGAAATAACTTATATTATTATTATTATTATTATTATTATCCTTAGTATTATCATCATTTATATTATCATTATTAATATTAGCATTATTAATAATATTATTATTATTATCATTATTATTATTATTATAATCAATAACTATAACTTTATTTTATATAATATAACTATATTTTTATAATTAAAATTTAAAGTGATAGATATTATAAGTTAAATATAAACAATATACTTATATATACATATATATAAATATTAAAAGTATATTTAATAAGTAATATCATTATCATTATTATCACTATAAGAAAACCATTATTTTTATATTATTATTGTTACTCCTATTATTATCATCTTTATCAAAATTCATATTATTATTAAAATTATCAGTTACATTATTATTAGAATCGATATTATTATTATTATTATTATTATTATTATTATTATTATTATTATTATTATTATTATTATTATTATTATTATTATTATTATTATTATTATTATTATTATTATTATTATTATTATTATTATTATTATTATCATCATCATCATCATCATCATCATTATTACGTTCATATTAATAATATTATTATAATAAATAATTTTTTTTTAAATAAGAGTATAATTATTACAACTACCATAATATTACATATAATTATATATATTAAGATTTTTATATAAATATTTACATATAATGAATTTTTGATTTTTAATATAATATTAAATTATATAAATATTAATTATTTTAAATATATACAAATTCAATATATAAGATATATAATATAAGATATAATATATAAATTGTTCGACTACCATTATATATGTTAACATATATATAAATGATATAGGTTCGTGAATCCGAGGCCAACCCTGCATTGTTCAATATTGTCATATGTATTTTTACTACAAAATACATTAGGTGAGTTTCATTTACCTTTTTACCCTTTATATTTTTGGGCTGAGAATACATGCGCAACTTTTATAACTGTTTTACGAAATAGACACAAGTAATTGAAACTACATTCTATGGGTGAATGATCGAAATCGAATATGCCCCTTTTTAGTCTGGTAATCTAAGAATTAGGGAACAGACACCCTAATTGACGCGAATCCTAAAGATAGATCTATCGGGCCTAACAAGCCCCATCCAAAGTACCGGATGCTTTAGTACTTCGAAATTTATATCATGTCCGAAGGAGGATCCGGGAATGATGGGGATATTCATATATGCATATTGTTAATGTCGGTTACCAGGTGTTCAATCCATATGAATGCTATTTTTGTCTCTATGCATGGGACGTATGTTTACGAGAAATGGAAATATGAAATCTTGTGGTCTATTAAAATTATGAAATGATTATTTATGATAAACTAATGAACTCACCAACCTTTTGGTTGACACTTGAAAGCATGTTTATTCTCAGGTATGAAAGAAACGTTCCGCTGTGCATTTGCTCATTTTAAAGACAGTATTTGGAGTCGATCATCGCAATGGAACCAGTTGTTGGTGACTTCGTCCAGATGGTTTAGGACGGGTCCTTTCAGTTGGTATCAGAGCGATGGTCTTAGCGAACCAGGTCTGCAATAGTGTGTCTAACTGATAAGTCGTTAGGATGCATTAGGGAGTCTGGACTTCGACCGTGTCTGCATGTCAAAAGTTTTGCTTATCACTTCGTGTCAAAAATCACTTGCTTATCATTCTTAGTCTAGACACGTTTTACTGCATTGATTGCATGATTAGTGTATGGACAAAATTCATATCTTTGCATATCTGCTAATTCATATCTTTTCGTATCTGTTATTGTAATCTTTGCCTGACATTTTCTGTAGATTCCTCCGTAACTTATGGGATTTTAGTATTATATATGCATATGTAAATTATGTATTGCAGTATACTAATCTACATCCTATAATCTAATTCTTATCGAAAATCCTTCATCTGATTGTACGGGATGAATCCCTCAACCAGTTCGAGTCCCACAGATTTCGATTGCTATTCCGATAGTTATTCCGACAGCTAATCCGACATGGATATTCACCTAAATTCCGAAAGCGGTGTCACCGGAATGAATCCATCAATCAGTCATCCCCAAATTCATTTGATGAGTTCATAGTCGACTTAAACAATGGAGACGCGAAAAAGGCGATCCCTTCCATCAACCAAATTCACCTCTTGACAATGAACCTAAAGCGTTTACCGGCAAACCTGTTCGAGACACCATTTTCAGTCTCATTTCTAGGGTAACTCGACAAGATTATATTCTATCCACAATTCTGAACCTTATTCATCCGCTCATTCTGATCGACAATCATCCTGGAGTAATAAGTCAACGAACTTCGCGATCGAAAAATCAATTCGGAGAATATGGTGCAAAATGTACCAGCTTCAGCAATGACACCAGCATCAACAGTACCATTACCACCAACAACAACATCCGCATCATACGTCTCAACATCACAATCTGTACCTCGAGCATAATCATCAATCTGCGAATCGTTTTACATCATTTATCCTCGTTCGACATGGCGATTATGTAATCTCTAATGTTTTAGAGATTAAATATTCTTGTTAACGGTAAATCAAATGAGTTTAATATCATATTGACTCATTAAATCCACGATTACATCTGAAGAAAATATATATGTATATATATTTTCATAAAGGTAGTAATTAAATTTTTTTTTTTCGTACAAACTGTTAATGGTGAAAATATTTTTAACGGGTAGGTAATACCTGAGGAATATTTAGATTTCACATTAATAAGTTACACTGTACATTCTTCGAATCTGATTCAACAAGTCATTTACTATCTTACTTACATCTACCGATATACGTATCCGTTCACCACAAAATAACCATTTTCATTCAATTTCATATTTGGATTTTGATTTATCAGATTTCCAACAAGTGGCATAATGAAGAAAACATTTGACGGAATAAAATTTGTTAGAAACAAACAAATTAATCATGAGAAAGTTTGTTAAGAATCCACGCTAACAAAATTCCAACTAACTGTTCCTAGCTAATTGTGGACTAATCAACTGAGGACTACCAACAGTGGACAAATAAAATGAATTAAAATATTGATTAAACATATGAAACTAAACAATTCTTCAAGTTTGCCACTTAATTTCATCTTAAACCTTGTTTGTATCCTGATGATTACAATCTGCGTTCAAACCTTTCATGATTCTTGAAAACACCTCAATCGATAGGATGAATCAACCGCACTTCATCTATGAAGGAAAGATTTATGCATATAGTTATGCACCTGAGAAACTCTCGGCAACTGAGTAAAAGTTTAACACGTAGCCGCGTCAGATCCTTTGGCATTTATTAGCAAAAAAAAAAAAAAAAAAAAAAAAAAAAAAAAAAAAAAAAAACTTTGCGATCCCTTTTCAAAGTAGCAAATTTTGTCACAGCTTCAGCAAATCAACTTCGACTTTTCGTTCGAGACAACCTTATTATCACCTTGATCTATATGTATGCTCTTTTATTGTTATCGGGGAACCTTTTATATTCCACCATATTACCGTCAACGTTTAATCATCTAAAAACACAATTCTCTTGAAATCACCTCGGATCGATAACCAATGATTCAGATATGGTAGCAGTAAATGTAGAGGAATCGGCAATCAGTACTTTGAAAACTCACAGCATATCTACATCAACAGTTGTATGTATAAAAATTTATCTCTTAGAATAATGATCTTCCATTCTAAAATTTTGGAAAAGGCACCCAGTTTACGAATTGATACTCTGAATGTTGAAAAAGCTGAATGAAGCAACAGAAACTGTAGACAACCGTAAATGACCTTAGTCGTCGGAAGTTTGATAATAAAGAATAATATGTTGGAAAAGCTCAGAAATGTTAGAACTGGAAAACGGATTGAGCTAACCACGAAGGAGACCAAGGACAAATACAAGGATTAAACCCTATATTCAAAGAATTCAGGTAATTCTGGATTCGTTGAAATCTTTAGAGAATATCTTGCTCCGAAGTCATATTAAAATCTTGCGGAAAATCTTTCTCCATCAACCATCGAACTTAGAAATTCCAAAATATCATCATCAATATCTTCGATATTTCTGAGGATATTTTCTTAAATATTCTCGTCTGAAATTATATACCTCCTTATGCTTCATGTGTATCATTATACTGGAAACATTCAATAGAAAATTTAGTACCGAAAAGCAGATTATGCGAAACTGGGAAGAAAGCCGTGGACAAATCACAAAGAATAAGTTTGACTTCAAAGAATCCAAATGATTCAATGTCTGCTAAAGTCCTTAGTGAATATCTTGCTCCTTACTCTAAACCCTTGCAGCTAATAGTTTCTATCATCCTCTGATCTTAGGTATTTCGAGATATTATCGTATCTTTCATTATAAATATCCTCGATATTTCTGAATATATTTTTATAACTAATACTATCTGAAATCATTTATCTATTCGTGCTATCAGTGTTACCTCATATAGAAACTGTTAGTTTATATATTATGTAAACTTCCGAGCTTAAAATATGAATATTATTGAAGTAATGTTGGGAACTGATGCATGAGTTAGTATAATATAATGACACTTGATCAACGTGATTATATTACAGTAAGTCATGCTGAGTTCTAATGGGACATGATGGTTCACAGTAGATCATACCACCATCATGTGTCATGTTACATAACTCTTTCATTCTAATTAACTTCTGAACATATCAAGAAAGTATATTCATGATAGCTCTATTCTCAATGATTCTGGTAATTTGACGAATCAAATCGTGCTATTACGTTCTTTCTTGATTATAACATTAAATTCATTCGAAACTCCATACTTACAAATTCTAGACCATTACTCGTTTTACTAGAGATCAAGAGGAGATTAAAAAGACGAAGAGCTCCGAAACATTAAAGAAGATATAAAACTCGACAACAACACTGAAATTACAATAATTAAAAATTAAAACATCACGACAATTAAAAATTAAAAGATTACAATCAAACTACTCGTCGTCGTTAATTGTCATCTGCAAAGTAGCGTTCACCAGTCATTTCGCCATCCGTGAGGTACTCTGGAGACATCGGTATTTCTCTTGATGTCACAACTACTGCTTCAGCTGATTCATCGAGGTAACGATAACCCAACGTCTCTTCATCTTCAAGAACCGCATACAAAGAAATGCGTTTACCGCGATCTTCAATGGTATCTTTTATAAAGTACCATTGATCATCGGTACACAGAAAACTTGCCCTACAATCCGCATCATAATCGTCTTTATAAAAGAAAACAGACGTGAATTCACACGGAACTTTTTCCTTCAGAAAGGATAGCAAGTCTTGTAAACCAACATCACGAATGTCGATATCTTCAAACGAAATACTGTCGCCCCACTTATATTCCTTCATTTGATTACGGAAATTACCTCCGTAATGAACATTGAATGAAACAATTATTGGGGGAAGTGTTAACATTTTTAGTTTGGGAGTGTTTGATTTTGATTTTGAGAAAGGTGGAAATATAAAAGAAATAAATGTTTGAGTGTATAAAATGAAGTAAATGGTTGGTGTTTTTATAGTGTAAAAGTGACCGTTGGGATAGCCGTTGGAATTTGTTTATTTTATTTTACTAACGGATAAAAATTTGGGCAAGTTTTTGGGCGAAGGTGGACGATGGCCGTTGGGACCTCTCTCATGATAGTTTCATTCGTGCTCTTCGAATAATCGAAATATTTTATCTATATTATTCTGTAATGATGAAAACTCTACTTATCAGCTCATATTCGTCAAGAAAAAAAAACATATTTATTGTTAGCCATGACGACCTCACTCAAATTTCGGGACGAAATTTCTTTAACGGGTAGGTACTGTGACGACCCGGAAATTTCCGACCAAATTTAAACTTAATCTTTATATGATTTCGATACGATAAGCAAAGTATGTAGAATTGAGTCTAGAAGATTTTGGAACAATGTTCATATATTCAATTGACCTTTGACTATTCCTGACGATTCACGAACAATTAATTGTAAACAGATATGTGTGTGTGTGTGTGTGTATGTGTATATATATATATATATATATATATATATATATATATATATATATATAAAGCATATTAAAAATAAATAATAAACAATAGTAATACTTGTTTATCACCTCGATTGTTATTAAATAAGTAAATTAAACATAAGAGAATTTGAAATTTAACATTTGTTAGTAAATAAGTTATGTAAAACTTATATTAATAAAATAACTATCTTTTTAATTTAAATTAGAAATCTTAAGTACTATACAGAATATATATTTTAACTAGGAATTAATACATAATTAATTAGGTAGTCAATGACTTAGTCATAAAAATTTGATAACTTTTGTGAATCTATCTGATTATATTTCATCTTAAACTAGTTAGACTATTGTACCACTTTACACCATATCATTTTATTGATATTCATATATTCGTTTTAAGAGTATTATGAAAGAGTAAAATATAAAAGGAGGTAACATCTCACAAATTGTGTTTAGAACATGCGATTTGCTGATTGTTTAGAGGTTTCAATATTTTAATTAAAGTGGCGAACTGAGTCAAAAGTTGGTAGGGATACATGAACGAAATCTAGCTGTGTTTATCTCATTAACCACCACATGTTACACTTTCAATTATTAATATCAATTATTTAGAAAGGCTAAATGAAGGTATATGTTGTTGACGACTTTCTTGTTTACTTTCTAATCCAACTTTACACTAACAACTACAATTAACAATTTGCTTCCTTTTCTTCTTTATGTGATTAATAAAACCACTATCTTCCATTTCTCCTTTTTGACTTTTAAAAAGATACAGGCGGATAGTTTGGTTATTGACACATTTTACATTATATATATATATATATATATATATATATATATATATATATATATATATATATATATATATATATATATATATATATATATATTTATGTTTATTACAATAGCATAGTATCAATCATCTATATTATATTACATACATATGATATGATGATACATACAAGAACTCAAATTCACAACCAGACACTTCAACCCTGCCACATCTACTACTCTTTTCCTGCTTGAAGTTCGATAAAACCCAACCAACCTGAACACCATCTCCTTCTTATTTTCTGTTACAATCAAGTCACCACAACCGGTATATTGTGAACCCGTCACAACATCACCCACCTTGATTATCATACACCTGCAAATACCACTATTACATTATCTCTTGCTACTATTAACGATGCTCCATCATCACCATCATAACAAGAACCATCACATACTCCTATTTTTCTATTCTTCGATTACCATCATCAATAAACATAAAACCGCAAACACTAAAGAACTAATACTACTGCTATATCTCTTGTTCCTTGCTGCTGCACATCGAAGAGCAACTAGTACACCATCTCTGTCTCGGTCATAATCAACACCACAGTCATTTGTATTTCATCTCTATTAATTTGATACTGCTCGTGTTGTAACCCAAACCAAACACCCCTTATTGTTGTAAACTATTTTCGTGACCAAGCACCATCATAAGTTCACAACGAACCAATTCTTGTTCACTGCTGCTCGTTACAGTCTTATATCCTACCTACTACACGACTTCTTTTAGCTCTAAAAACCATTATGATAAACTGCAGCTATGAGCAGCCACAAACCATCACCACCCATTATAAACCCGTTTAATTACCACCACCCACAAACATCCAAAAACAGGTCAAGAATCTTCGCAATTAATCCAACACTATCACCATAGCCTGTTACAATTCGAAAAATCACCCAAAATCAACCCAATCCCTAAAATACAATCAACCTTATAATCCAACAAAAACAACAAACCCGTATTATATACATAATATTGGCGTATACAATTCGTCAACCTAAAAGAGATCCTTAACATATGAATAAATTAAACATGAAGTGAATTACCTACTCAGAACCTTGAATATTTATATTGATTGAAATGGATACTCGATCCTGCCATGACTGATGATGAAAGATGATGTGAAATGGTGATGATGATGAACCAAAGACCTACTGTACATCGGAAATTAGTGCTTGATCGATTGGTCTGTGGAAGAATCGAAGAAACCTAAACTGTGATATTTTTCTCCTGAATATCGCTCTGTTATCACGATCTGTTTTTTTCTTGAAACCCTAATAAAGAAAGAAAGAAAGGGGCGTATTCTTTATATTAGGTAGTACTCCGTATTATTATTATTATTATTATTATTATTATTATTATTATTATTATTATTATTATTATTATTATTATTTCTAAGATTGATATCATGATTATTTTTATTATCATTGAAATAACTTATATTATTATTATTATTATTATCCTTAGTATTATCATCATTTATATTATCATTATTAATATTAGCATTATTAATAATATTATTATTATTATCATTATTATTATTATTATAATCAATAACTATAACTTTATTTTATATAATATAACTATATTTTTATAATTAAAATTTAAAGTGATAGATATTATAAGTTAAATATAAACAATATACTTATATATACATATATATAAATATTAAAAGTATATTTAATAAGTAATATCATTATCATTATTATCATTATAAGAAAACCATTATTTTTATATTATTATTGTTACTCCTATTATTATCATCTTTATCAAAATTCATATTATTATTAAAATTATCAGTTACATTATTATTAGAATCGATATTATTATTATTATTATTATTATTATTATTATTATTATTATTATTATTATTATTATTATTATTATTATTATTATTATCATCATCATCATCATCATTATTACGTTCATATTAATAATATTATTATAATAAATAATTTTTTTTAAATAAGAGTATAATTATTACAACTACCATAATATTACATATAATTATATATATTAAGATTTTTATATAAATATTTACATATAATGAATTTTTGATTTTTAATATAATATTAAATTATATAAATATTAATTATTTTAAATATATACAAATTCAATATATAAGATATATAATATAAGATATAATATATAAATTGTTCGACTACCATTATATATGTTAACATATATATAAATGATATAGGTTCGTGAATCCGAGGCCAACCCTGCATTGTTCAATATTGTCATATGTATTTTTACTACAAAATACATTAGGTGAGTTTCATTTACCTTTTTACCCTTTATATTTTTGCGCTGAGAATACATGCGCAACTTTTATAACTGTTTTACGAAATAGACACAAGTAATTGAAACTACATTCTATGGGTGAATGATCGAAATCGAATATGCCCCTTTTTAGTCTGGTAATCTAAGAATTAGGGAACAGACACCCTAATTGACGCGAATCCTAAAGATAGATCTATCGGGCCTAACAAGCCCCATCCAAAGTACCGGATGATTTAGTACTTCGAAATTTATATCATGTCCGAAGGAGGATCCCGGAATGATGGGGATATTCATATATGCATATTGTTAATGTCGGTTACCAGGTGTTCAATCCATATGAATGCTATTTTTGTCTCTATGCATGGGACGTATGTTTACGAGAAATGGAAATATGAAATCTTGTGGTCTATTAAAATTATGAAATGATTATTTATGATAAACTAATGAACTCACCAACCTTTTGGTTGACACTTGAAAGCATGTTTATTCTCAGGTATGAAAGAAACGTTCCGCTGTGCATTTGCTCATTGTAAAGACAGTATTTGGAGTCGATCATCGCAATGGAACCAGTTGTTGGTGACTTCGTCCAGATGGTTTAGGACGGGTCCTTTCAGAAGTCTTCCTCACTCATGTTCAAGTTTTGACGAGTCGTCGGTGCCATTTCCTTCAAAAATAGCCAAAAGAATTGAGTTAATCATATAGAATTTAAGAGTATTCAATAGTATTTCGTAGCATAATATGAACTTATTTATAAATGCTTTCTCTTCATATTAGCATTTTATAGTTTTAATTCGGGTAGTACCTACCCGTTAAGTTCATACTTAGCAGCTATTATACAATTCAACTACTACGATTCTATATGAAAAACTTATTACAATAATATTTCGCGTTCAAACTTATACAATATTTTACAAACTTACAATACTGCTATTATACATATAGGATGAAATATAGCACATAATAACATTGCTACTTGGCAGCTATAAATGCAATTCTAGTTAATACGCAAGTTGTTCAGCAAAAGAAATAAAGACACGTAATTCATAAGTCCAGAAATAAGTCATGCATTCTGGATTTACTAAGACGCTTTCCCATCCTTGGTCTTGTGGAAAGTAACCATTATGACCATTGGCTAGGCAGCATGTTGTAATGTCGTCAAAAGGACGAGGATTTCGTAATGTCCAACAGGCCCGTAATAATCTAAAAACCTTGTTTCTCACCCCAACTACTGTATCCATCACTTGTGGGAAGGTTTTATTTAAAATTTGTAATCCGATGTTCTTTTTCTCACTTTGGTAAGAAGCGAACATCACTAACCCGTAAGTATAACATGCTTCTTTATGTTGCATGTTAGAAGCTCTTTCTAACTCACGAAATCCTATGTTGGGATATGTTGAGTCAAAATAGGTTCTTAACCCGTAGCGTAAAATTGCATTTGGGTTCCCCGCATTTAACGCTTTAAAGAAAACACGGCGTAACTTACCGTCTCCCCAATGTGATATACTCCACCTATCAAAGGAAAGCCTTTTATAAACTAAGGCATTTCTGGAAAGTCTTTCAAATGTTTGACAAGTTAATTTCGCCATAATTAAATGTGCTGATGAATTCGGACCGACTCTAGATAAGATTTCCTCAATCATATCATCTGGTAGGTCTTCTAAAATATTCGGTTGTCTACCCTTAACGTCCATTTTGTTTTTATACTGTAAAATAGACAAGGATTAGATTCGTAAAAAAATATAATTAACAAACAATACAAGCAATTTTTACATAGAACATAAAAGTACAAGCCCACTACAATACATATAATACACAACATGATTACAACCCTCTAATCTGAATCACTGGTTTCTTCTTCTTCGGACTTGGTTCTTTTTCCTAATTTTCTAGGGATATATGGTGTTCCTCTAATACGAGCCGTCGTTTTTCACAATGGTTTAGAAAAACCTGGTGGTTTAGAGGTTCCCGGTTTATTGTTACATTTTAGGAAATACGAATGTTGCCGATACATATAAAGTTCATCGGGGTTGGAATCAGGTTTCTCTATTTTTATACCTTTTCCCCTATTATTTTCTTTTGCTTTATTAAATTAGGTCGAGGTAATTTCTATAACATCATCGGAATCCTCATCAGGATCCGATTCATCTGAAAATTGGTAATCTTCCCAATATTTTGCTTCCTCGGCGGAAACACCATTGACCATTATTGACTTTGGTCCGTTGGTTGAGGATTTACTTTTATAACCGATTTACTATAGGTATCAATATTTCTTCCTCCGGAACCTCTTCTTCTTCTTCTTTCGGTTCTTCCTCTTCAGGTTCCTCCTCTTCCGGTTCCTTTTCTTCCGGTTCCTCCTCTCGGTTCCTCCTCTTCCGATTCCTCCTCTTCGGGAATTTGTGAATCTTCCCAAAATATATTCGACTCTTCATTATTATTAGGTGAGTCGATGGGATTTGTACTAGTGGTAGACATCTATCACACAATATCAAACACATTAAGAGGTTAATATATCACATAATATTTACATGTTAATAATATATAGTTTCTAACAAAAGTGTTAAGCAATCGTTTTTAAAGAAAACAAGGTCGAAGTCCAGACTCACTAATGTATCCTAACAAACTCGATAAGACACACTAATGCAAATTTCTGGTTCTCTAAGACCAACACTCTGATACCAACTGAAATGTCCCGTTCATATTGATTATAAACGTTCCATATTAATTGATTTCGTTGCTAGGTTTTGACCTCTATATGAGACGTTTTTCAAAGACTGCATTCGATTTTAAAAACAAACCATAACCTTTATTTTATCGACAAGGTTAAAAGGACATCACCTAGATTATCCAGAAATGATAATCTAAAAAATATCACACTTACACACTACCAATACATATTGGTTTACAATATTAATATGTTACAACAAAGTAATTCTCGAATGCAGTTTTAAACAATATTATACAAGCATGCTGACACCAAATCTTGTCCTTATTTTAGCATGCAACATCGAAAGCTCTTAATAATCACCTGAGAATAAATATGCTTTAAACGTCAACAAAAATGTTTGTGAGTTATAGGTTTAACCTATATATTTATCAAATCGTAATAATAGACCACAAGATTTCATATTTCAATATACATCCCGTACATAAAGATAAAAATCATTCATATGATGAACACCTGGTAACCGACATTAACAAGATGCATATAAGAATATCCCCATCATTCCGGGACATCCATCGGACATGATATAAAAACTCGAAGTACTAAAGCATCCGCTACAACGGATGGGGTTTGTTGGGCCCAATAGATATATCTTTAGGATTCGCGTCAATTAGTAGACTGGTTTACTAATTCTTAGGTTACCAAGTAAAAAGGGGCATATTCGGCTTCAATCGTTCAACCATAGAAAGTAGTTTCATGTACTTGTGTCTATTTTGTAAAACATTTATAAAGCTGCATGTATTCTCATCCCAAAAAATATTAGATTTTAAAAGTGGGACTATAACTCACTTTCACAGATTTTTTCATCGGGAAGTAAGACTTGGCCACTGGTCGATTCACGAACCTATAACAAATATGTACATATATATCAAAGTATGTTCAAAATAAAATTACAACATTTTTAATACATTTTAATGTTTTAAGTTTATTAAGTCAGCTGTCCTCGTTAGTAACCTACAACTAGTTGTCCACAGTTAGATGTACAGAAATAAATTGATATATATATCTTGAATCAATCCACGACCCAGTGTATACACGTCTCAAGCTAGATCACAACTCAAAGTATATATATTTTTGAAATCAACCTCAACCCTGTATAGCTAACTCCAACATTACTGCATATAGAGTGTCTATGGTTGTTCCAAATAATATATATACATGGGTCGATATGATATGTCAAAACATTTACATACGTGTCTATGGTATCCCAAGATTACATAATATATTAGAATACATGTATAATACAATATGAGTTAGCTAGGATATGATTAATATAGATTTGTTACCAATTTTGACGTAGCTACAACAAGAAAAATTATCCAATCTTGTTTTGCCCATAACTTCTTCGTTTCAAATCCGTTTTGAGTGATTCAAGTTGCTATGGTTTCATATTGAACTTAAGTTTATGAATATAAACAGAAAAAGTATAAGTTTATAGTCATAAATATAGGTTACAAGTCATTTTTGTAAAGGTAGTCATTTCAGTCGAAAGAACGACGTCTAGATGACCATTTTGGAAAACATACTTCCACTTTGAGTTTAACCATGATTTTTGGTTATAGTTTCATGTTCATAAAAAAAATAATTTTCCCAGAAGAACAAATTTTAAATCAAAGTTTATCATAGTTTTTAATTAACTAACCCAAAACAGCCCGCGGTGTTACTACGACGGCGTATATCCGATTTTACGGTGTTTTTCGTGTTTTCAGGTTTTAAATCATTAAGTTAGCATATCATATAGATATAGAACATGTGTTTAGTTGATTTTAAAAGTCAAGTTAGAAGGATTAACTTTTGTTTGCGAACAAGTTTAGAATTAACTAAACTATGTTCTAGTGATTACAAGTTTAAACCTTCGAATAAGGTAGTTTTATATATATGAATCGAATGATGTTATAAACATAATTACTACCTATGGTTTTGTAGATAAACCTACTGGAAATGAGAAAAATAGATCTAGCTTCAAAGGATTCTTGGATGGCTTGAAAGTTCTTGAAGTAGAATCATGACACGAAAACAAGTTCAAGTAAGATTTCCACTCGAAATAAGATTGTTAAAGTTATAGAAATTGAATCAAAGTTTGAATATGAGTATTACCTTATATTAGAAAGATATATTACTGTAAATAAAAAAGATTTCTTAAGGTTGGATGATCACTCAAAGTGGATTTGCAAGATTGGAAATAAGCTAGCAAACTTGGAAGTGTTGTTGGTGTGTTCTTGAGTAGTTGAGTAGTTGTTTTATAACTTGGTTTATGTATGGATTTATGAACTAGATTGAGCTAGATTTTGTTGAAGATGATGAAGAACACTTAGAACAAAGGAAGAACACTTGATAGAGAGTAGTTTGATGCATGTAAGTTGCAAAATGAAAGTGTTAGTGTACACCATA
Organism: Rutidosis leptorrhynchoides; assembly: GCF_046630445.1. Taxonomy (NCBI): domain Eukaryota; kingdom Viridiplantae; phylum Streptophyta; class Magnoliopsida; order Asterales; family Asteraceae; genus Rutidosis; species Rutidosis leptorrhynchoides. The sequence goes on along the minus strand of NC_092336.1, from coordinate 592,614,356 downwards.
CTACACGTGAATGTTAGTCTCCATATAGGCTCCATTAGTTTGTAATTTTGTGAGATATTTCATGCTAGATGTTAAATGATGGTTCCCACATGGTTAGGTGACTCACATGGGCTGCTAAGAGCTGATCATTGGAGTATATATACCAATAGTAAATATATTTAGAAGCTGTGTATTGTACGAGTACAAATACGAGTGCATACGAGTAGAATTGTTGATGAAAATGAATGAGGATGTAATTGTAAGCATTTTTGTTAAGTAGAAGTACTTTGATAAGTGTCTTGAAGTCTTTCAAAAGTGTATGAATACATATTAAAACACTACATGTATATATATTTTAACTGAGTCGTTAAGTCATCGTTAGTCATTACATGTAAGTGTTGTTTTGAAACCTTTAAGTTAACGATCTTGTTAAATGTTGTTAACTCATTGTTTATTATATCAAATGAGATGTTAAATTATTATATTATCATGATAATATGATGTATTAATATATCTTAATATGATATATATACATTTAAATGTCGTTACAACGATAATCGTTACATATATGTCTCGTTTCGAAACCCTTAAGTTAGTAGTCTTGTTTTTACATATGTAGTTCATTATTAATATACTTAATGAGATACATACTTATCATAATATCATGTTAACTATATATATATATATATATATATATATATATATATATATATATATATATATATATATATATATATATATATATATATATATATATATATATATATATGTCATCATATAGTTTTTACAAGTTTGTAACGTTCGTGAATCGCCGGTCAATTTGGGTGGTCAATTGTCTACATGAAACCTATTTCAATTAATCACGTCTTAACAAGTTTGATTGCTTAACATGTTGGAAACACTTAATCATGTAAATATCAATTTCATTTAATATATATATATATACATGGAAAAGTTCGGGTCACTACAGCACGGGCTCAAAAACCTAGTAGATTAATATAATATAAATAGTTTTCTACTAATATAACAAGTTCACTTGTTCCAGGGTGGTTTGGCGCTGGGCATGGTAACCTATAGGTCGTGAGTTTGAGACTAGGCAACATATTATTTTTTTAAAGGTGCCGCCGTAACACTCGACTAACCCATCCAAACATTCGTAAAGAGTTAGAAGAAAGATCAAAGCAATCACCAACTCTAATCAAAAATTAACAATCGTACAATCTTAATCTTTATTGAAATTTAACAATAGTACAATCCTAATCTAACAAAGAGTTACATTAAAACTAAGAACTAAGATTAAAATTTTAATATTATGAACTAGAGAAAAATGAGAGAGCAGGAATGCATATAAGACATAATGAAAAATCTAGGTTCTTCCACCCTCTCAATCAGATATATATATATAATTGGAGGAATTCGAAAAAACCACAAAAGACTCAGCAACGGGAAAAATCGAATTAATGAACCAAACTCGCAGCAACCGAGTAGATTCAAATGCAGAATCAAACCATAAAGGAACTAGTCATCTCCACCAATTATCTAAGAACATTAATAAACCCCAAGACTCAGTCCGTCAGCAGCCTCCAGCAGCCACCATCAATAACCGACGACCGCCAACGACAACCAACCGTCACCAACACCATTTTAATTCACCAGCGACCACTAGGGCCGTCAACAACATCACAAGGCGTCGTCAGCTACTGACAGTCGCAAGACAACCGCCAACGACAATCGGAGGAGGCCGGACCACCGAGGTTAACCGAATTTCAACACAAAACACGATCCACCATACCCCTGCTGTAACATCCCGCGTTTTTCCGTTAAATTTATTTTTAACACCGTCTTTTTTTTAAATAATATCTTTCGCCATTTAAATTCCCAATTTCCGTTGACTAACGTTTATAATCTTCTCGTTATTTAATTATAACATCACTCGTCTACTCGAGCGTTTTAAAAATATTCGTTTGGTTAATTCCCGCACCCGCTCTGAAACTTGAGGGACTAGTTCCGCCACTTGACCAAAGAGGTGGCTAGTAGTTGACTAGTCAACCACTCACCACCTCCACCCCTCATTCATCCATTTCTTTTTCCTTCTTTCTTTCTTTTTTTCTCTCAAGAACACAAACATAAATCATCATCTAAATCCGGATCGGGAAGCAAACTTCAAAACAAATTACATATTTGGAATCCTCTCTTCATCCTCTACAATTTGATACCAACTTCATCTCGTTTGGGTAACTTTCTAAAAACTCTAGATTTCTATAAATTCGTGTTTTTGACTTGAAATGGTGTTAGTTAGTGTCTATGGCTCGTGTATAACATGAATATATGTTTTGTTTGCTCGATTCGTTGTTTTGAGTAACTAGTTTGAACATTTGAAATGGGTTTGCTTAATCCTTGATTTTGGATGAGTTAATGTTGTTAGATTGTTAAAGTGCATGTTTTAATTGTGTTACTAGTATCACTAGCTTCGTTTGGATGTGTAGGTTGATTAAGAAAACTTCAAAAACCCGATTAATGATTTTGTGATGTTTGACTAGGGTTTGATAGTTCTTGACATGAACATTTGGATGTTTAAATGCCATGGAATGTTAATTGTTAGTGTTTAGTAGTAATGTATGCTTCATTACCTTCAAAACGGCATATCATATGTGTGAATTGGATTCCCGAAACTTAAAATGCAATTGATGAACTTGAAACTTTGAAAATGGACTTTTAAACGATCACTTGACGAGAAATCGGTTATGGAAAATGTTGTTTTTGTTTGATGATAAGTGCTTAGTTGTGTTCCTTGTCAAAAGAGCTTTCCAACGGTATAAGATACGTCTTCTAGTTGTTTACGGTTTGCGTTTTATGGTTGTTTGAAGTTTTGACCAAGACTTGAACATTTGAAACTGACCTGGTACCAGGCCACGGCCATTGTCGCGCCGCGGAGCAATTTGTCGCGCCGTGGCCCAAAGGGTGATTTTAGAACATGTTTTTCAAGCTTTCTGACCTTCAACATAGGCATTTGTCGCGCCGCGGAGCAATTTGTCGCGCCGTGACAATTGCCTGTTTCATCCGAACTTCAGCAAACTTGTTTTGGCCATAACTTTTCGACCGTAACTCCGTTTTCGATGAATCAAATATCGTTGGAAACGTAATAAGATTTCCTTTCTAATGGTAAGGTTTTGAAATGTCAACTCAAACTTTATTACAATCGTTCTAACATGCTTTTATACTTGATTCTTGCATGAAACTTGACAACGTGATTCACATGCTATACTATTCGAGTCGTAACGAGCCATAGGACTAATTGAACACATTTCACCCGACCTTGTGTCGTAACCGGTTAATTGATATAACTTACTTGTTTAGGTCAAGGCTAAGCAACTTTCATGCACACGTTTACTTGTTGAAGTACCTTTATACTCGTGCACTCGAGGTGAGATCATAGTCCCACTTTTTACTCTTTTGAACTTACTTTTGGGATGAGAAAACATAAACGATTCTTTTGAACTAAGTGAACACAAGAACGGGAAAACAAACATTCTACATACGAGTTTAGAACAAAAATCCTCAATCCGATTATCATTAGTTACATCAGATGGTGTAAGCGAGAACTTATGTTATATGGCCATATTGGGTTGACAACCCTCATCCTTGACGGTTCGCTACCGTCTACGGATGAAATATATTTTCGGGAACAGTGTTGTTCTAGCACTAATTGATGGGGTATTCAACGGACGGAACGTTAAGCTTTGATAATTGGGTGCTCGTGAATATTAACTTTTAGAATGTACTACTATTATTTCAACTTTGCAAATCTTGTGGTTCGACTTACTTTACTTTTACTCACTTACTTAAACCTATGATTTCACCAACGTTTTTGCGTTGACAGATTCTTCTATGTTTTCTCAGGTTTTCACATGGCTATTTGTTACATGCTTCCGCACTCTTTGATTACTTGATTGGAGTCTACCATGCATGCATACGCTAGGGATAGCATTTTTGGAATCAAACTTTTGTCCACTTACTTACGCTATTTATAGCAACTGTGGTTTCAAACTAATTATGTCGCAAGTTATTTCATTCATACTTTATAACTTTGTAAACTTAAACTTATTGTCGATCCGTTTGTTAAACTAAACTTTGTACCTTTCAAATGAACGCGACATAATTTTGGTCAAACGAGTCTCATATAGGGACTACGACCACGCAACGGGACCTAAGTTAACGACGCCGTCAATAACGGTTTTGGTCGGGTCGCTACAAGTGGTATCAGAGCGTTGGTTGTAGGGAACTAGGATGTGCATTAGTGTGTCTGACAGAGTCGTTAGGACGCATTAGTGAATCTAGACTACAACCGGATAGTTAGCCATTGCATTCTGACATACATTTGCTATAGATAGCACTTACTTGACTACTTGTGCATTATACTTGAATCATTCTTAATCAAACTTTTTAATGGTACCCAACCTTCATCATACGAACTCGTATTCCGCCACTTTTTGGTAACACACGTGAATTCAAGGTTCATACGCGTACGGATGACCACGACTTCGTTAGTCACTCTAGTTCGGGAATTCTGACTCCTTGGTTGTTATCCACCCCGTCTCAGCTTACTATCCACAAGTGTTGTAAAGTTACCACCACCACTCTAGATGAGTATCGTCATCACTGTTTATCACTACGGTTGCGTACTACTTGTTATCATGACTCGTTACTCTTTTCATATCTAAATACATTATTGTCTGACTCGAACCGCATTGACGTGAACAATCATTTATACACTTCCCTCGGGGAACGCTTCCTTAGAGTTGCAGAAATTCTTTCGATTTAATACGAGTCACGTTTGAGACGTCGTTACATTTTGTTCATTTTAGATTTTCGCGATGACACGAACTTGAATCTATGGAGTGATGTGGGAATGGAGGTATGAGTTAGCATAATATAACTACACTCGATCAACGTAGTTATATTACGGTAAGACATACCAAAGTTCTAGTGACGCGTGATGGTGGTTAGACTCGATCAACCTAAACACCACCATGTGCCATGTACATGACTTCATCTTTTCATGTTTGGACATCCGAAAACTCCGAGAATATTGATAACAGCCATACCGGGGACACCCCTTCGACTTTTGTCGAACTATACTTATGCTTCCGAATGAATTACCGATTCCTCTCGACTTCAACCGTATGTTACACGTGTATACTATCTCGTCCTCGCACAGTCTTATTGACTAATTACGATTTACTCGTTATGCTCGCACCGAGGCGGAAATTTCTCTCTCATCACACTCGTACTTCCGGTTCAGGAAATCTTTACTCTAAACTCTCAATGGGGGGAGAGACTCTCCACGTTATACTAGTATTCACCTCGAGGGTGAATAGTTCCGACGAACGTTTTTCTTTCAGAAACCGATGAGAACTTGCCCCGACGAACGTTTTTGGAAACCGATAAATCTTCCGCGACGCGAATTTTCTTGAGAAACTTGTCCTAACAAACTTGTTCAATATGCCTTAGGGAAATATACCCCGTTTCGGATCGAGATCCTCGTTTCATTTCTAGATTTCGGAGTACCTTACAAAAAGCCTCGGGACCGCGTTTAGACATGAGTACCGCGTACCATCCACAACCCGACGGACCGAACAAACATGCGATTTAAACCTTGGAAACCATAATACAAGTTTGTATTACCAACTTCAAATTTACTTGAGAAAAGTATTTTCCTTTGACCGAATCCTCGTACTACAATGATTTTCATTCGAGTTTTTAACGTCACTCCTTTTGAAACCACATGTGACCGGAAACGTCATTCTCCTTTGTCGAACCAAGTAAACGATGATCAATTCACCGGGGCCGAGGTTATTCATGAGCAACCGAGAAAATTTATTCATATTCAGGTAAAACCCTACGCGACTCGTAATCACCAAGAGCTACGCCGATGTTAGACGTAAACATTTCAAATTCCGCGTGGGAAACCGCGTCACGTTAAGAGTCGTACCTTGGAAAGGTGCAATCCGTTTCGGGAAACGTAGGAAGCTAAATCCGCGATATTTTGATCCTTTAAATTCTTGGGTTGTTTTGGACCCGTCGCTAGCCGTTTAGACTTTTCCGACTCATTTTGGGTCTCCGTTTATCCTACATTCGATGTATCAACTCAAAGACGTGTTTTGCGAAACGAGAACTTGTTATCTCCTTTGATGAACTCACTATCGACGATAACCCTCACTTCCTAGGAGGACCGGTTGAAACCATAAATCGTGAAGCCAAACCTTAAAACAACATATGATCCCGACAGTCAAAATTCGTTGAAATACCCTAGAACGTACTTCTCCCTCATTCGTAGAATTGGCAACACAAAATCTCGAGGAAGATTCAACAACTACTACTTCCAACTAAATTTCGGGACGAAATTTCTTTTGAGGTGTGGATAATGTAACATCCCGCGTTTTTCCGTTAAATTTATTTTTAACACCGTCTTTTTTTTAAATAATATCTTTCGCCATTTAAATTCCCAATTTCCGTTGACTAACGTTTATAATCTTCTCGTTATTTAATTATAACATCACTCGTCTACTCGAGCGTTTTAAAAATATTCGTTTGGTTAATTCCCGCACCCGCTCTGAAACTTGAGGGACTAGTTCCGCCACTTGACCAAAGAGGTGGCTAGTAGTTGACTAGTCAACCACTCACCACCTCCACCCCTCATTCATCCATTTCTTTTTCCTTCTTTCTTTCTTTTTTTCTCTCAAGAACACAAACATAAATCATCATCTAAATCCGGATCGGGAAGCAAACTTCAAAACAAATTACATATTTGGAATCCTCTCTTCATCCTCTACAATTTGATACCAACTTCATCTCGTTTGGGTAACTTTCTAAAAACTCTAGATTTCTATAAATTCGTGTTTTTGACTTGAAATGGTGTTAGTTAGTGTCTATGGCTCGTGTATAACATGAATATATGTTTTGTTTGCTCGATTCGTTGTTTTGAGTAACTAGTTTGAACATTTGAAATGGGTTTGCTTAATCCTTGATTTTGGATGAGTTAATGTTGTTAGATTGTTAAAGTGCATGTTTTAATTGTGTTACTAGTATCACTAGCTTCGTTTGGATGTGTAGGTTGATTAAGAAAACTTCAAAAACCCGATTAATGATTTTGTGATGTTTGACTAGGGTTTGATAGTTCTTGACATGAACATTTGGATGTTTAAATGCCATGGAATGTTAATTGTTAGTGTTTAGTAGTAATGTATGCTTCATTACCTTCAAAACGGCATATCATATGTGTGAATTGGATTCCCGAAACTTAAAATGCAATTGATGAACTTGAAACTTTGAAAATGGACTTTTAAACGATCACTTGACGAGAAATCGGTTATGGAAAATGTTGTTTTTGTTTGATGATAAGTGCTTAGTTGTGTTCCTTGTCAAAAGAGCTTTCCAACGGTATAAGATACGTCTTCTAGTTGTTTACGGTTTGCGTTTTATGGTTGTTTGAAGTTTTGACCAAGACTTGAACATTTGAAACTGACCTGGTACCAGGCCACGGCCATTGTCGCGCCGCGGAGCAATTTGTCGCGCCGTGGCCCAAAGGGTGATTTTAGAACATGTTTTTCAAGCTTTCTGACCTTCAACATAGGCATTTGTCGCGCCGCGGAGCAATTTGTCGCGCCGTGACAATTGCCTGTTTCATCCGAACTTCAGCAAACTTGTTTTGGCCATAACTTTTCGACCGTAACTCCGTTTTCGATGAATCAAATATCGTTGGAAACGTAATAAGATTTCCTTTCTAATGGTAAGGTTTTGAAATGTCAACTCAAACTTTATTACAATCGTTCTAACATGCTTTTATACTTGATTCTTGCATGAAACTTGACAACGTGATTCACATGCTATACTATTCGAGTCGTAACGAGCCATAGGACTAATTGAACACATTTCACCCGACCTTGTGTCGTAACCGGTTAATTGATATAACTTACTTGTTTAGGTCAAGGCTAAGCAACTTTCATGCACACGTTTACTTGTTGAAGTACCTTTATACTCGTGCACTCGAGGTGAGATCATAGTCCCACTTTTTACTCTTTTGAACTTACTTTTGGGATGAGAAAACATAAACGATTCTTTTGAACTAAGTGAACACAAGAACGGGAAAACAAACATTCTACATACGAGTTTAGAACAAAAATCCTCAATCCGATTATCATTAGTTACATCAGATGGTGTAAGCGAGAACTTATGTTATATGGCCATATTGGGTTGACAACCCTCATCCTTGACGGTTCGCTACCGTCTACGGATGAAATATATTTTCGGGAACAGTGTTGTTCTAGCACTAATTGATGGGGTATTCAACGGACGGAACGTTAAGCTTTGATAATTGGGTGCTCGTGAATATTAACTTTTAGAATGTACTACTATTATTTCAACTTTGCAAATCTTGTGGTTCGACTTACTTTACTTTTACTCACTTACTTAAACCTATGATTTCACCAACGTTTTTGCGTTGACAGATTCTTCTATGTTTTCTCAGGTTTTCACATGGCTATTTGTTACATGCTTCCGCACTCTTTGATTACTTGATTGGAGTCTACCATGCATGCATACGCTAGGGATAGCATTTTTGGAATCAAACTTTTGTCCACTTACTTACGCTATTTATAGCAACTGTGGTTTCAAACTAATTATGTCGCAAGTTATTTCATTCATACTTTATAACTTTGTAAACTTAAACTTATTGTCGATCCGTTTGTTAAACTAAACTTTGTACCTTTCAAATGAACGCGACATAATTTTGGTCAAACGAGTCTCATATAGGGACTACGACCACGCAACGGGACCTAAGTTAACGACGCCGTCAATAACGGTTTTGGTCGGGTCGCTACACCTGCCAAATCTACCCCACCTCTACCCTAAACCGAAGCCTAACATAGTGAGATGTAGAGTTCCATGCGGAACTCGTCGCTTATAAACCAAGCAGAGAAAAGAAACAGCGGCGTAAATGGAGAAAATAAGCGGCATGCAAACCCTACCACCGGCCGGAATAGCCACCAAAAAACACCCCAAAACCTAAACGGTTCCCAGAATCTGAGTAGAAAATACCTGGATTCGTCGCCTGAAGCCAGAGAAAGACCGGATCAGTAGATGGGCACAAAACACCGCCGGGGAAGAGAAAGACGAAGGACCTTTAATCCAACGGAAAGCATAGTAAAACTGACCACCGGCGAGATGTCGTGGTCGGAGAGGCCAACTACACCGGATCTACAAAATGACGGTTATGGAAAGCAGATAAGGAAGATTACTGCTACATGAAAATAAATGTTTTATTTTTTGGTGTTGACGCCGACGATCTATAGCTAACAGAAAGGAAAAATGATTATGCAAAGCTAATATGTAATTAAAAAGAAAAGGAGTACCACAAAAGTCGATAATGAGGTTTGTAAAAGTTAGATATGGGTGTGTTTTTCAAGAGAGAGAGAATTGTAATGGATGGTATTGTTATTTGAAGAGTACTATCTTTTTTTTTTTTTTTTTTTTTTTGGCAAAAATAACTATAACATAAAACAAAGTCTTTTCATCAATAGATGAGAAAGACGAACAAAGATACAATCGGAGAAAAAGCATTCGAATGTTCGGAAACAGAAAACGAACCCTATACTAAACAAAGATTAAGGTAACTAAACCCGAGCCTTGAACACCTGAATAACCAAAACGACCATGGGACACAATCAATTACAAGAACCAATACGAAAAACCTAAATCTAAACAATAAAAATCACAACTAACGCTAAAACAACATAACCACTCTAACACTACTCGACAACCACTTTACCTTTACCTTTACCTTTTCGAGTCTTTATAATCGGCTTAACAACCACACTATCAACCTTCAAACGATTAAATTTCTTGCCCCGCCAATTTTCAATCGCATAAGATGAAACCTTTGTTGAAGAGCTACCAATCCTAATCCCCTTCACGGGAGTAGGAAGCAAACCTTCCTTCTCAAGACCTTCAAAAAAACCAATGCTCCGATCGTACTCTCCAAGATCATCAACGAACCCGGAACCGATGTTGTCGGACTCTCCAAGATCATCTTCATCCTCATCCCAAACCACAAACTCTTTGACCATTTCCTTTCTTTTCATCTTCTTACACGAGCTAGTGGAAGCAACGTGATCATCTGGAAGCGAAATGTCTTGCATCTCCGAGCCCAGTGCATCGGAAGTAACAACACCACTAGGCTCAATGAAGCTAACAGGAGCATAAACAGGTACTGATGTACCCTTAACCGAAACGGAAGCAACATCAGGTGCAGGAGAAGGTGTTGATGAACTTTTAACAGACATAGGAGCAGCAACATAAACATGTACTGATGAATTCTTAGCCGAAGCGGAAGCAACGGGTGCAACAGTTGAAGGTGAGGGTGTTGATGAACCTTTAATAGAAAAAGGTACTGATGTACCCTTGTGCGAAACCGGATCCGTAACATGAGCACCTTGAGCTTGAATCGGAGAGTCGACAAGAATATCATCATCAATACTTCCAAATTTCAAACTCGAACCAACCGTAACATTGACTTCCTGATCGATCTCAACATTGTTTACAACAGCTTCAACCTCAACCTCTTGCTCAACAATCGACTCAACAGATGGTACCGCAGCCCCTAAAGCGTCTTGAACATTAACAACATGATGTTCATAGAATGGGTGCCCCGCCATAGCGATCCGATTGGAAATGGCTAAAAGGTCGGAAGGAAAAACATCACTTAACCAATTAGCATCCACAATCGTCGAATTCACCTCATTAACCCATAAAGATGTGTTCGAGAACCCTTCATCTTCTAAATCAACTTCAACGGTGTCATGAACGTGTTTAACAGAAGTGGTCTTAATGAAGGCAAATGACGACCCAACGTTACCAAAAGAAGAATTGGAATTAGCCAACGAAACAACTTCTCCAAAGAGAGAAGCCACCTTTGAAGTATTTCCATCGGAAGCATGAGTGACCGGTATACCAACAATCTCGATCCAAGTAAATCTAAAGAACCGTTGAGTTAGGTCCTTAAAAGGCGAAACCAAAACAAAAGCATCACGATCGCTGCTCAAAACAGATTTAAAAGCAACATGATCCGCACATATCAAAATACACCCGAAACGCTTGAAGAGTACTATCTATAACTTGAACATAACCAGAAATTAAAACTAAATTTAAAACAATATAACAACATTAATCTTTATTACGGAGTAATATTTTTCTTTGAATGGTGATTTGTTGGCATCAATATATTATTTATTCAAACGACCCTTATCATTTGCACGTATCACACACGTTCAGGCGAAAACCCGAACCCGGTCGACGATACCCGGGAACACATCCATTCGGGCAGTGTTCCTGGGTAGAGGTCCGTGAACGAATCCGGTAAAACCTCCCTATAGGGTCAATATATATCACCATTATTGGTGTTCAATTGTTTTAACGAAAATCATGTCATCTCTAAGGATAAAAACCATGATCTCTCCTTATTCCATGACACAAATTACATGAGGGGAACCGTTGGGCTATGCTTGCAAGTTCTATTTATTAATATTATTAAAGACTAATAATAAGTAAAATCACGATAAAATAAACACAAGTAGGCATCTAGCTAAATATATACACCACTAATCTTTTCATTTTCATTAAACACATAGTAGTTCAACCAGGAAATAGTATTAAACAAACAACCAAATCAATTCAAGACAATATGAACTTCATGACGCGAGTTGTATTCATAATACTTTCTTTTTTTTTTTTTTTTTTTTTTTTTTTTTTTTTTTAATAAATAGGGTTTCACGTAATGTATATATCAATATCAATTGCATTGAAAAAAACCTTGCACAAATGTACTCGATTTTTCTCATATGGAAGAGTTAATGCGGTAAATGTGAACCGTGGCTGAATTGGGGTTATTTGCATTTATTTAAATATTTGTTATATGGGTATGAAATATTTTGGGCTAAATAATGACTTCAATAACAAATACTAAATATATGGATATTGGGCTTAGTAATTATGTTGTGGGTGATAAAGCCTCTCTTGGCTACTCTATTCCCTCCGCCTCTGCCCGTAGACTGTAGTAACTCCTAATCCTCGCTAAAAAAAAGATTTTGGTATTATTGTTTGCGTGTAACAAAAAGATTTAATACACGGCAACTTTTTACACATCTACAACACAATAAAAACAAACAAATCTTAATTTTTTTATAATTATATACCTACCTACCAATAAAAAAAGAAAGAATAACCAACATGTATATATCCATCCTATATTTCCTATGTTGAGTCCTGACTCCTCCCGACTCCTGACGCTGGTTTAAAACTTGTAAGGATTAAAGAACCGGGAAATGGATACACAATCAATTGGGCTTGGATCTATGTATCAATAGCTCAAAGCCCATTGGACTTGCTAATTATTGTAATCCACAATTCTTAGATGTACAATTCTTTCGTCTTAGTTGAAATACTAGCAAAAATTATTAATGTTTAGGCTTCATAAAACCAAACACGCTTACTCTATTGGTAACATACTTAAGTTACATTAAAAATTGCGTTCATAAAGCTGCTTATATATTTGTAGGCAGTATTATATTGTGACTGTAATAATGTATATAGTTTCTGAAATGGGTTTAGATGATAGTCTTCATCTACAAATTGAATATTCTTCGATCACATTGATCAATTTTTAAGGATGTAGGAGGTGGATACTATAATGAAAAAATAAAGTCCCTATAAGGGATGCATCAAATAGAAAAGCAGCATAAATGTTAGAAGTAAGTTACTTTTATATCAGTTTTAAAACCACGTCTTTAAATGGATTTTTAAATACTTAGTTAGATTTAGTATAATATTTAATGTTAATTTAAATTGTGACGATTGACATGTAGGAGTTTTTAATACCAAAAGTTAGAATGTTGTTCTGGTAATTTGTATATCGATATAGGCTTAAAATTTTACTTCATTTCTACAAAATTAGCTTTTATAATGCCACTCTAGATATGTTTATTTAGTGGTTAAAATTTGCCTATGCTCTTTTAATGTTTTATTTTAGATGTGTGGTCTTCTTATCAAATGTGAATTACGCTTACATTTCAATTGTATATATGACAAATTAGTGATGGTTCATTTCGTATTATATCTATGATATATGGTTTCATGTTTAGTTTTAAACTAGAAAAATACTAGCCCGCGCGATGCGGCGGGGCTTTTTGGATTGCGTATTCATATTTAATGTTGCGGTATGTATTTACAGATTTAAAAACGCGTTGCTACAGGTATGTTTGGAAACAACTCGTTAGTACATAGTATATAATGGACTCCGCGTTTTTAACGCCAGAAAAATCACATAAATAAGGGAACAGAACCATCGATATGATGTGGTTAGTTTAGGTTGTTTATTATACGTGTACGTATAGGTAAAAAATATCTCAAAATATTTAGCGTATTATAAAAACAGTCTGTTTTGCGCGTAGCTAGTTGCGTTGTGTTCATAAAATTATTTCGAGTTGAACGGTGAAGTCGGTAAAATTTAACTCTCGCCGAGCGGAAAGATATGGACCGGTGAAAATTCGGGTGGATTTTGTTTAAGTTAATTTAATAAATTAACGAATTTACGTTTTTTATCCTGAAAGGTTTGAGAAGTGAACAAAGTTGGGGGGGGGGGGGGTTTGAAAATTTTTGGTGCCGTTTTGGTGTTACCAAACGATCAAATCTTGCATTGCAATTAGTATATAGTTTTAAATTTAAATTTAAATATGACAGTGTTATAATGCATCAATTATTGAAGATGGCTAACAATCAATTATTGAAGGTGGCTAACAATTTTATTTAATTCACAAAAGTCAAATATGTAACACTCTTAATGTAGTATAAATATGGATCAATATGTGCAAGATAAAGATACCAAGAGTTTGAATATACTCATTACTTCATCTCTTCCTCTTATTGTTTCTTAAAACAATAAAAACATAGGTCACTAAAGGTAGTTTTAAACTACTAATTTACAACACGTTATCAGCACGAAGTGCTCCGTATAATCAAGGTTTATCTAAGCAAGCACAAGTCACTAATCAAGGTAAGAAATTCTTTAACGATATCTTCTATTATTTATTAGTAAGGTAAATATTATTATCATCATAAGTAAAATTATATTTCTGTAATCTTACTTTTATTAACTTCAATAACATTTATATTTATGCTATTTAAGTTATATATGGTCGGTTATACCGCCTGAATTATATTTCTGTAATCTAACTCTTAACTTCACTAACATTTATATTTATGTTATTTAAGTTATATATGGTCGGTTATACCGCCTGAATTATATTTATGTAATCTAACTTTTATTAACTTCATTAACATTTATATTTTTGTTATTTAAGTTATATATGGTCGGTTATACCGCCTGAATTATATTTCTGTAATCCAACTCTCAACTTCACTAACATTTATGATTACTTATGCAATTAAGCATTATTTATTTCATGCACACTAATGTTTATTCTTAAAATTTATTATTTATTCATAATATGTTTATTCTCTTAATCTTCGTATTTATACTAAACGTATTTATACTAAATGTATTTATGGTAATCGTATTTGTACTAATAAAATGATTTTATTAAAATTATTATTAATACAACGAGTACATAACAGTCGTTAACGTCAACTAACGACGTTACAACGGTCATATATACATAACGGTTGTTAACGTCAACTGACGACGTTACAACGACTATATTTTTCAAATATAAAATAAACATCTTCGTTTTCACATTTTTCACAAATCAATCTTCATTTTCTCAGATTACAACTCTCAAAAAGTTTTTTGTAAAGATAATTCACACAAGGATGATTTTTCCTATTGTATTGGTCATACTAACTATCATCATTGTTGCTAATATACCACGGGGTGAACCTATATTCTATCCTGCTCTTGTGGTTTTATCATTTGTAATCATGTCATTATTCTGTTGTTTGCTACTTATGAATTTAAAATGATTCTAATTTCATTTTATTATTTGTCTATGAATAGAAGTTGATTATGATTATGATTTATGTTGTTAATCTTTTGATAATAGAAATTGTCGAATTTGAAAAGGCTTAAATTTGCTCCTTTAGAATCAAGTGGGAACAACTACTTAACATGGGTTATGAATGTAGAAAAACATCTCGAATCAATCTTTATTTTAGAAACCCTGAATGAAAATAACAATTGTTCCGAACAAGAGAAAGCAATAGCAAGTATTTTTCTTAGTAAATATATTGACGTGTCCTTAGAATCTACATATTATATGATCGAAGATCCAAGTGTATTATGGAAAATACTCAAAGATAGATACAATATTAATTATCAAGAAATAATGGTGATCCATGAAAGAATAAAATTGAAAATGTTAGTAGACGCTCTTATCAAAATCCCGGAGATTCTTATTAATAATCTGGTAACGTGGATCATCAGTCTAGTGTTTCTTGAATACATGAACATCTTGTTTAGCTCTACAAATAAGTCCCAAAAAAAAAAAGAAAACGAGAGTGAATCTGTTGAAAAATCTTGATTAAATAAACCCCGAGCTACCTTGAGACTTGAATGGTTTGAATTTTCTAAGATGCCTAGCTTGTTATGTATCACTCATAAATAAATGGTTTTAGACCATAACGCATATGTTTATTAAGTGTTATCTTTTATGTACTTCAGATTGTAACTTGTTTGCAGGTAATATAATTTGATTATCTTGCAGAAATATAACTCATTATTTTCTTATCTTATTTGAAGTTTTAGTATGAATCCTGCTGAAATACAACATCAATTAAATGGTAAAGACCTATATATTGCAGATAGTGGTAACATACACACTATGATCAAATCTAAGAAATATTTTATTGATTTTAATCAAATGACGGAATTATAAATACTATATCAGGTCTTGCAAACTTGATATAAGGAACGGAAAAGGCAAAATTCATATTACCAAATGGTACGAATTTTCTGATAAACAATGCCTTGTTTTCTCCCAAATCAAAGATAAATTTGTTAAGTTTCTCTGATATATATCATAATGGATATGATTATCAGTCAATGATAACCAAAAATGAGAAATATCTATGTAGCACCGAAAAGCGCATATGATGAATGAAATGCCCCTTTCATATATATTATAAACGATTCACAATAGTTGATTACATCGCGAGGTATTTGACCTCTATATGATACATTTTACAAACATTGCATTCGTTTTTAAAAGACAAACTTTCTTTACATCGAAAGTTGACAGTATGCATACCATTTCATAATACATCCAACTATAATTGACTTAATAATAATCTTGATGAACTCAACGACTCGAATGCAACGTCTTTCGAAATATGTCATGAATGACTCCAAGTAATATCCTTAAAATGAGCTAATGCACAGCGGAAGATTTCTTTAATACTTGAGAATAAACATGCTTTAAAGTGTCAACCAAAAGGTTGATGAGTTCATTAGTTTATCGTAATCAATCATTTCCATAATTTTAATAGACCACAAGATTTCATTTATTCAATAATCATACACTCGCAAGTGTTTAAAATTCATTAATATGGATTGAACACCTGGTAACTGACATTAACAAAATGCATCTAGAATATCCCCAAACAAATAAACATCGAAGTACTAAAGCAGTTCAAATTCTCTAACTGGGGCGTGTCAAAGCCCATAGATCTATCTTTAGGATTCGCGTCAATTGGTGGCAATTATAATAAACACCAATTCTTAGGCTACCAAGTTCAACAAGGGCGATATCCGGTATAACGATTCAACCATAGAATGTAGTTTCAATTACTTGTGTCTATTTCGTCAAACATTTATAAAAGTGCATGTATTCTCAGTCCCAAAAATGTATATTGCAAAAGCATTTAAAAAGGGAGCAAATGAAACTCACTATACTGTATTTCGTAGTAAAAATACATATGACGTCATTGAACAAGTGCAAGGTTGACCTCGAATTCACGAACCTATATTAAGTATATATATTTATATATTGGTCAATATCTGTCTAACAAATTCAGGTCAAGTCGTAGTGTATCACAATCCTAATGCTCGAGATTATTATGCAAAAGTCAACAAAAATCAATTTGACCCAAAATGACTTCCAAAAATTCATACGTGTTTATTATATATCTTAAATATAGTTGTTATATATATATTTAAATATATTTATCAAATTTTATTAGAGTAAATAATAATACAAGTCATTTATTAATAAATAAAAATTTATATATAAAAATATACTTTTATATATTTTAAGTAATAAAATTTATAGAGTTCACTCAATATTATAAAAACATGGTGGTATGTATTATTAATGTAATTATATTACGTGTAGTAAAAATATCTTTGTATCACATATTTGTTTGTTAAAATAATATTGATAATAATAATAATAATAATAATAATAATAATAATAATAAGTAACAGTTGTATTATTTTGTAATAATAATAATAATTATTATTATTATTATTATTCTACTAATAATAATAACAATATTTATATTTACAAATGATGATATTAATTATGATAAAATGATAATTCTAATCATGATAATTATAAAGATACTTTTTAATATTAACTGTAATAATAATAATATCTTATATAATAGTAATAATTCTATTCAAAATGATAATTTTTAATATGCTAAAATGATAATAAAAATTTTATTTTATAATAACAATGACATTTCTATTAAAAATGATAATTTTAATAAAAATGATAGTTTTAATATAAATGATACTTTTAATAATAATAATAATAATAATGATAAAAATAATGAAAAAGGATAATTTTCTCTTAAATCAATATCATATAATATTTTAATTTCATCATGATACTTATACTTGTTATTTCCTAATCGATTTGTTTAATAGCTTTTAGTCCTCTTTTAAATCGCATTCATAATATTGATAATAATATTAGTTATAATAATTAGATGATACTAATATTAGTTTTAATTGATAATGATACTAGTAATAATAAATATTAATGATAATACTAATAATAATATTAATATTATCAATAATATTAACAATAACTTTTAATGATAATAACGATAGTAATAACAATAACAATTTTTAATGATAATATTTATACTAATAATGATAATAATAATAATAATTATTATTTAGATAATAATAATAACGAAGATAGTAATAATAATAATTATTTTAACAATAATACTTAAAATTATAGATAATTCAATTGACTACATCTTTTAATCGGTTCATCGAAACTATTCGATATCTAAATGAAAAGTTATTGATTTTTCGCCAGCTTTCCAACGACATGCATATCATATACCTTATCTCAGTAGTATGTGTATTAAACTCATGATCTATCATAAATTATTTAACGACGAAATTAAACATACAAGCATGCATAATTATATATACTCGAGCAGTAGTCAGGGATACATTACTAATATATAAAAGTGAAATTATGAGTGCTCACGTATCAATATTGTGATTCAATTTTGCAGGAAAGTATGTAGACGCAACGGAGATGATAAACACTAGTTTGACCTCATGAGCATACTCCCGAACATTATCTATAACCTCCAAAGCTATAACCCATAATTTCCTTAGCCCTATCTCGCTCGCAAAACCCATTTTGAAAACATGCGAGCAGGACCTCGTCGTAGTATTTTATGTATACTAATAATATCTTGAAATAATACAGAGTATATATATATATATATATATATATATATATATATATATATATATATATATATATATATATATATATATATATATATATATATATATATATATATATATATATATATAAGTAAATCGATTAAGAGAGTTTAGAGAAATATATTTTCAAGTTTCTATGAAATAATGAAACCTATTGAATTCTATTTATAATAGATTTTTGAATTATTAAAGTATGAATTATTAAAGTGAATTATTAAAGTATGAATTATTAAAGTGAATTATTAAAGTATTAATTATTAAAGTGAATTATTAAAGTATGAATTATTAAAGTAAATTATTAAAGTTAAAGTAAAGTAAAAGTAAAGTAAAGGTAAAGTTAAAGTATAGTAAAAGTATAAAGCTAAGTACATATAATACGCGTATAAATATATATAATATTAATTTAATTCGTTATATAAATTTAATAAAATAAAATATAAATATCGTTATCTTTATCATACTGGTTAAGTAATGAGTTGTCAAAAATGGTTCTAGATATGTATACAAGTTATATACGTTTTAATAATAAATAAGTTCTTTTTAAACTGAAAACATTTTTGTACGTCTGAAACTAAATCAAATAAATATGATAATTTTGTTTTCTAAAACTAAATATATTTAAGAATCATTTTGTTAAAAGGTTAAAATAATGGAAATCGTTATATCATAAAACGTTTTAGAAAAGTAGAATTATATATATATTCATAATAGGTTTCAAGTTTTTAAATTATAGTCTGTTGGTGAAGCATGGGATAAAGTCCAAAGGTTAAATAAACGTATGAAATCATCTTAATGAAAAATGTCGAGTTACTTAACTTGTCATTATCCAACATCTAAGTTATTTACACTCCACGTTCTTACTTTCATATTAAATAAAATGAAAGTTAACATAGTTATCTTATCAAAGTCACGAGGAAAATATTATAAAACATGAATTGGAAATTAAACAGGAATCTCTACTAACCCTTGTCTAGTTTCCGTTAATTGACATATTTGTTCTTACTTATAAATCACTTTACCATTTTCCGAATGTTATCAAAAAGAATAGATTTCTTAAATCACAGTGGATCTCATAACATAGACCCGTAATCATATCACAATGTATCTTATAATTCAATAATTTGATATTATCTTTTAATTCCGTTGATAAATATATTAAACATATATTGAAACAAATACGTTCATGTAAAGTATTATACATCTAATACTTTGTTAACATTTTCAATTAATATAACTATATATTATATATACATATCTATATACACATAAATGTTCGTGAATCGTCGAGCACAGTCAAAGGGTAATTGATTACATGAATATAGTTCCAAAACTTTTTGAGACTCAACATTACAGACTTTGCTTATCGTGTCGAAATAATATAAAGATTAAGTTTAAATTTGGTCAGAAATTTTCGGGTTGTCACAGTACCTACCCGTTAAAGAAATTTCATCCCGAAATTTGAGTGGAATGGTCATGGATGACAATAAGTATGTTTTCATGACGCATACGAGTTGGAAATTAGAGTTTCATCATCAGTGAGTAGTATGGAATAAACAATTCATTTATGTGAAGATTACGAGTGAAGCTATCGCAAAAAAAATGAAAATGAATAAATGTAGGTTTGACTTACCGGTGACGTAGTCACGGTTGATTTCCGAAATTCAAGGAATTTAGAAGAAAATCTTCGTAATAAGATTTGGTTCTTCGGTAATTAAGGAAATTAGGATCTGCTTTGATTAAATGCGATAATCTGTTTTGATTGCTCTGTCGGATATTTTACTATATATCCACCTCCTTCATTTCCTTATTTCCACAACTCACACCTTCTAGTCTTTCTCTCTCAATTCATACTTTAAAGCATTCTTCAATATGCTTCATCCAGTTCTGCTTCTTGATATATTTCTTACTTTCATATCTGACATTATTCTTTTTCATCTAGCACCGGAAGAATCTATTTACTTCTACTATACTCTTGGTTTTATAGTGTTTTTAGTTCTCCTGTGTCTTTATATTGCTATATGCATCGATATATATGGTTTATAATTTCTGAGTTGTCGTTGGACTTTATATCCTCCTTTATATTTCGAAGTCCCAGCTTCTATCTTCTATAATCATTGTCATCCCCAGTTAATGCTCTCTTCTATTTGCTGCGATTTATACTCCAATTTCTATTTTGGATCTTCATGCTATGTTTTCTCTTCTATTTATTAAACACAACAAGTAATGGTCGAGAATTCGTAGTTATGGAGTTTCGAATGAACATGGCTAATGTTCTAAGAAGGAAATTGTAATGGCACCATCTTGATTTGTCAAATTACCAGAATACCTCGAAAAAGACTGAATCATCAAGAAAATATTTTCTTGATATTTTTAGAGGTTAAATAGAGTACAAGAGTCGTGTAATATAGCACATGATGACGTTATGATCTGTGAATTATCACGTTCCATTTAGAAACTCAGCATGACTTACTGTAATATAATCACGTTGATCAAGTGTCATTATATTATACTAATTCATGCTTCAATTCCCAACACTTCTTCAAAAACATTCCTATTTTGAACTCGAAGGTTTCAGAATTTAGAAACTAAAATACTTTCTTTTATGATGTAATACAGATAGCGCGAAGAGGTAAATGATTTCAGATAGAATAATTATGGAAATATCTTCAGAAATATGGAGGATATTTATAATGAAAGATACGATGATATCTTAGAATTTCTAATATTAGAGGATGATGAAGAATATTGTTCACAGGGGTTTAGAGTTAGGAGCAAGGTATTCGTTAATGACTTCAGCAGATACTGAATCATTTGGATTCTTTGAAGGCAGGTTCAGCCTTTGTGATTTGTCCACAGCCTCCTTCATACTTTGCTCTATCCGTTTTCCAGTTCCAAAACTTCTCTTTTTCTGAGCTTTGCCAATACACTATTCTTTATCATCAACTTTTTACTGTTAAGCTCGTTTATAGTTTTTGCTTCTTCATCAGCATTTTTCAAAATTTCGAGAACTAATTCGCAGTTTAGGGTGTTTTTCAGAAACTTCACATTCGCAGTATGTAAGTCCAGGAGATAGATGTTATATGTATAACTGTTGGCGTTGACATGCTGCGAGATTTCAAAATACTGATTGCTAATTCCCAATGATTCGTATGGCAATTCTCATTACTAGATGCAGATGAGTAAATGATTTTTTGGAAAATTAAAGATTAGTGAAGTTGTTAATAAGTTTATTGCTAATGTGGTGGAACATAAACAGCTCCCTGGTAACAATGGCGAAAGGGCAACGTATATATCGAGGTTATAATAAAACTGTTTCAACTGAAAAGTCGAATTTGACTTGCTGGAGCTGTGACAAAGCTGACTACTTTGGAGAGGAATTGAAAAGTTATTTTAGCTAGTAAATGCCAAAGGGTCTGACACGGATAAGTGTTAAACTATGACTTTGGTTTCGAGGATTTTTCAGATACATAACTGTGGGTAACATGTGGTTGGATCATCATCTTGATGGTTCATTATTTGAAGTGTCTTCAGGAATTTCGGAGGGTTTGAACACAGATTGAAGCCGTTAATATACATATGATGTTCTAGCACAGTCTTGAAGTCAAAGTATAGCTTTGAAAGATATAGGAATCTAAGAGTGATGATACCGGTTATATCTTGAATTGAATTATGTGATTTCAAAATCAAAATATGTAATTGAACTTGAATGAGTATGGTCATTTTGATTATTATGAAATAATGTATATTATTGTAAAAGTAAGGAGTATAATGGATGATTTGCTGAATCAGATTCGAAGAATGTAACATATTATTTGTGAACTTATATATTTCTCGGGTATTACCTACCCGTTAAAAAAAATTTCACAAGTAATGTTTTGTACAGAGAATTTTATTACAGCCCTTATGAAAATATGTGTATATTTTCTTCAGATGTATTACAGATTTAATGAGTTAATATCATATTAAGCTCATTTGATTTTCAGCTAGAACTAGAAATGAATAATCCCAAAAACTTTAGAAATTTCGTAATCTTCGTAGATTATCACTTCAACGTAAATGAAATTATGAATCAATACTTCATTATTCATTTTCATTGATATTTACTCAGTGAATGATGTTGGTGTTCGTGGAATTCTTGTGAACTTCGCAAGGTACGAATGATGTTATTTGAAAAGTTTCGAGTACATCGTTGATGAAAGTGTAAAATCAAACATATATTTAAATAATACACTTGATTTATTATGAATTGGAATTTATTGAATTTAGACAGAGATTGTAGTTAACGATGGTTAAGTTGTGGATGAAGAACGTACATCATTGCATATTAATAATATGAATCAACCGAGTAGTTAAGATTCACACATAATAGCTTAGTACGGAAAGATTTATTATGGTTTCAAAATTTGTATATATAAGATATGCATATAAATCCTTCAGAGGAATGGGTTAATACTTCATAACTCGTTGATACAATATACGTGTTGTTGATTAGTGATGATGTCCACGGTGATTCTTGAACTGGCGGAGTTTGTGATGTTATAGGTGCTGCTGATTCTGACGATGCTGACGGCACTGACCGTGCTGGTGATGCTAATGGTAATGTTGATGCTGTTGGTAAAACAAGTCTAGCTTGTAAATCACGCACCATTCTTGTCAGGATTTCTATTCTTCCTTCTATCCTTTTAGTTCACTCATCTGATTTATAGTTAGGGCTAGAATAGATAATCAATAAGACTTTAGAGACTATATAATCATTGCGGAGTGTTTCTCCAATGAAGTTATGAATCAATACTTTATCGTTTGTTGTTGTTGGTATTCCTTGGTATCTACAGAGCGTATGAAATTAGTGCTCGCGGGATATAGGTTGTGATGTTGAAGTGTGGGATGCGGATGTTACTGTTGGTGGTGGTGATGGTACTGTTTGTGTTGCTGATGGTGGTACTGGTTATGCTGCTGGTGCTGGTGTTTGTAACCTTTGCACCATATTTTCCAAAGCCACTACCCGAGCGCGAAGGTCGTTGACTTATTCTATTACACCGGGGTAATTGTCGGTTCGGACGAGCGGATAAATAAAATCTAGAATTTGATATAGTATATAATCATGACGAGATACTCTGGAAATGAGAGAGAAAATGGTGTTTCGGACAGGTTCGCCGATAAGTGCTTCAGGTTCTTCGCCAAGAGGAAAATGTGGTGGATGGAAAGGATCGCCTTCTTCTTGTCTCCAATGATTAAGGAGGCTACGAACCTATCCCTAATTCATCCAGAATAGATGATGGCTAATTGGTTAATCCATTCCGGTCACACTGCTTTCGGAGCTTGAGTGGGATTCCATTTCAGAATTCGAGGGACTTGAACTAATGACGAATTCCATTTCGTACGATTGAATAAAGGATTTTTCGATATGAAATGATTTTCCGGCTATCGGGTGGTATTCTAATTACATA
This sequence comes from Rutidosis leptorrhynchoides, assembly GCF_046630445.1. Classification (NCBI taxonomy): domain Eukaryota; kingdom Viridiplantae; phylum Streptophyta; class Magnoliopsida; order Asterales; family Asteraceae; genus Rutidosis; species Rutidosis leptorrhynchoides. The sequence goes on along the minus strand of NC_092336.1, from coordinate 592,590,167 downwards.
GGATATATATATATATATATATATATATATATATATATATATATATATATATATATATATATATATATATATATATATATATATATATATATATATATATATATATATAATAAAAGATTTCGTAGATTACGGAGGAATTTACGGAATATGTCAGACAAAGTTTACAGTAACAAATACGCTAAAATATGAATTAGCAGATACGCTAAGATATGAATTTTGTCTATACACTATTCATGCAATCAATGCAATAAGATGTGTCTAGACTAAGAGTGATAAGCAGGCAATTTCTGACAAAAATGATAAGCAAAACTTTTGACATGCAGACACGGTCGAAGTCCAGACTCACTAATGTATCCAAACGACTATCAGTTAGACACACTAATGCAGACCTGGTTCGCTAAGACCACTGCTCTGATACCAACTGAAATGCCCCGTTCATATACATTATAAACGATTCACAATAGTTGATTACATCGCGAGGTATTTGACCTCTATATGATACATTTTACAAACATTGCATTCGTTTTTAAAAGACAAACTTTCTTTACATCAAAAGTTGAGAGTATGCATACCATTTCATAATACATCCAACTATAATTGACTTAATAATAATCTTGATGAACTCAACGACTCGAATGCAACATCTTTCGAAATATGCCATGAATGACTCCAAGTAATATCCTTAAAATGAGCTAATGCACATCGGAAGATTTCTTTAATACCTGAGAATAAACATGCTTTAAAGTGTCAATCAAAAGGTTGGTGAGTTCATTAGTTTATCGTAATCAATCATTTCCATAATTTTAATAGACCACAAGATTTCATTTATTCAATAATCATACACTCGCAAGTGTTTAAAATTCATTCATATAGATTGAACACCTGGTAACCGACATTAACAAAATGCATCTAGAATATCCCCAAACATATAAACATCAAAGTACTAAAGCAGTTCAAATTCTCTGACTGGGGCGTGTCAAAGCCCATAGATCTATCTTTAGGATTCACGTCAATTGGTGGCAATTATAATAAACACCAATTCTTAGGCTACCAAGTTCAACAAGGGCGATATCCGGTATAACGATTCAACCATAGAATGTAGTTTTGATTACTTGTGTCTATTTCATTAAACATTTATAAAGGTGCATGTATTCTCAGTCCCAAAAATGTATATTGCAAATGCATTTAAAAAGGGAGCAAATGAAACTCACTATACTGTATTTCGTAGAAAAAATACATATGACGTCATTGAACAAGTGCAAGGTTGACCTCGGATTCACGAACCTATATTAAGTATATATATATTTATATATTGGTCAATATCTGTCTAACAAATTCAGGTCAAGTCGTAGTGTATCACAATCCTAATGCTCGAGATTATCATGCAAAAGTCATCAAAAATCAATTTGACCCAAAATGACTTTCAAAAATTCATACGTGTTTATTATATAGCTTAAATATAGTTGTTATATATATTTAAATATATTTATCAAATTTTATTAGAGTAAATAATAATACAAGTCATTTATTAATAAATAAAAATTTATATTAAAATTTATATATAAAAATATACTTTTATATATTTTAAGTAATAAAATTTATACAGTGCACTCAATATTATAAAAACATGGTGGTATGTATTATTAATGTAATTATATTATGTGTGGTAAAAATATCTTTGTATCACATATTTGTTTGATAAAATAATATTGATAATAATAATAATAATAAGTAACAGTTGTATTATTTTGTAATAATAATAATAATAATAATAATAATAATTATTATTATTATTCTACTAATAATAATAACAATATTTATATTTACAATTGTTGATATTAATTATGATAAAATGATAATTCTAATCATGATAATTATAACGATACTTTTTAATATTAAAAATGATAGTTTTAATAAAAATGATACTTTTAATAATAATATTGATAATTTTAATAAAAATGATAGTTTTAATAAAAATGATACTTTTAATAATAATAATAATGATAAAAATAATGAAAAAGGATATTTTTCTCTTAAATCAATATCATACAATATTTTAATTTCATCATGATACTTATACTTGTTATTTCCTAATCGATTTGTTTAATAGCTTTTAGTCCTCTTTTAAATCGCATTCATAATATTGATAATAATATTAGTCATAATAATTAGATGATACTAAAATTAGTTTTAATTGATAATAATACTAGTAATAATAAATATTAATGATAATACTAATGATAATATTAATATTATCAATAATATTAACAATAACTTTTATTGATAATAACGATAGTAATAACAATAACAATTTTTAATGATAATATTTATACTACTAATGATAATGATAATAATAATAATAATTATTATTTAGATAATAATAATAACGACGATAATAACGACGATAGTAATAATAATAATTATTTTAACAATAATACTTAAAATTATAGATAATTCAATTGACTACATCTTTTAATCCGTTCATCGAAACTATTCGATATCTAAATGAAAAGTTATTGATTTTACACCAGCTTTCTAACGACATGCATATCATATACCTTATCTCAGTAGTATGTGTATTAAACTCATGATCTATCATAAACTATTTAACGACGAAATTAAACATACAAGCATGCATAATTATATATACTCGAGCACTAGTCAGGGATACATTACTAATATATAAAAGTTAAATTATGAGTGCTCACGTATCAATATTGTGATTCAATATTGCAGGAAAGTATGTAGACGCAACGGAGATGATAAACACTAGTTTGACCTCATGAACATATTCCCGAACATTATCCATAACCTCCATAGCTATAACCCATAATTTTCTTAGCCCTATCCCGCTCGCAAAACCCATTTTAAAAACATACGAGCAGAACCTCGTCGTAGTATTTTATGTATACTAATAATATCTTGAAATAATACAGAGTATATATATATATATATATATATATATATATATATATATATATGTAAATTGATTGAGAGAGTTTAAAGAAATATATTTTCAAGTTTCTATGAAATAATGAAACCTATTGAATTATATTTATAATAAATTTTTGAATCATTAAAATGAATTATTAAAGTATGAATTATAAAGTGAATTATTAAAGTATGAATTATTAAAGTGAATTATTAAAGTATTAATTATTAAAATGAATTATTAAAGTATGAATTATTAAAGTGAATTATTAAAGTTAAAGTAAAGTAAAAGTAAAGTAAAAGTTAAAGTATAGTAAAAGTATAAAACTATGTACGTATAATACGCGTATAAATATATATAATATTAATTTAATTCATTATATATATTTAATAAAATATAAATATCGTTATCTTTATCATACTAGTTAAGTAATGAGTTGTCAAAAGTGGTTCTAGATATGTATAAAAGTTATATACATTTTAATAATAAATAAGTTCTTTTTAAACTGAAAATGTTTTTGTACGTCTGAAACTAAATCAAATAAATATGATAATTTTGTTTTCCAAAACTAAATATATTTAAGAATCATTTTGTTAAAAGGTTAAAATAATGGAAATCGTTATATCATAAAACGTTTTAGAAAAGTAGAATTATATATATTCATAATAGGTTTCAAGTTTTTAAATTATAGTCTGTTGGTGAAGCATGGGATAAAGTCCAAAGGTTAAATAAACGTATGAAATCATCTTAATGAAAAATGTCGAGTTACTTAACTTGTCGATATCTAACATCTAAGTTATTTACACTCTACGTTCTTACTTTCATATTTGAAACAACCCAACTCGTATTAATAACGACCCATAAAAAATTTTCTTTATAATACATTAATATCATTAATATTTAGGTCCCAATTATGTTTCCAAGACATCTTCAATACAATAGTAAGTTTAATAACTTTAAAACATTTAACACAAGTTTAAATATCCAAACGGGCATACAAAACCGAGCATGGTGATTGGGGATACACTACCCAATCCTAATCAAATCCAAAAGCGAGATCTCCTAAGCAACCTAGCCAAGATCTCTAATCCCCACGCTTACCCGAACCGCCATCACGCGAACCTAAAAAAATATCAACAACGAGAGGGTAAGCTAACGCTTAGTGAGTGAGAATATACTACATACATATATATGCATAAAATGGACACGCCACACAAATATCAAATAACACACACCGGAGCATCCAGGCATATAGCAAGCTAATCTAAGCATACCGTACAATTGCGATACCACTAGCTACAACATCAATGTAAGTTCACTCACAACGATATGAACAACACTACCAAGCTACACCCGGAGGGCTAGCTACAACACAACAATATCAATAACATAAGGTAAAATAATACCCAACGAACCTGCAACCCAAGGTTAACCACTTAACCTTAAACATATGAAAGTTGGCCGGACAACCTGAGCCTTAGTGAATTCGCACGACCCGAGATACACTACCTCAACGATAAGATGACCGAACAAACCGAGTCATCATGAACCCGCTCTAACCGAGATTCACAACCTTAACGGGAAGATGACCGAGCAAACCGAGTCATCATGTATCCGCACTAACCGAGATTCATTACCTCTATAATAAGATGACCGAATAACCGAGTCATCATGAATCCGTATACTCCAAAGATTCACTATCCCAAGGGTGGTGACCCAAAATGCATAAGCGTACACAAAGACTCAAAACTCCAATAGTCCATCATCCACCTATATGTGAAGTGATCTCTATAAACGAGAACCACTTCACCCGACCCGCACCCATCCTACACATACATATGCACATAGGATATTAACACTCACCTTGAAGTCTTGATGGATGCCAAACCAAAATCCACAAACGCCAATGGAACGTACCTATTCAATTATCACATAACAAATAACACAATTAGGGTGGATTACAAATCAACCCATTTCGACAACTAGTGCAATTTTGACCCAATTGCACTTCCAAGCTCAAACCGCGCCCAAACTAACCAATAATCACTAACACTAGTGATTACACACTACTTACAAGCCTTAAACATGGTTAAATCATTAATCAACCCAAAACCCACCAAGTATCAACAATAACAACTTTCCATAAACCCTCTTCATTATCTAAATGGGTTTTACAACTAACAATCTCAAAACCCTAACATTGAATCTTAAATCAAACAATGAAACTCGAAGTTAGAACTTACCAATATCGCCAAAGTGATGCCGTTGACGAGTGGAACAACTTTAACACCTGAGGTTTGACCCGAAAGACTCTTCTTCTTCTCCATATGGAGCTTTCTTTCACTAAATTGAGTTTCTCACTCTAGAGTTTGATGAAGGAAGTGTTTGATGTGTAAAATGAGGATAAGATGAGCCTTGAATCAGTCTTATGGCTCTAGAACCGGCCATAAGTGAATTTACCAAAACACCCTCAAAAGATTCCATTAAAATGGGTTAAAAATGTCATTATAGCAACATTTGTCGCGTTTCGCGACACTTCATCGCGTTTCGCGACACCAGGATGCGATAAACAATACTGAAACGCAACAAAAGGGGCAGAAATCAAGTATCAGAAGTTGTCGCGTTTCAACCATGTTTGTCACGGAACGCGACAAACTGCACTCAAACTCGACAGTTTGAAATGTCCCGTTCATATTGATTATAAACGTTCCATATTAATTGATTTCGTCGCGAGGTTTTAACCTCTATATGAGACATTTTTTAAAGACTGCATTCATTTTTAAAACAACCATAACCTTTATTTTATCGATAAAGGTTTAAAAAGCATTACGTAGATTATCAAGTAATGATAATCTAAAATATACCATTTACACACGACCATTACATAATGGTTTACAATAAGAATATATTACATCAAAAATAAGTTTCTTGAATGCAGTTTTTACATAATATCATACAAGCATGGACTTCAAATCTTGTCCTTATTTTAGTATGCAATAGCGGAAGCTCTTAATAATCACCTGAGAATAAACATGCTTAAAACGTCAACAAAAATGTTGGTGAGTTATAGGTTTAACCTATATATTATCAAATCATAATAATAATAGACCACAAGATTTCATATTTCAATATACATCCCATACATAGAGATAAAATTCATTCATATGGTGAACACCTAGTAACCGACATTAAATAGATGCATATAAGAATATCCCCTATCATTTCGGGAAATCCTTCGGACATGATAAAAATGAATTCGAAGTACTAAAGCATCCGGTACTTTAGATGGGGTTCGTTAGGCCCAATAGATCTATCTTTAGGATTCGCGTCAATTAGTAGATCGGTTTACTAATTCTTAGGTTACCAAGCAAAATGGGCATATTCGGCTTCGATCATTCACCCATATAATGTAGTTTCAATTACTTGTGTCTATTTCGTAAAACATTTATAAAACTGCATGTATTCTCATCCCAAAATATTAGATTTTAAAAGTGGGACTATAACTCATTTTCACAGATTTTTACTTTGTCGGGAGTAAGACTTGGCCACTGGTCGATTCACGAACCTATAACAAATATATACATATATATATATATATATATATATATATCAAAGTATGTTCAAAATATATTTACAACATTTTTAATACATTTTGATGTTTTAAGTTTATTAAGTCAGCTGTCCTCGTTAGTAACCTATAACTAGTTGTCCATAGTTAGATGTACAGAAATAAATTGATATATTATCTTGAATCAATCTACGACCCAGTGTATACACTTCTCAGGCTAGATCACAACTCAAAGTATATATATTTTTGGAATCAACCTCAACCCTATATAGCTAACTCCAACATTACTGCATATAGAGTGTCTATGATTGTTCCAAATAATATATATAGATGGGTCGATATGATATGTCAAAACATTTTCATACGTGTCTATGGTATCCCAAGATTACATAATATATTAGAATACATGTATAATACAATATAAGTTAGCTAGGATATGATTAATATAATTTTGTTACCAATTTTCACGTAGCTACAACAAGCAAAAATATCCAATCTTGTTTTACCCATAACTTCTTCGTTTTAAATCCGTTTTGAGTGTTTCAAGTTGCTATGGTTTCATATTGAACTTAAGTTTATGAATTTAAACAGAAAAAGTATAAGTTTATAGTCGAAAATACAGGTTACAAGTCATTTTGTAAAGGTAGTCATTTCAGTCGAAAGAAAAATTCATAAACTTCTAAATCAAACCATTTTGGAAAACATACTTCCAGTTTGAGTTTAACCATGATTTTTGGATATAGTTTCATGTTCATAAGAAAAATCATTTTTCCATAAGAACAACTTCTAAATCAAAGTTTATCATAGTTTTTAATTAACTAACCCAAAACAGCCCGCGGAGTTACTACGACGGCGTATGTCCGGTTTTACGGTGTTTTTCGTGTTTCCAGGTTTTAAATCATTAAGTTAGTATATCATATAGATATAGAAAATGTGTTTAGTTGATTTTAAAAGTCAAGTTATAAGGATTAACTTTTGTTTGCGAACAAGTTTAGAATTAACTAAACTATGTTCTAGTGATTTCAAGTTTAAACCTTCGAATAGGGTAGTTTTATATATATGAATCGAATGATGTTATGAACATCATTACTACCTCAGGTTTTGTGGATAAACCTACTGGAAATGAAAAAAATAGATCTAGCTTCAAAGGATCCTTGGATGGGTTAAAAGTTCTTGAAGCAGAATCATGACACTAAAACAAGTTCAAGTAAGATTTTCACTCAAAATAAGATTGTTATAGTTATAGAAATTAAATCAAAGTTTGAATATGAGTATTACCTAGTATTAGAAGGATATATTACTATAAATAATAAAGATTTCTTGAGGTTGGATGATCACTTTACAAGATTGGAAGTAAGCTAGCAAACTTGGAAGTATTCTTGATTTTATGAAACTAGAACTTATAGAATTTATGAAGAACACTTAGAACTTGAAGATAGAACTTAATAGAGATCAATTAGATGAAGAAAATTGAAGAATGAAAGTGTTTTTAGGTTTTTTTGGTCGTTGGTATATGGATTAGATATAAAGGATATGTAATTTTATTTACATGTAAATAAGTCATGAATGATTACTAATATTTTTGTAATTTTATGAGATATTTCATGCTAGTTTCTAAATGATGGTTCCTACATGTGTTAGGTGACTCACATGGGTTGCGAAGAGCTAATCATTGGAGTGTATATACCAATAGTACATACATCTAAAAGCTGTGTATTGTACGAGTACGAATACGGGTGCATACGAGTAGAATTGTTGATGAAACTGAACGAGGATGTAATTGTAAGCATTTTTGTTAAGTAGAAGTATTTTGATAAGTGTCTTGAAGTCTTTCAAAAGTGTATGAATACATATTAAAACACTACATGTATATACATTTTAACTGAGTCGTTAAGTCATCGTTAGTCGTTACATGTAAATGTTGATTTGAAACCTTTAAGTTAACGATCTTGTTAAATGTTGTTAACCCAATGTTTATTATATCTAATGAGATGTTAAATTATTATATTATCATGATATTATGATATATTAATATATCTTAATATGATATATATAGATTTAAATGTCGTTACAATGATAATCGTTACATATATGTCTCGTTTCGAAATCTTTAAGTTAGTAGTCTTGTTTTTACGTATGTAGTTCATTGTTAATATACATAATGACATGTTTACTTATAATTTATCATGATTAAACATAGTGTAACAATATCTTAATATGATTCATATATAATTAGTAAGACGTTGTTATAACGATAATCGTTATATATATCGTTTCGAGTTTCTTAATTCAATAAACTCAATTTTATGTATATAACTCATTGTTAAAATACCTAATGAGATAATTACTTATCATAATATCATGTTAATTATATATATAATCATATATATGTCATCATATAGTTTTTACAAGTTTTAACGTTCGTGAATCACCGGTCAACTTGGGTGGTCAATTGTCTATATGAAACCTATTTCAATTAATCAAGTCTTAACAAGTTTGATTACTTAACATGTTGGAAACACTTAATCATGTAAATAACAATTTCATTTAATATATATAAACATGGAAAAGTTCGGGTCACTAGAGTACCTACCCGTTAAATAAATTTCGTCCCGAAATTTTAAGCAGTTGGAGGTGTTGACGTATCTTCTGGAAATAAGTGCGGGTATTTCTTCTTCATCTGATCTTCTCGTTCCCAGGTGAACTCGGGTCCTTTATGAGCATTCCATCAAACTTTAACAATTGGTATCTTGTTTTGCTTAAGTCTTTTAACCTCACGATCCATTATTTCGACGGGTTCTTCGATGAAATTGAAGTTTTTCGTTGATTTGGATTTCTTCTAACGGAATAGTGAGATCTTCTTTAGTAAAACATTTCTTCAAATTTGAGACATGAAAAGTGTTATGTACAGCCGCGAGTTGTTGTGGTAATTCAAGTCGGTAAGCTACTGGTCCGACACGATCAATAATCTTGAATGGTTCTATATACCTTGGATATAATTTCCCTCGTTTACCAAATCGAACAACGCCTTTCCAAGGTGCAACCTTAAGCATGACCATCTCTCCAATTTCAAATTCTATATCTTTTCTTTTAATGTCGGCGTAGCTCTTTTGTTGACTTTGGGCGGTTTTCAACCGTTGTTGAATTTGGATGATCTTCTTGGTAGTTTCTTGTATTATACCCGGTCCCGTAATCTATCTATCCCCCACTTCACTCCAACAAATTGGAGACCTGCACTTTCTACCATAAAGTGCTTCAAACGGCGCCATCTCAATGCTTGAATGGTAGCTGTTGTTGTAGGAAAATTCTGCTAACGGTAGATGTCGATCCCAACTGTTTCCGAAATCAATAACACATGCTCGTAGCATGTCTTCAAGCGTTTGTATCGTCCTTTCACTCTGCCCATCAGTTTGTAGATGATAGGCAGTACTCATGTCTAGACGAGTTCCTAATGCTTGCTGTAATATCTGCCAGAATCTTGAAATAAATCTGCCATTCCTATAAGAGATAATAGAGATTGGTATTCCATGTCTGGAGACGACTTCCTTCAAATACAGTCGTGCTAACTTCTCCATCTTGTCATCTTCTCTTATTGGCAGGAAGTGTGCTGATTTGGTGAGACGATCAACTATTACCCAAATAGTATCAAAACCACTTGCAGTCCTTGGCAATTTAGTAATGAAATCCATGGTAATGTTTTCCCATTTCCATTCCGGGATTTCGGATTGTTGAAGTACATCTGATGGTTTCTGATGCTCCGCTTTGACCTTAGAACACGTCAAACATTCCCCTACATATTTAGCAACATCGGCTTTCATACCTGGCCACCAAAAATATTTCTTGAGATCCTTGTACATCTTCCCCGTTCCAGGATGTATTGAGTATCTGGTTTTATGAGCTTCTCTAAGTACCATATCTCTCATATCTCTAAATTTTGGTACCCAAATTCTTTCAGCCCTATACCGGGTTCCGTCTTCCCAAATATTAAGATGCTTCTCCGATCCTTTGGGTATTTCATCCTTTAAATTTCCCTATTTTAAAACTCCTTGTTGCGCCTCCTTTATTTGAGTAGTAAGGTTAGTGTGAATCATTATATTCATAGCTTTTACTCGAATGGGTTCTCTGTCCTTTCTGCTCAAGGCGTCGGCTACCACATTTTCCTTCCCTGGGTGGTAACGAATCTCAAAGTCGTAATCATTCAACAATTTAATCCACCTGTGCTGCCTCATGTTCAGTCGTTTCTGATTAAATATGTGTTGAAGACTTTTATGGTCGGTATATATAATACTTTTGACCCCATATAAGTAGTGCCTCCAAGTCTTTAATGCAAAAACAACCGCGCCTAATTCCAAATCATGCGTCGTATAATTCTGTTCGTGAATCTTCAATTTTCTAGACGCATAAGCAATTACTTTCGTTCATTGCATTAATACACAACCGGGACCTTGCTTTGAGGTGTCACAATATATCACAAAATCATCATTCCCTTCAGGTAATGACAATATAGGTGCCGTAGTTAAGTTTTTCTTCAACAATTGAAACGCATTTTCTTGTTCATCCTTCCATTCAAATTTCCTCCCTTTATGCGTTAATACAGTCAAGGGTTTTGCTATTTTGGAAAAATCTGGGATGAATCTCCTGTAATAACCAGCTAGCCCTAAAAATTGGCGTATGTGTTTCGGAGTTTTCAGGGTTTCCCACTTTTCAACGGTTTCAATCTTTGCTGGATCTACCTGAATATCTTCTTTGTTCACTATATGATCGAGGAATTGAACTTCTTCTAACCAAAATGCACACTTTGAAAACTTAGTGTACAGTTTTTCTTTTCTCAGCAACTCTAGCACTTTTCTCAAATGTTTTTCGTGCTCTTGATGATTCTTCAAGTAAATAAGTTTGTCATCGATGAAAACAATGACAAACTTGTCAAGATATGGCCCACACACTCGTTTCATGAGGTCCATGAACACAGCTGGTGCGTTAGTGAATCCAAACGGCATAACCATAAACTCGTAATGATCGTAATGCGTCCTAAAAGCAGTCTTCGGAATGTCATCCTCTTTCACCCGCATTTGGTGATATCCAGAACATAAATCGATCTTCGAATAAACAGACGAGCCTTGTAGTTGATCAAATAAGTCATCGATTCTCGGTAGTGGGTAGCAGTTCTTGATGGTAAGTTTGTTCAACTCTCGATAGTCGATACACAACCTGAATGTACCATCTTTCTTCTTGACAAACAAAACAGGAGCTCCCCATGGTGATGTGCTTGGTCGGATGAAGCCACGCTCTAAAAGTTCCTGTAACTGACTTTGTAATTCTTTCATTTCGTTGGGTGCAATTCTGTATGGAGCACGAGCTATTGGTGCAGCTCCTGGTACAAGATCTATTTGAAATTTAACGGATCGATGTGGGGGTAATCACGGTAATTCTTTCGAAAATACATCGAAAAATTCTTTTGCGACGGGAACATCACTGATGTTCTTTTCTCCAGGTTTAACTTCCTCGATGTGTGCTAGAATGACGTAACAACCTTTTCTTATTAGTTTTTGCGCCTTCAAACTACTAATAAGATTTAACTTCGCATTGTTCTTTTCTCCGTACACCATTAAAGGTTTTCCTTTTTCACGCATAATGCGTATTGCATTTTTATAACAAACGACCTCTGCTCTTACCTTCTTCAACCAGTCCATGCCAATTATTACATCAAAACTCCCTAACTCGACTGGTATTAAATCAATCTTAAACGTTTCATCACCCAGTTTAATTTCTCTATCCCGACATATATTATCTGCTGAAATTAATTTACCATTTGCTAATTCGAGTAAAAATTTATTATCCAAAGGCGTCAATGGGCAACTTAATTTAGCACAAAATTCTCTACTCATATAGCTTCTATCCGCACCCGAATCAAATAAAACATAAGCAGATTTATCGTCAATAAGAAATGTACCTGTGACAAGCTCCGGGTCTTCCTGTGCTTCTGCCGCATTAATATTAAAAACTCTTCCACGGCCCTGCCCATTAGTATTCCCTTAATTCGGGAAATTTCTAATAATGTGGCCTGGTTTTCCACATTTATAATAAACAGCGTTGGTATTACTTGCTCCGACACTATTCATTTCAGCATTACTTGTTCCGACATTATTTGTTCCTTTAGTTCTGTTAAACTTTGGTCCGTAGACCTCACACTTTGTCACGGTATGACCATTTCTTTTACACCTGTTGCAAAATGTCGTGCAAAACCCCTGATGATTTTCTTCACACCTATGACATGGCTGTTTTTGGTTTTTGTTGCCGTTGTTGTTATTGAGGTTGTTGTTGGGATTGTTATTGTTGTTGAAACGGTTGTTGTAGTTATTGTTGTTGGGATGTTTGTTGTGGTTATTGTTAGGATTGCGGTTATTGTTGCGATTGTTGTTGCGGTTATTGGGATAGTTGTTGCGATTGTGGTTGTAATTGTTGTTGTTGTTGTACTGGTGACTCTTTTCACCGTTTTCCTCCCACTTCCTCTTGAGTTGTTTCGTGTTGGCTTCTTCGGCCGCCTGCTCTTTAATTATTCCCTCAATATGATTTATGATTTTATGAGCCATTTGACTGGCCTTCTGTATAGAAGCGGGCTCGTGTGAACTCACATCTTCTTGAATCCTTACTGGTAACCCTTTTACAAACGCGTCGATCTTCTCTTCTTCATCTTCGAATGCTCCCGGACACAATAGGTATAACTCTGTGAATCGTCGTTCATATGTGGTAACATCGAACCCTTGTGTTCGTAACTCTCTAAGTTCTGCCTTGAGTTTATTGACTTTGTTTCTAGGACGGTACTGCTCGTTCATCAATTGCTTGAATGCCGACCATGGTAGTGCGTAAGCAGCATTTTGTCCTACCTGTTCAAGATAGGTGTTCCACCACGTTAACGCAGTACCTGTGAAGGTATGCGTAGCGTACTTAACTTTGTCCTCTTCAGTACACTTACTTATGGCAAACAATGATTCGACTTTCTCGGTCCACCGTTTCAATCCAATTGGTCCTTCGGTTCCATCAAATTCCAAAGGTTTGCAGGTAGTGAATTCTTTGTAGGAGCATCCTACACGATTTCTTGCGCCGTTAGCTGCATTGCTAGATTCAGAGTTATTGTTGGTATGTAGCGCAGCCTGTACTGCGGCTATGTTTGCAGCAAGAAAGGTACGAAATTCCTCTTCGCTCATATTCATGGTGTGTCGAGTAGTCGGTGCCATTTCCTTTAAAATAGCCAACTGAATCGAGTTAATCATACAGAATATTAAGAGTAGTCAATAGTATTTCGTAGCATAATATGAACTCATTTATAAAAGCTTTTTCTTCATATTAGCGTTTTATAAGTTTAAATTCGGGTACTACCTACCCGTTAAGTTCATACTTAGTAGCTAATATACAATTCAACTACTACAATTCCATATGAAAAACTGATTATAATAATATATCATATATAAATATTATTCAAACTTACAACATCGCTATATTACATATAACATGAAATATAGTACACTTTGATACAGGACAATTTTGAAGATAAATCTAGTTAATACGCAAGTTGTTTAGCAAAGGAAATAAAGACACGTAATTCATAAGTCCAGAAATAGGTCATGCATTCTAGTTTTACTAAGACAACTTCCCATCCTTGGTCTTGTGGAAAATAACCGTTATGACTATTGGCTAAGCAGCATGTTGTAATGTCGTCAAAAGGACGAGGGTTTCGTAATGTCCAACAGCCCCATAATAATCTAAAAACCTTGTTTCTCACCCCAACTACTGAATCCGTCACTTGTGGGAAGGTTTTATATAAAAGTTGCAATCCGATGTTCTTTTTCTCACTTTGGAAAGAAGCGAACATCACTAACCCGTAAGCATAACATGCTTCTTTATGTTGCATGTTAGAAGCTCTTTCTAATTCACGAAATCCTATGTTGGGATATGTTGAGTCAAAATAGGTTCTTAACCCATAGCGTAAAATTGTATTTGGGTTCCCCGCATTTAACGCTTTAAAGAAAACACGGCGTAACTTACGGTCTCCCCAATGTGATATACCCCACCTATCAAAGGAAAGCCTTTTATAAACTAAGGCATTTTTGGAAAGTCTTTCAAATGTTTGACAAGTTAATTTCGCCATAAATAAAGGTGCTGATTAATTCTGACCGACTCTAGACAAGATTTCCTCAATCATATCCTCTGGTAGGTCTTCTAAAATATTCGGTTATCTACCCTTAACATCCATTTTGTGTTTTTATACTGTAAAATAGACAAGGATTAGATTCGTAAAAGATAATTAAAAAACAATACAAGCAATTTTTACATAGAACATAAAAGTACAAGCACACTACAATACATATAATACATAACATGATTACAACCCTCTAATCTGAATCACTGGTTTCTTCTTCTTCGGACTTGGTTCGTTTTCCTAATTTTCTAGGAATATATGGTGTTCCTCTAATACGAGCCGTCACTTTCCACAATGGTTTAGAAAAACCTGGTGGTTTAGAGGTCCCCGGGTCATTGTTACATTTTAGGAAATACGGATGTTGCCGATACATATAAAGTTCATCGGGGTTGGAATCAGATTTCTCTATTTTTATACCTTTTCCCTTATTATTTTCTTTCGCTTTATTAAATTGGGTCGAGGTAATTTCTATAACATCATCGGAATCCTCATCGGGATCCGATTCATCGAAAAATTGGTAATCTTCCCAATATTTTGCTTCCTCGGCGGAAACACCATTGACCATTATTAACTTTGGTCCGTTGGTTGAGGATTTTCTTTTATTTAATCGATTTACTATAGGTATCAATATTTCTTCCTCCGGAACCTCTTCTTCTTCTGGTTCCTCCTCTTCTGGTTCCTCCTCTTCCAGTTCCTCTTCTTCCGGTTCCTCCTCTTCCGGTTCATCCTCTTCCGGTTCCTCTTCTTCCGGTTCCTCTTCGGGAATTTGTGAATCTTCCCAAAATATATTCGACTCTTCATTATTATTAGGTGAATCAATGGGATTTGTACTAGTGGTAGACATCTATCACACAATATCAAACACATTAAGAGGTTAATATATCACATAATATTTACATGTTAATAATATATAGTTTCCAACCAAAGTGTTAAG
Source organism: Rutidosis leptorrhynchoides (assembly GCF_046630445.1). NCBI lineage: Eukaryota > Viridiplantae > Streptophyta > Magnoliopsida > Asterales > Asteraceae > Rutidosis > Rutidosis leptorrhynchoides. The sequence continues at coordinate 592,574,536 of NC_092336.1, read as the reverse complement.
CAATCATTTTTAAAGAAAACACGGTCGAAGTCCAGACTTACTAATGTATTCTAACAAACTCGATAAGACACACTAATGCAAATTTCTGGTTCTCTAAGACCAACGCTCGGATACCAACTGAAATGTCCCTCTCATATTGATTATAAACGTTCCATATTAATTGATTTCGTCGCGAGGTTTTGATCTCTATATGAGACGTTTTTCAAAGACTGCATTCATTTTTAAAACAACCATAACCTTTATTTTATCGATAAAGGTTTAAAAAGCATTACGTAGATTATCAAGTAATGATAATCTAAAATATACCGTTTACACACGACCATTACATAATGGTTTACAATAAGAATATATTACATCAAAAATAAGTTTCATGAATGCAGTTTTTACATAATATCATACAAGCATGGACTCCAAATCTTGTTCTTATTTTAGTATGCAACAGCGGAAGCTCTTAATAATCACCTGAGAATAAACATGCTTAAAACGTCAACAAAAATGTTGGTGAGTTATAGGTTTAACCTATATATTATCAAATCATAATAATAATAGACCACAAGATTTCATATTTCAATATACATCCCATACATAGAGATAAAATTCATTCATATGGTGAACACCTGGTAACCGACATTAACAAGATGCATATAAGAATATCCCCTATCATTCCGGGAAATCCTTCGGACATGATAAAAACGAATTCGAAATACTAAAGCATCCGGTACTTTGGATGGGGTTCGTTAGGCCCAATAGATCTATCTTTAGGATTCTCGTCAATTAGTAGATCGGTTTACTAATTCTTAGGTTACCAAGCAAAAGGGGCATATTCGGCTTCGATCATTCACCCATATAATGTAGTTTCAATTACTTGTGTCTATTTCGTAAAACATTTATAAAACTGCATGTATTCTCATCACAAAATATTAGATTTTAAAAGTGGGACTATAACTCACTTTCACAGATTTTTACTTCGTCGGGAGTAAGACTTGGCCACTGGTCGATTCACGAACCTATAACAAATATATACATATATATATATATATATATATATATATATATATATATATCAAAGTATGTTCAAAATATATTTACAACATTTTTAATACATTTTGATGTTTTAAGTTTATTAAGTCAGCTGTCCTCGTTAGTAACCTATAACTGTTTGTCCATAGTTAGATGTACAGAAATAAATTGATATATATTATCTTGAATCAATCCACGACCCAGTGTATACACGTCTCAGGCTAGATAACAACTTAAAGTATATATATTTTTGGAATCAACCTCAACCCTGTATAGCTAACTCAAACATTACTGCATATAGAGTGTCTATGGTTGTTCCAAATAATATATATATATGGGTCGATATGATATGTCAAAATATTTGAATACGTGTCTATGGTATCCCAAGATTACATAATATATTAGAATACATGTATAATACAATATAAGTTAGCTAGGATATGATTAATATAAATTTGTTACCAATTTTCACGTAGCTACAACAAGCAAAAATATCCAATCTTGTTTTACCCATAACTTCTTCGTTTTAAATCTGTTTGGAGTGTTTCAAGTTGCTATGGTTTCATATTGAACTTAATTTTATGAATTTAAACAGAAAAAGTATAATTTTATAGTAGGAAATACAGGTTACAAGTCATTTTTGTTAAGGTAGTCATTTCAGTCGAAAGAACGACGTCTAGATGACCAATTTGGAAAACATACTTCCACTTTGAGTTTAACCATGATTTTTGGATATAGTTTCATGTTCATAAGAAAAATAATTTTCCCATAAGAACAACTTCTAATTCAAAGTTTATCATAGTTTTTAATTAACTAACCCAAAACAGCCTGCGGTGTTACTACGACGACGTATGTCCGGTTTTACGGTGTTTTTCGAGTTTTCAGGTTTTAAATCATTAAGTTAGCATATCATATAGATATAGAACATGTGTTTAGTTAATTTTAAATGTCAAGTTAGAAGGATTAACTTTTGTTTGCGAACAAGTTTAGAATTAACTAAACTATGTTCTAGTGATTTCAAGTTTAAACCTTCGAATAAGGTAGTTTTATATATATGAATCGAATGATGTTATGAACATCATTACTACCTCAGGTTTTGTGGATAAACCTACTAAAAATGAGAAAAATAGATCTAGCTTCAAAGGATCCTTGGATGGCTTGAAAGTTCTTGAAGCAGAATCATGACACGAAAACAAGTTCAAGTAAGATTTTCACTCAAAATAAGATTGTTATAGTTATAGAAATTGAATCAAAGTTTGAATATGAGTATTACCTTGTATTAGAAGGATATATTACTGTAAATAAGAAAGATTTCTTGAGGTTGGATGATCACTTTACAAGATTGGAAGTAAGCTAGCAAACTTGAAAGTATTCTTGATTTTATGTAACTAGAACTTGTAGAATTTATGAAGAACACTTAGAACTTGAAGATAGAACTTGAGAGAGATCAATTAGATGAAGAAAATTGAAGAATGAAAGTGTTTGTAGGTGTTTTTGGTCGTTGGTGTATGGATTAGATATAAAGGATATGTAATTTTGTTTTCATGTAAATAAGTCATGAATGATTACTCATATTTTTGTAATTTTATGAGATATTTCATGCTAGTTGCCAAATGATGGTTCCCACATGTGTTAGGTGACTCACATGGGCTGCTAAGAGCTGATCATTAAAGTGTATATACCAATAGTACATACATCTAAAAGCTGTGTATTGTATGAGTACGAATACGGGTGCATACGAGTAGAATTGTTGATGAAACTGAACGAGGATGTAATTGTAAGCATTTTTGTTAAGTAGAAGTATTTTGATAAGTGTCTTGAAGTCTTTCAAAAGTGTATGAATACATATTAAAACACTACATGTATATACATTTTAACTGAGTCGTTAAGTCATCGTTAGTCGTTACATGTAAATGTTGATTTGAAACCATTACGTTAACGATCTTGTTAAATGTTGTTAACCCAATGTTTATTATATCTAATGAGATTATAAATTATTATATTATCATGATATTATGATATATTAATATATCTTAATATGATATATATACATTTAAATGTCGTTACAATGATAATCGTTACATATATGTCTCGTTTCGAAATCCTTAAGTTAGTAGTCTTGTTTTTACATATGTAGTTCATTGTTAATATACATAATGACATATATACTTATCATTTATCATGATTAAACATAGTGTAACAATATCTTAATATGATTCATATATAATTAGTAAGACGTTGTTATAACGATAATCGTTATATATATCGTTTCGAGTTTCTTAATCCAATAAACTCAATTTTATGTATATAACTCATTGTTAAAATACCTAATGAGATACTTACTTTTCATAATATCATGTTAATTATATATATAATCATATATATGTCATCATATAGTTTTTACAAGTTTTAACGTTCGTGAATCACCGATCAACTTGGGTGGTCAATTGTCTATATGAAACCTATTTCAATTAATCAAGTCTTAACAAGTTTGATTGCTTAACATGTTGGAAAAACTTAATCATGTAAGTAACAATTTCATTTAATATATATAAACATGGAAAAGTTCGGGTCACTACAAAGTTTACCTGATGTACTCCAATTTCACTTTTAAAACATCCCAAAGTCAAACGTGGTCAATGCATTATATCCAAACTATTAAATAATCATTCTTGGACTTCAAATGATGCCCCGAGTGTCATGTTTAGAAAAATGGGGTGTTACAACTCTCCCCCACTTAAATTCGATCACGTCCTCGTGATCCTAGTCACTTAACCAATCCGAACCTACACGCTATGGTTCTCAACAAACGTTACAATCCGACTTCCACCACATTACACATCAACCCGAAGATTAATCCATTAACTAAATGCACACTTACACGCATTCCAAAGCGCGCAATGCACACAACATCCGAAGTCTATAACGATCACTTAGAATACGCGGAATCACCATGTATTCTTCTAACTCCTATAGGCAATTCTTCTCAAAGAGTCACCTTTAACCACCAAATCGTCATCTGCGATTCATCAATTTCCATGAATCCGAGCACTAACACTTGCTCAATTCTCATATTCGAGATATCAACCCTAGCGTACCCATACCAAGTACATCGCCAGTAACAACCACATACCAATATGAAGTCAACAGTCAACCCAAATGAAGACCAAACAAAAGCGAATCCTTATGGATAACACTTATCACTTATCATCCTTTGTAGTGCGCAACTTGACCAATACACAACTATCACAAAATCGTAAGCAAAATACGAATATTGCATCACATTTCACACCAAAATGGCCGAAACAACCCGAGCCTAACATGTGAAAACCCGTCCTAATCCATAAGGATGAATACAATAACATATGATTTCATTGCGAGGTATTGACCTCTATACGCGGCATTTTTCAAAATCTGCATTCGTTTTTATAATACAAACCATAACCTTTATTATAACCAAAGGATTTAAACAACATAATAATGATTATCGTTTAGCGATAATCTTAGTCTTACAAACTTTACATGTGATAACAACAATACGATTTCCAACATATTTCACATTACAAATCTTTCGTAATGCAGTTTTATTTTTGACACAAATATGCATACTCCAAATCTTGCTTAAATTCGGCATAATGCAGCGGAAGCTTTTATTTATAACCTGAGAATAAACATGCTTAAAATATCAACATAAAGTTGGTGAGATATAGGTTTAATGCTAGCAGCGTTATAAATATAGACCACAAGATTTCATATTCATAAACATTTTAATAAAAATATTCTAAGTGGTTGAGCACTTGGTAACCATACTTAACATTTAATCAACGTCGCATATTCCCTTTATTATGAAATCTCCTACACTGTACCAAGTGTAGTCACCGAAATGAAGTATTGTGCAACCGTTGAATACTGGTCTCCAGTCCGGTTGGGGTTGTCAGGCCCGATAGATCTATCAACAGGATTCGCATTTACAATACCACATGTAAATAGTAATTACCAAGCTACAGGGAAATATGCGAGTGGCACAACTCAACGTAGAATATATTTTTTTATCACTTGTGTCCATAACGTAAATCATAAAATGTATGTATTCTCATCCCGTAATATTTAGAGTTTAAAAGTGGGACTATATTCTCACTTTTGTCTTGAAGATATATAACGTGACCTGGTCTCCGATAGATATCACGAACCTAACCATATATAATATATCAACATGTTTTCTTTTCAAATAATCGTTACATATATACTTATAATACTTATAATATCTATTAGTCCGTAGTTAACAATCCGATGTTAGTGGTCCACAATTAGTTGCTTAATAAAATAAAGACCCCATCGTATTCGTATTGATCAGAATTAATCTTGACCCATGGTACCGTGTTGTCAAATGGCGTATTGTGTACATGGTGTCTTTTGATTCAAAATTGTGACCCAAAGTACCGTATTGTCAAATGACGTGTTGTGTACAATCATGAGGTCTTATAATTAATCTTCACGTGTTGTTTACGGGTGGTCCTGAAATATATATATAAAATCAAATCATGAGTAAATATATATAAAATATCATATTAATTAGCAAATATATGATTAGTTTAGTTTTACTCAAAATATTTTCGTAGCTAAACTAGCTTCGGATACCCAATTTTGTTTTAGCCGTAGTTTCTTCAATACAACTCCGTTTTTGTTGGTTCAACTTGCCACTTCCTTGGATCGAGCCATTATTTATGAATATGAACTGTAAATACCTTGGTTTGCATTCGAAATCACAGGTTATAGGTCAAACATGAGTGAATCTTATGAAAGTGATCATTTCCGTCGTAAAAACAACATCTAGATGATTATTTCTATAAAAATACTTACACTTCGAGTTACACCATGAGATTTTTATATTTTAACATATTCATAGGAAATATCATTTTTCCTGAATATAAACTTCCAATTCAAAGTTTAAGATGGCTTTTAATTATCCAACCCACAACAGCCCCCGGTTGCACACCGACGACATAGATTCAGTTTTAAGGTGTTCTTTGTAAAATTAAGTTGTATCTTGTTAAGTTAACATATCATTATGATATATTACAGGTCTTGAAGTTTTTTAAAAGTCAAGTTAGAAGGATCTATTTAATTTGCGAACAAGTTTGAAATCATTCAAACTATGTTCTTGTTGTTATATATTCGTAGTAAGATAGCTATATATGAATTGAATAAGATGATGAACCAAGGTTATACCTCAAGTACGATGAAGAAAGTTACTGAATAAACAAGATATGAACTTGTTCTTGATGACTTGGAAGATTAAGAAGTGAAATCATGAAAAGAAACAAAGGTTGTAAGTAAGTTTATATCTTGATTTAAGATAATTAACTTACATGAATTGAATCAAAGTTTAAACATAGTTTTACCTTGATTATGAAGCTAGAAACTTATGAAGACCTTGAAGAATACTTGAAGGTTGATGATCAGAGAGTTTAGAAGATCATTTAGCTTGAAAGAAAGTTGATATGAAAGTGTATGTATGTGTATGTAAAACGTGTATATGCATGTATATATAAGGATTTTTGTTTTGATTTTTAGCTCATAAGTCTTCCTAGATGTTAACACTTGATCCCAAATGTTGTTGACAAACAAAGGCTGCCAAGAACATATAATTGAGGTCTAATAATTGGTATTTATCAATAGTAAATACATCTAGAAGCTGCGTACAATACGGGTACATATACCCTAGGTATACGTGTAGAAATCTTGAGGAAACGGAATGAAAATTCAAATATAACTATCTTTTGTGAATATACTTATATTGTTTTATGTATTTAAGCCCTTTAAAAGTGATTAAATGCGTATTTATACGATACTTGTATAAGCATTATAGGTTATAGGTATATATGTCAAAGAACGTTACGTATAGTTACCGTTTTGAAAACTTAAGTTAGTAGTCTCAAAGTATACTTATAACTCATTGTTATTAGTACACAATGAGATGTTAAACCATCCTTAGATCATGTTAAATATGTATAAATACGTATATGTACACAATCGTATAATTATCGTATGTTATATAGTTCGTGATATAATCGGTCAAATTGGACGGTCAAACGTTGTGTAAAACTCTTTTCAAAAACACAAGACTCAACAATTTGGATTTCTTATCATGTTAGTAATGTTTAATTTATGTAAATATTAATCTCATATTGTAACGACCCGGAAATTTCCGACCAAATTTAAATCTTATTCTCTATATGTCTCCGACACGATAAGCAAAATCTGTAATGTTGAGTCTAGAAAGTTTGAAATCTATATTCGGATAATCAGCTACCCTTTGACCATGCCTGACGATTCACGAACAATTAAATGTAAATAGTTATGTGTAATTAGTATTATCATATAAGAGATATTATGATTATTATTATTAATGTAATTATTATTAATTGGTATTATTATTATAAAAAAAAATTTATTATATAAAATTATTATTAACATGATTTTATCATTAAAATTAATTTTTCTAGTATATTATTAGTATTTTCATTATTATTAATAGAATTATATTTATTAATATATTTATAGTAATCAATATAAATATATATGGATATAGTTAACAAATAAATAAATACAGCTAGATATTATACAGTTATATATATAAATTCTTATGTAGATATATTTACAATTATAAATACGATTTAACACTCACAAGGATCCAAATCAACTTTAAATCCCTTTCAAACTATAACAGATTGATAAACACTGTATCTAATTGTTGAAACCAAGATCAATACGTCCAATTTCTAGTAGCAGTCGCATCAAGGTTCATTTTTTTTATTTAAATATCTGTACTAATCGATTATATATAATCAAACATTCTTATTTGGTCATAAGCAAAAGGGGTGTCGTGCTACTCTCTGAATCATTCACAAACTCATCCTTAATATCAGTTATCAACATATATTGTCATATTTATATAGATTAAACTGAAAAATATTCAAGAACCATGGTTGCCTATATACATGCTTCACCTTCACCACCGCCACATTCGACATCAACTTATGTTCTATTATAAATCTATCAATACTTATAACAAGACACCAACACGAACCATATACCCAATTTGATTTCCTGTCTTCCTTGGTGTCAAACTCAAACAACCACACTTTCGAATATCATCTCAAAGCCATGAACCATTGAAACCCAATACCAACGGATCACCACCTCCTATCGTGAACCTTTAATCTTCTTCCTATTTTTATGTATCATCGAACACACCAACAATTCAACTTCTTTTGTTTATGTTTCGTGATACAATTAACACCCAAACACCACACCGTATCCTTTCCATCTTTCTTTCTTGTTTGATTAATAAACAAAATGAAACACCCCAACATGGTTTACTACTCGTCTGTTTGTTGTCTCATGGGTTGCTTGAACCAAACTTGCATCACCTGTTACAACCAAATCACCACCATCCACACCCCACAATCAATTGTTAACATACCTTTCTGTTGTACTGTTTTTGGAACCGAACCCAAACACACCTGCAACTCATTCTAGTTTCTATATTTTCGAAACTCTAATCATAACAACAACCATCATCACCTCCGCTGAAATAACCACACCACCACAACCTGAAAATTGTTCCCTCTCTAAAATTCTATCCCTGTATCGAATCACTAAACCCTCATCTTCTCCATAAAATCACTCAACAATCCTTCACCTGCAACGTTTATTTATTTACTTTTGTTTCTCTTACTCCTATTCGAAAACCACCATCACCGTGATAATCTTCTGCTGCTATTTCATTCTTTTCTGGTTCGATTGAGTCCCATCCCAAAAACGCACCCAAGACCCTTCCATACTGTTCGATGATGCTATTTTCCATCAGAACCCATTTATGAAGTTGTGAACATTGATAATGAAAAGAAAGATGATGATTTCAGGATAATTGAGATAACAATGGTCTCATGGTGACAACCTGATAAAACACGATTTTAAATAATTAAAAGTGTCGGTTAAGTGATCCTTTATAATTATTGATTGATAGTGGAACTTGAGCTGTAAAGTGGTGGCCAAAATTCTTGTTCTTTTATATCTGTTTCGGTTCAGGGATCCCGTAACATTTTTAGGGTATCGGTTCCTAATTATTTATGTAACATGGGCCGTGTTTGTTTAATAGTTGGGCCACAAAATGCTAGTCCATCAATTAATTTGGAGACGGTATAAAACGGGTTATAAAACAATTAAGGTGTAATTAAAAACATGAAAGCGGTTATAGAGGAGTGGTGCGTGGTGTTGTTGGGTGTCCGAGAGGTCAGGGGTTCCAGTCTCAACTAGGACAATTCTTTTTGGACAAAGTTTCTAAAGGGTTCGTGAATCCGATGCCAACCTTATACGTGTTCAATGATGTTATGTGTATTTTTACTACAAAATACAGTATGGTGAGTATATAGTCCCTTTTAAACTTTAAATATTTTGGGCTGAGAATACATGCGCTGTTTTTATAAATGATTTACGTTATGGACACAAGTGATTAAAAATGATATTCTGCGGATTGATGTGCTAAGTAATTTAGTTATATGTTATAATAGCATGTAAGCGCGAATCCTAAAGATAGATCTATCGGGTTTAACACCCCCATCCAGTAGGCTGCACTAGACATAAGAACTAGTGGGCGGATGTTTAGTACTTCGAGGATTATTTATACACTTGCGAGTGTACATATCCATCTTTGCGAAGATGACTTATTATATTATTGTTAAGGTTGGTTACTGAGGCCTCAACATAAGCAGAATGATTTTATACACTTGCGAGTGTATTATATTTTTATATATGAAATCTTGTGGTCCATAGTTATAACGCTGCTAGCATCAAACCTATATATCTCACCAACATTATGTTGACTTTTTAAAGCATGTTATTCTCAGGTACAAATTAAGTCTTCTGCTGTGCATTTGCTCATATTAAGGACATTACTTGGAGTCGATCATCGTAATGGAACCAAATATTGATGACTTCGTCCAGATGGATTGGGTCGGGTCGTCTCATGTGGTATCAGAGCGTTGGTCTTAGTGAACCAGGCCTTGCATTAGTGTGTCTAACTGGTAGTTGTTAGGATACATTAGTGAGTCTGGACTTTGACTGTGTCTGCCTGTCAAAAGTTTTGCTTATCATTTCTAGTCGGAAATCATCTGCTTATTATCCTTAGGAAATTGCCTGCCTATCATTCTTAGGTCTAGACACGTTCTACTGCATCTAGTGCATCGATAGTGTATAGACGAAATTCATATCTTAGCGTATCTGATAATTTCTATCTTGGAGTATCTGTAGATTTGCCTGTCATATGCCGTAGGTTCCTCTGTAGGCTACGAAATCTTTTGTATTATATGTAGATAATCTATGAAGTTAGAATATCATCCGATATCTGAAAATCATTTCACATCGAAGATCCCTCCCAATCACCAAATTGCTCACTTGGCGATGAACCTGAAGCACTTACCGGCGAACCTGTTCGAGAAACCTTTTTCTTTGTCATTTCTAGATTATCTCGTCACGATTATATACTATCCCATGTTTCAAATCTTATTCATCCGCTCGCTTCAATCGTCGATCATCCCGACATAATATAAGAAGTTAACGAACTACATGCTCGAGTAATGGCTTTGGAGAATCTAGTGCGGAGGTTACAAGCACCAACAGCATAATCCGTACCACCATCATCAACGCCGACAATACTCTTATCACCCCAACCACAATCACGTCATAAATCTCAACGTCACGATCTGTACCTCGGATATCAACATCACACACTTCAATATCATCATCTGTACTTCAAGTATACTCCTTGTTTTACATATCATTCTACATCGATTAATTTCGTTCTACGTATTGTTCTACTTCATTTACCTTCGTTCGGCATGGCAATTATGTAATCTCTAAAGCTTTAGAGATCATGTAATCAAGTGCTAACAATAAATCAAATGAGTATAAAATCTTATTGACTCATTAAATCCATAATTACATCTGAAGAAAATATATATGCAAGTATATTTTCATAAAGATCGTAATTAAAAATTCTTTCGTACAAACTGTTAATGATGAAAATATTTTAACGGGTGGGTAGTACCCGAGGAATATTTAGAATTCACATTAATAAGTTACACTGTACATTCTTCGAATCTGATTCAACGATCATTTACTATCCTACTTACAACTACCAATACACGTATCCGTTCACCACAGAATAACCATTTCTATTCAAATTTCATATTCGGATTTTGATCTATCAGAATCCAACAAGTGGCATAAAGAAGAAAACATTGGACAAAATAAAAATTTGTTAGAAACAGACGAGTTAAATAAATTGAAATATTGTTAGGAATCCACGCTAACTGTTCCTAGCTAACTGTTCCCGGCTAACATTTAATTTATTGCAATTTACATTCTCGCAATTTTATTTATCGTCATTTAATTTCTGTTATTTACTTTTACGCACTTTAAATAACGGGACACGTATGCAAGGTTTCAACTTATCATATCGACCCATCTATATATATATTTCGGAACAACCGTAGACACTCTATATGTGAAGGTGGGAGTTGGCTATACAGGGTCGGAGTTGATTCTAAAATATATATATACTTTGAGTTGTGATCGACACCGAGACCGGTACACGGGTCACGAGACGTATAATTTAATTCGAATATTATATATTAAATTATATATGAATCATTGAACCATCGGACTATTGGACTGCTAACTTTGGACAATTAAAATGAATTAAATTAAAATATTGATTATAACATATGAAACTAAATAATTCTTCAAGCTTGCCACTTGATTTCATCTTAAACCTCATTTGTATCTCGACAATTACAATGCGTGTTCAAATCTTTCATGATTCTTGAAAACCCCTCAATCGAGAGGATGAACCAACCGCGTTTCATCTACGGAAGAAAAGACTTATGCTCCTGAAAGACTCTCGGAGACTGAGTCAACGTTTAACACGCAGCAGTGTTAATTTCTTTAGTGTTATTATTACCCAAAATAACTTTGCAATCCCTTTTCAAATTAGCCAATTTTGTCACAGCTCCAGCAAGTTAACCTCGACTTCTCAGAAAGGTTAGTTTCGATATATATACGCCGTCCTTTCGCCGTCGTTACCGGAGAACCTTTTTATTCCATTATATTACCATCAGCGTTTAATCATCTAAAAACACAAATCTTCTAAAACCACCTCGGTTTGATAACCGATGACTCTGATCCGTTAACTTTGAAAATGCTGACAAAGCAGCATGTGGTAGATGGTCTTAATGGTCAAAAGTTGATAGAAAATTTAAGTACCGAAAAGCGGATTATGCAAAACTATGAAGAAAGTCTTGGACAAATCACAAAGAATAAGTTTGACTTCAAAGAATTTAAAAGATTCAGTGCCTGCTGAAATCCGTAGTACATACCCTACTCCTTACTCTAAAACCTTTGCTGACACTATTCTTCATCATCATCCTTCGGCATTAGAAGTTCCAAGATATTATCATATCTTTTATTATAAATATCCTCAATGTTTCTGAAGATATTTTTATAACTATTCTTATCGAAAATCATCTATCTTCTCACGCTATCTGTATCACATCATAAAAGAAACTGTGTTAGTTTCTAAATTCTGAAACCTTCGAATTTAAAATATGAATGTTTTGAAGTAGTGTTAGGAACTGACGCATGAATTAGTATAATATAATGAAACTTGATCAACTTCATTATATTACAGTAAGTTATGTTAAGTTTCTAATGGAATGTGATGATTCACAGTACCATCATCATGTGCCATGTTACACGGCTCTTACATTCTATCCAATCTCCAAACATATCAAGAACATATCATCTTGATAGTTCTATCTTTCTGGATACTCTGGTAATTTGACAAATCAAAATCGTGCCATTTCCATTTCTTTCTAAGAGCATCAGCTATGTTCATTCCGAAATTTTATACCTACAAATTCCGGACCATTGCTCGCTTGACTCGAGGACGGGAAGAAGAAACAAAAGGGACAAGACCCCGAAATAGAAATTAGGACAAAAATTGCAGCAAATAGGAGGAGATATTAACTATGGATGACAATGATTATAGAAAACAGAAGTAGGGACATTGAAATATAAGTGAAGATATAAAACCCAATAGCAACCCTGAAACTACAAACCGTGCATATCAATACGTATTGCCACGTAAAGACACGGGAGAATTAATAACACTATAATCCCAAGAAAATAGTAGAAGTAAATAGATTCTTCTGGGGGTAAATTAAAAAGAAGAATGACAGATGTGAAAATTAAGAGTATATCAAGGATCAGAATGGGATGGAGCATTTTAAAGAATACTCTAAGGTATAAATTGAGGAAGAAAGGATAGAAAATGGGAGGTATGGAAGTAAGAAAGGGAAGGAAGTGGATTTATATTGAAATATCCGACAAAGAAATCGAAACAGGTCGCCGCACTAAATCAAAGAAGATCTTGATCGCCAAAGAACCAAATCTTATTACGTAAGATTTTCCATAAATTCCGGAAATCAATTCTAATCACGTTATCGGTTCAAACGAATCCATATTATTCATTTCACTCTTTTGTGATAGCTTCACTCGTGCGCTTCACATGATCGAATCATTTTATCCATATCTTCCAATAATGATAAAACTCTATTATACCTCATATTCGTCATGAAAACATTCCTATTGTTATTTATGACAACCTCTATCAAATTTCGGGGCCGAAATTTCTTTAACGGGTGGGTACTGTAACGACCCGGAAATTTCCGATCAAATTTAAATCTTATTCTCTATATGTCTCCGACACGATAAGCAAAATCTGTAATGTTGAGTCTAGAAAGTTTGAAATCTATATTCGGATAATCAGCTACCCTTTGACCATGCCTGACGATTCACGAACAATTAAATGTAAATAGTTATGTGTAATTAGTATTATCATATAAGAGATATTATGATTATTATTATTAATGTAATTATTATTAATTGGTATTATTATTATAAAAAAAATTTTATTATATAAAATTATTATTAACATGATTTTATCATTAAAATTAATTTTCTAGTATATTATTAGTATTTTCATTATTATTAATAGAATTATATTTATTAATATATTTATAGTAATCAATATAAATATATATGGATATAGTTAACAAATAAATAAATACAGCTAGATATTATACAGTTATATATATAAATTCTTATGTAGATATATTTACAATTATAAATACGATTTAACACTCACAAGGATCCAAATCAACTTTAAATCCCTTTCAAACTATAACAGATTGATAAACACTGTATCTAATTGTTGAAACCAAGATCAATACGTCCAATTTCTGGTAGCAGTCGCATCAAGGTTCATTTTTTTTATTTAAATATCTGTACTAATCGATTATATATAATCAAACATTCTTATTTGGTCATAAGCAAAAGGGGTGTCGTGCTACTCTCTGAATCATTCACAAACTCATCCTTAATATCAGTTATCAACATATATTGTCATATTTATATAGATTAAACTGAAAAATATTCAAGAACCATGGTTGCCTATATACATGCTTCACCTTCACCACCGCCACATTCGACATCAACTTATGTTCTATTATAAATCTATCAATACTTATAACAAGACACCAACACGAACCATATACCCAATTTGATTTCCTGTCTTCCTTGGTGTCAAACTCAAACAACCACACTTTCGAATATCATCTCAAAGCCATGAACCATTGAAACCCAATACCAACGGATCACCACCTCCTATCGTGAACCTTTAATCTTCTTCCTATTTTTATGTATCATCGAACACACCAACAATTCAACTTCTTTTGTTTATGTTTCGTGATACAATTAACACCCAAACACCACACCGTATCCTTTCCATCTTTCTTTCTTGTTTGATTAATAAACAAAATGAAACACCCCAACATGGTTTACTACTCGTCTGTTTGTTGTCTCATGGGTTGCTTGAACCAAACTTGCATCACCTGTTACAACCAAATCACCACCATCCACACCCCACAATCAATTGTTAACATACCTTTCTGTTGTACTGTTTTTGGAACCGAACCCAAACACACCTGCAACTCATTCTAGTTTCTATATTTTCGAAACTCTAATCATAACAACAACCATCATCACCTCCGCTGAAATAACCACACCACCACAACCTGCAAATTGTTCCCTCTCTAAAATTCTATCCCTGTATCGAATCACTAAACCCTCATCTTCTCCATAAAATCACTCAACAATCCTTCACCTGCAACGTTTATTTATTTACTTTTGTTTCTCTTACTCCTATTCGAAAACCACCATCACCGTGATAATCTTCTGCTGCTATTTCATTCTTTTCTGGTTCGATTGAGTCCCATCCCAAAAACACACCCAAGACCCTTCCATACTGTTCGATGATGCTATTTTCCATCAGAACCCATTTATGAAGTTGTGAACATTGATAATGAAAAGAAAGATGATGATTTCAGGATAATTGAGATAACAATGGTCTCATGGTGACAACCTGATAAAACACGATTTTAAATAATTAAAAGTGTCGGTTAAGTGATCCTTTATAATTATTGATTGATAGTGGAACTTGAGCTGTAAAGTGGTGGCCAAAATTCTTGTTCTTTTATATCTGTTTTGGTTCAGGGATCCCGTAACATTTTTAGGGTATCGGTTCCTAATTATTTATGTAACATGGGCCGTGTTTGTTTAATAGTTGGGCCACAAAATGCTAGTCCATCAATTAATTTGGAGACGGTATAAAACGGGTTATAAAACAATTAAGGTGTAATTAAAAACATGAAAGCGGTTATAGAGGAGTGGTGCGTGGTGTTGTTGGGTGTCCGAGAGGTCAGGGGTTCCAGTCTCAACTAGGACAATTCTTTTTGGACAAAGTTTCTAAAGGGTTCGTGAATCCGATGCCAACCTTATACGTGTTCAATGATGTTATGTGTATTTTTACTACAAAATACAGTATGGTGAGTATATAGTCCCTTTTAAACTTTAAATATTTTGGGCTGAGAATACATGCGCTGTTTTTATAAATGATTTACGTTATGGACACAAGTGATTAAAAATGATATTCTGCGGATTGATGTGCTAAGTAATTTAGTTATATGTTATAATAGCATGTAAGCGCGAATCCTAAAGATAGATCTATCGGGTTTAACACCCCCATCCAGTAGGCTGCACTAGACATAAGAACTAGTGGGCGGATGTTTAGTACTTCGAGGATTATTTATACACTTGCGAGTGTACATATCCATCTTTGCGAAGATGACTTATTATATTATTGTTAAGGTTGGTTACTGAGGCCTCAACATAAGCAGAATGATTTTATACACTTGCGAGTGTATTATATTTTTATATATGAAATCTTGTGGTCCATAGTTATAACGCTGCTAGCATCAAACCTATATATCTCACCAACATTATGTTGACTTTTTAAAGCATGTTATTCTCAGGTACAAATTAAGTCTTCCGCTGTGCATTTGCTCATATTAAGGACATTACTTGGAGTCGATCATCGTAATGGAACCAAATATTGATGACTTCGTCCAGATGGATTGGGTCGGGTCGTCTCACATATGTATAAAACGATCGGAAAAATTCGGGTCGTTACAGTACCTACCCGTTAAATAAATTTCGTCCCGAAATTTTAAAGTTGTACCTATTTTGCGTTATCGGGAAACAAATGTGGGTACTTTTGTTTCATCTGATACTCTCGTTCCCAAGTAAACTCGGGAACTCTTCGAGCATTCCAACGAACCTTAACGATTGGTATGTTGCTCTGCTTGAGCTGTTTAACTTCACGGTCCACGATTTCGACTGGTTCTTCTATGAATTGTAGTTTTTCGTCGACTTGGATTTCTTCAAGAGGAATGGTGAGGTCTTCCTTTGCAAGACACTTCTTAAGGTTTGAAACATGAAACGTATTATGTACTCCGGTGAGTTGTTGTGGTAACTCGAGTTGATAAGCTACCGGTCCAATGCGTTCGATGATCTTGAACGGGCCTACATACCTTGGGTTCAGTTTACCCCTTTTGCCGAAACGTATTACACCTTTCCAAGTGACACCTTTAGCATAACCATGTCACCGATCTGAAACTCTAATTGTTTCCTTCGGACATCGGCGTAGCTCTTTTGGCGACTACGGGATGTTTTCAATCTCTCCTTGATTTGTACTATCTTCTCAGTAGTTTCGTGTATGATCTCGGGACCAGTTAAACGTCAATCTCCTACTTCATTCCAATAGATAGGGGATCTATACTTCCTTCCATACAGTGCTTCGAATGGTGCAGCTTTAATGCTTGCATGATAACTATTATTATACGAGAATTCTGCTAATGGTAGATATTTATCCCATCCGTTTCCAAAATAGATCACACATGCCCTGAGCATGTCTTCAAGAGTCTGAATTGTTCTTTCACTCTGCCCGTCAGTTTGCGGATGATATACGGTGCTCATATCCAAATGATTTCCCAGGGCCTCCTGTAGTGATTGCCCGAACTTTGATGTAAATATACTATCACGATCGGATATAATGGAAATGGGTATTCCGTGCCTTGAAACAATTTCCTTTATGTATAATTGTAATAGTTTCTCCATTCTATCCGTTTCCTTTGTAGGCAAGAAATGTGCACATTTAGTGAGACGATCAACTATTACCCAAATTGTGTCATAACCCCATGCAGTCTTAGGTAACTTTGTGATAAAATCCATGGTAATACCGTCCCACTTCCATTCTGGGATTTCTGGTTGTTGAAGTAACCCTGACGGCTTCTGGTGTTCTGCTTTGACTTTGGAACAAGTTAAACATTCCCCGACATATGTTGCAACGTCTGTCTTTAAATTAGGCCACCAATAATGCGTCTTAAGATCTTGATACATCTTTCCAACTCCAAGATGTATCGAGTATCTTGTCTTATGTGCTTCGTTCAATATCAACTTCCTTAATCCACCCAACTTTAGTACCCAAATACGTTTTGCAAAATATCGAATTCCATCTTCCCGTATAACGAGTTGCTTCTCATACTTCTTCATTATTTCATTTCCTATGTTTTCTTTAGTAAGAGCTTCTCGTTGAGCCTCTTTAATTTGTGAGTTGAGATTCATGCGAATTTTTAAGTTCATTGCTCGTACTCGAATTGGCTCTCGTTCCTTTCTGCTTAGAGCGTCAGCCACTACATTTGCTTTCCCGGGATGATAGTGAATCTCACAATCATAGTCGTTTATCAGCTCAACCCACCTACGTTGCCTCATGTTCAGCTGTTTCTTATCGAAAATATGTTGAAGGCTTTTATGATCGGTAAACACAGTGCATTTAACCCCATATAGGTAGTGTCTCCATATCTTCAATGCAAACACGACTGCTCCCAGTTCTAGATCATGCGTCGTATAATTTCGCTCGTGAATCTTCAATTGTCGGGATGCGTACGCAATAACTTTCTTTCGTTGCATAAGGACGCAACCAAACCTTGTCTCGAAGCGTCACAATATATTTCAAAATCATCGTTCCCTTCAGGTAACGATAAAATAGGTGCTGTAGTCAACTTCTTCTTCAGTAATTGAAATGCACTCTCCTGCTCAGAGGTTCATTCGTACTTCTTCCCTTTTTGCGTTAACGCTGTCAATGGTTTAGCTATTCGGGAAAAATCTTGAATAAACCTTCTATAATAACCGGCTAAGCCCAAAAATTGACGTATCTGTGTTAGTGTCTTAGGAGTCTCCCATTTTTTAATGGCCTCAATTTTAGCTGGATCAACCTGAATTCCTTTGCTACTAACAATGTGGCCAAGAAATTGCACCTCTTTCAACCAAAACGCACACTTAGAAAATTTGGCGTATAACTGTTCTTTTCTTAACAATTCTAATACCAACCTTAAATACTGCTCATGCTCTTACTCATTTTTAGAATAGATGAGAATATCGTCAATGAAAACGATAACAAACTTATCTAAATACGGACTACAAACTCGATTCATGAGGTCCATGAATACAGCAGGTGCATTCGTCAATCCAAATGGCATGACCAAAAATTCGTAATGACTGTAGTGTGTCCGGAAAGCAGTTTTTGGAATATCTTCTTCTAGTTGATGATAGCCCGATCTTAGGTCAATTTTCGAGTAAATACATGATCCTTGCAGTTGATCAAAAAAGTCATCAATTCTCGGTAGTGGATACCGATTCTTGATAGTTAACTTATTTAATTCACGATAATCTATACACATTCGGAAGGATCCATCTTTCTTCTTGACGAATAAAATCGGAGCTCCCCACGGTGAAGTGCTCGGTCGAATGAAACCACGGTCCAGTAATTCTTGTAACTGGCTTTGTAACTCTTTCATCTCAGATGGTGCAAGTCTGTATGGAGCACGAGCCACTGGTGCAGCTCCTGGTACTAGATCTATTTGAAATTCTACAGATCTAAATGGAGGTAATCCCGGCAACTCTTCCGGAAAGACTTCAGGAAAATCTCTTGCCACAGGCACGTCGTTGATGCACTTCTCTTTTTCTTTCATTTTGACTTTATTAACATGTGCTAGGATAGCATAGCACCCTTTCTTCAAGCACTTTTGAGCTTTCAAACAGCTAATGAGTTTTAACTTTGAGTTACCCTTCTCTCCATAAATCATTACTGGCATTTTATCCTTACGAGGAATGCGAATTGCCTTCTTGGCACACACAACTTCAGCTCCTATTTTGGACATCCAGTCCACGCCGACTATTATGTCAAAACTTCCTAATTCTACGGGTATCAAATCAATTTTAAACGTTTCTCCGGCTAAATTTATTTTACAATAACGGCAAATTTTATCGGCTTTAATTAGTTTACCATTAGCTAACTCAATCATGTACTTAGCATCTAGAGGTAATGATGAACAATTCAATTTAGCGTAAAAGTCTCTACACACGTAACTTCTATCGGCACCAGTATCAAATATAATAGTTGCTGATAAGTTATTAATGGTAAACGTACCCGTAACAAGCTCCGGGTCTTCACACGCCTCTCTAGCATTAATAATAAATGCTCTTCCACGTGCAGGTCCATTATTCTTCTCTGGATTCGGGCACTGGATCTTAATGTGACCCTGTTTCCCACATCCATAACAAGTAACAGTGGCCAGGGCAGTTCTATTTGCATTGGTGGCAGGAGTCTTGGTGCCATTTGTATTTGTAACGGGAATCCTACAATCTTTAGCAAGATGACCCCTTCGATTACAATTGTTGCACACCACATTACAATAACCAGAGTGATGTTTGTGGCATCTGTTACATAAAGGATTTCGTCCTTTGTAACCTGAGCTTGAACCACTACCCGCACCTTGCGTGGTTTCTTGTTTCTTATTGGATTGTTGATGATTAACTTCCCACTTTCTTTTGTTTTCCAATGTCTTGACATCGGTGTTCTTATCCAGAATAATCTGGTCCATCAACTCGTTTGCCATGGTGATGGCTTCATGAATAGTCTTGGGTTTCGATGCTGTAACATTTGCCTTGACATTTTTAGGCAAACCATCCTTGCACAGTTCTATCTTCCATTCTTTGGTTGGTACCAATTCGGGACATAGCAAAGCTAATTCCATGAATCGCTGATTGTAGTTGGTGAGTTCAGTACCAACAACTTTCAGGCTTCATAGTTCAGCTTCCAACTTCCTAACCTCGTTCCTTGGACAATACTCGTTGATTAGCATTGTTTTGAATTCTTCCCCAAAGGTGTCGTTTTCATCGTCGGATAGGTTAATGACTGGAATACTATCTGGAGATTTTGGTTTGGAGTCGCTGAACGTGATAACAAATTTTGAACCAGACATCTATCACACAACAACTAGCACGTTAGTACCACATAATATTTAAATATTAATTTTTAACCAACAATGATAAGCAATAATTTTCGAAATCAGTCACGGTCAAAGTCCAGACTCACTAATGCATCAAAACTAGTTTAGATACGTTTTATGCAAAAAAAATCTGGTTCGCTAAGACCACCGCTCTGATACCACATGTGAAAACCCGTCCTAATCCATAAGGTCGAATATAATAACATATGATTTCATTGCGAGGTATTGACCTCTATATGCGACATTTTTCAAAATCTGCATTCGTTTTTATAATACAAACCATAACCTTTATTATAACCAAAGGATTTAAACAACATACTAATGATTATCATTTAGTGATAATCTTAGTCTTACAAACTTTACATGTGATAACAACAATACGATTTCCAACATATTTCACATTACAAATCTTCCGAAATGCAGTTTTATTTTTGACACAAATATGTATACTCCAAATCTTGCTTAAATTCGGCATAATGTAGCGGAAGCTTTTATTTATCACCTGATAATAAACATGCTTAAAATGCCAACATAAAGTTGGTGAGATATAGGTTTAATGCTAGCAGCGTTATAAATATAGACCACAAGATTTCATATTCATAAACATTTTAATAAAAATATTCTAAGTGGTTGAGCACTTGGTAACCATACTTAACATTTAATCAACGTCGCATATTCCCTTTATTATGAAATCTCACTACACTGTACCAAGTGTAGTCACCGAAATGAAGTACTGTGCAACCGTTGAATACTGGTCGTCCAGTCCGGTTGGGGTTGTCAGGCCCGATAGATCTATCAACAGGATTCGCGTTTACAATACCACATGTAAATAGTAATTACCAAGCTACAGGGAAATATGCCAGTGGTACAACTTAACATAGAATATATTTTTTTATCACTTGTGTCCATAATGTAAATCATAAGATGCATGTATTCTCATCCCAAAATATTTAGAGTTTAAAAGTGGGACTATATACTCACTGTTGTCTTAAAGATATATAACACGACCTGATCTCCAATAGATATCACGAACCTAACCATATATAATATATCAACATGTTTTCTTTTCAAATAATCGTTACATATATACTTATAATACTTTTAATATCTATTAGTCCGTAGTTAACAATCCGATGTTAGTGGTCCATAATTAGTTGCTTAATAAAATAAAGACCCCATCGTATTCGTATTGATCAGAATTAATCTTGACCCATGGTACCGTGTGGTCAAATGGCGTATTGTGTACATGGTGTCTTATGATTTAAAATCGTGACCCAAAGTACCGTATTGTCAAATGACGTGTTGTGTACAATCATGAGGTCTCATAATTAATCTTCACGTGTTGTTTACTGGTGGTCCTGAAATATATATAAAATCAAATCATGAGTAAATATATATAAAATATCATATTAATTAGAAAATATATGATTAGTTTAGTTTTACTCAAAATATTTTCGTAGCTAAACTAGCTTCGGATACCCGATTTTGTTTTAGCCGTAGTTTCTTTAATACAACTCCGTTTTTGTTGGTTCAACTTGCCACTTCCTTGGATATAGCCATTATTTATGAATATGAACTGTAAATACCTTGGTTTACATTCTAAATCACAGGTTATAGGTCAAACTTGGGTGAATCTTATGAAAGTGATCATTTCCATTGTAAAAACAACATCTAGATGATTATTTCTATAAAAATACTTACACTTTGAGTTACGCCATGAGATTTTTATATTTTAACATATTCATAGGAAATATAATTTTTCCAGAATATAAATTTCCAATTCAAAGTTTAAGATGGTTTTTAATTATCCAACCCAAAACAGCCCCCGGTTGCACTCCGACGACGTAGATTCAGTTTTAAGGTGTTATTTGTAAAATCAAGTTGTATTTTGTTAAGTTAACATATCATTATGATATATTATAGGTCTTGAAGTGTTTTAAAAGTCAAGTTAGAAGGATCTATTTAGTTTGCGAACAAGTTTGAAATCATTCAAACTATGTTCTTGTTGTTATATATTCGTAGTAAGATAGTTATATATGAATTGAACAAGATGATGAACCAAGGTTATACCTCAAGTATGATGAAGAAAGTTACTGAATAAACAAGATATGAACTTGTTCTTGATGACTTGGAAGATTAAGAAGTGAAATCATGAAAAGAAACAAAGGTTGTAAGTAAGTTTATATCTTGATTTAAGATAATTAACTTACATGAATTGAATCAAAGTTTAAACATAGTTTTACCTTGATTATGAAGCTAGAAACTTATGAAGACCTTGAAGAACACTTGAAGGTTGAATATGAGAGAGTTTAGAAGATCATTTAGCTTGAAAGAAAGTTGATATGAAAGTGTATGTATGTGTATGTAAAACGTGTATATGCATGTATATATAAGTATTTTTGTTTTGATTTTTAGCTCATAAGTCTTCCTAGATGTTAACACTTGATCCCACATGTTGTTGACTAACAAAGGCTGCCAAGAACATATAATTGAGGTCTAATAATTGGTATTTATCAATAGTAAATACATCTAGAAGCTGCATACAATTCGAGTACATATACCCTAGGTATACGTGTAGAAATCTTGAGGAAACGGAACGAGAATTCAAATACAACTATCTTTTGTGAATATACTTATATTGTTTTATGTATTTAAGCCCTTTAAAAGTGATTAAATATGTATTTATACGATACTTGTATAAGCATTATAGGTTATAGGTATATATGTCAAAGAACGTTACGTATAGTTACCGTTTTGAAAACTTAAGTTAGTAGTCTCAAAGTATACTTATAACTCATTGTTATTAGTACACAATGAGATGTTAAACCATCCTTAGATCATGTTAAATATGTATAAATACGTATATGTACACAATCGTATAATTATCGTATGTTATATAGTTCGTGATATCATCGGTCAAATTAGACGGTCAAACTTTGTGTAAAACTCTTTTCAAAAACACAAGACTCAACAATTTGGATTTCTTATCATGTTAGTAATGTTTAATTTATGTAAATATTAATCTCATATGTATAAAAAGATCGGAAAAATCCGGGTCGTTACATAACATATATGGAGGATGGTTGAAACAACCCATACCTTAATGAATTCGCAACAACCTGAAACTCACCAACCCAATCCATATTCTTACAACAAAATGACCGCACAACCCGAGTCATTATGAATACGTGCAAACCGATATTCACTACCTCCACCACATAGTATAACCGAGGATGGTCGTGCAAACCGAGCCCTAGTGAATCCGAACAACCCGACATTCACTACCTCAAACTATGAATCCAACCAAAAAGGACAATCGTACTCCTCGAAATATTGTGAATACGAACAACCCGATATTCACGTCCCAAATCTTAACACATGAATGGTACTCCCATTCCGATAACGTTATACCATACCGATATAACACTACTCCCAAGGTGAAATTAGCGAACCAAGTCAACGGCCATTACCCACCAATCATATACGCTCTTTTGGCCTCAAACAACGAGTAGTGCAACATCGCGCACTGCTACACTATAGTGAATCCTAACGGAATACACTAACCATTCTCTACATTACCACCTCGGTGATAATTTAAATCCAAAACCTTAAGTACAATTTATTCCAATTCGTACCTTTACCACAATCGACCAACGTAGGTCTCAACGCTAGCTCCGAATCCATACGAGCTCCGTCCAATAACAATACACTAGAACATCTTTGTGCGAGAGTTCAAACTCCCCCACTTAGAACTACGTTCCTTAACCACATCATCGAGATAGGAGTATCCCACGAAACCACCATCCACTCATTGTTGACTTAGTCAACGTCTAGTCCATCTCCATCTCACCGAGACTCATACAACCATCATGCTAACGAAAAACAAGATCCAACCATCTTGCATCCCATGGTACACACATCACAATACCTTGCTCTATCCTTGAGCATACGAAGGATTTTAACCTTTCCTTAAACACTTCGAACGAAGAGTTTACCACGACTTTACACAACCCTTACTCTTGCAATAATCCAATTGCTATAGCTTGTCAAATTTCCACCTAGTCACTCATTTACCTAAGGGTTTCTCTCCGGTACCCTAAGTACAATGTAACCGCAACACCATCGGAGTCGAATACCACGCTAGTAGGTATGAAAAAGGCACCTAACATTGTGTCACATAGACTCCATTACCGACATACATCGAGATCAAACACTCAATCTCAAGGGTTCTATCCACTCGACGAACCTTATGGTTCATCAATTTTAACACAAAAGCGAACACGCGCTTAACAGCCGAACACCAAAGCTCATTCCCATGGCTTGGTAGAAACATTTCCCCAAACACTAAGGAATGCTTGGTTACGCCAAGCCTTACGCCCTTCGCCCATTAATCAACACGTCACCATAGGGTACTTCCATTAGGAACGTCACCCATAACAATAACATGCACAACAAATGCATTTAACAAACCCGAACTCAACGGCACATAATAAGTATTCAAAGGACATATTTATTAAAATGATATGTACCTTAACGTCTCCTTGCGGCATTCGCCGACGCCAACTCAGGACAATTCAGCTTGCAATGTCCCTCATTTCTCGGCATTGTGCACTCCCATAACTTGTGGCCCCTAACACCACAATTGAAACATCTAGGTGTACTAAAATTCGTTATGCCTTTACCCCCATTACCCGTACTCGCACTTGCACCCTTATTTTTCTTGTTTGAAAACATTGTAGTTTCGGAGATTCGCTTACTATCACCAGAAACACTTGCCTTTGAGACAAACGACTCAAAACCCTTCGCCATGTCAAACAACTCGTCAAAAGTTTTCACCGAGTTCCTACTAATTTTCTCTTGGTAGCGGTCGTCCAAGGTTCGGTAAAAGTCTTCTTTCAACATGTGATCATTCCCGACATACTCCGGGCAAAATTGGGTCTTCGATAAGAAAATGGATTTGAGAGCGTTCAAATCCATTGACCCTTGCCTCAAAGCACGCAACTCGTCCTTAATCTTAGAAAGATCGGCCGAAGTTCGATACTCCTTGAAAAATTCTGTCTTAAACTCGTCCCATGTGAACTCCATGCATTGTTCCTCACCATATAGTTGGATTTTCGCATCCCACCACAACTTGGCATCACCCCTTAACATACTACTACCATACCTCATCTTCTTATCGAGAGGACACTCACTAGTACGAAAAGCCCCCTCCATATCGGAAATCCATCGAGCACTCTTTAGTGGGTCTCGTGCGCCATCAAAAGTGGGAGGTTGAGCATCCTTGAAATTCTTGTAGTAAAAGTCTCACCTTCTCACATTATCTTCGTGAAGAACAATCTTCACTTGTTCTTTGACTAGATTGACTACTTCCTCGTTAATCTAATCTAGGAACATCTTCCTAACGTCCTCTATAAATTCTGCTTTTTGACATTTAAAGATGGCCTCAACCTTAGCCGTGAACTTTAAGTCCTCGCCTTGATCATCGTTAACTTGTTTGTTCCTTGTCGTCATTCTAAGAAATGAACTCGGTTAGGAACGCAACACGAATAAATTACATACACCGTCACGATCAATATTCACAATCATATAAATATGCCACCGCTCTTACATCCCATCTAGTTCAATACTTGTTGTACATCACTTGCATGACTTGGCTTGCAACCGTAATAATGGTCGCGAATTATTATTACGCTCACACGCCATGCCGAGCTCATGAATACAACAACCATCTCGCTAGATGTTCAACACAAATCAACATGATTAGTAACAACATAATCAATACATAACTAAAACCCGAACCGACCCATAATCCTACAAGTCCCGCATAATAGCACACACAAAAGTCTAAGTCTAGGCGCCTATCTCAAGTCACCTAAATCCCTTAGACCATGCTCTGATACCACTTGAAACAACCCAACCCGTATTAATAACGGCCCATACAAATTTTTCTTTATAATACATTAATATCACTAATATTTAGGTCCCAATTATGTTTCCAAGACATCTTCAATACAATAGTAAGTTTAATAACTTTAAAACATTTAACACAAGTTTAAATATCCAAACGGGCATACAAAACCGAGCATGGTGATTGGCGATACACTACCCAATCCTAATCAAATCCAAAAGCGAGATCTCCTAAGTAACCTAGCCAAGATCTCTAATCCCCACGCTTACCCGAGCCGCCATCACGCGAACCTATAAAAATATCAACGACGAGAGGGTAAGCTAACGCTTAGTGAGTGAGAATATACTACATACATATATATGCATAAAATGGACATGCCACACAAATATCAAATAATACATACCTGAGCATCCAGGCATATAGCAAGCTAATCTAAGCATACTGTACAATTACGATACCACTAGCTACAACATCAATGTAAGTTCACTCACAACGATATAAACAACACTACCAAGCTACACTCGGAGGGCTAGTTACAACACACCAATATCAATAACATAAGGTAAAATAATACCCAACGAACCTGCAACCCAAGGTTAACCACTTAACCTTAAACATACGAAAGTTGGCCGGACAACCCGAGCCTTAGTGAATTCGTACGACCCGAGATACCCTACCTCAATGATAAGATGAGCGAACAAACCGAGTCATCATGAACCCGCTCTAACCGAGATTTACAATGTTAACGAGAAGATGACCGAGCAAACCGAGTCATAATGAACCCGCACTAACCGAGATTCATTAACTCTATAATAAGATGACCGAACAACCGAGTCATCATGAATCCAAGTCATCTTAGAATTGTTGCTTCTTCTAAAATAGTTGAAGCTTGGTCGTTTGTGAGGTTTTAGGGCTTGTCCTAGAATTGTTTGTGTGATGTGTGAAATCTAGTATATAATTTATCTTAGAAAATGCCGGTTTAAAGATTACTATACACTAACGGGCAGTCTACCCGATCGTGCAATAGTATAAAGTTGGTAATTCCGAAATCGTTCCAAGGACAGTTTAAACGTGAGAATTAAGATTGCAACAAATAAAATAAACTAAGTTAATCTATGAAAATTGAAAGTATGAGATAATTGTTTTGGTGGCTATTTAACGATTAGTCAAATCAAAGATTGATTAAAAGTAAAAGACAATATTTTTGTGTTTTTAAGTTTATAGAAATAAATGCAGACTCAACGGAAAGTAAAGATATTTGAATTCAATAGATAAAAGAATGTTCGCCTAGATTTCCTATTCGCAGTGTCGGATGATTTGTTATTAAGCTCTAGTTCAATTTATCAATATATGCAACTACAGAGTCGGTTTACCCAGAGTTCTCTTTTAACAAACACGTCAAACTTTGATTTATTGGCTTAGAGTTCCCTTTCACCAAAGACCTCTTTCATTTGTGACTTAGTAATTAACTAATTATAAGATTAAGATTCAATTGGTTACACGTTCGCTTCACACAATTCACTCCTATTTTGTTTAATCTATGTTACCCGGTTTACCCCTTGGTCCAGTAAGCACCGAATTGGTTAAGACAAATCAATTGAAAACTAGTGTACTAAATTGAAACATGGTTCCCTTTGTTCAAACAAGATCACTAATCAACCTAGTAACAATTATCAACACCCACAAGAATGGTTCTTAATCAAAACTCATAATTATCATGCATTAATCAA
Source organism: Rutidosis leptorrhynchoides (assembly GCF_046630445.1). NCBI lineage: Eukaryota > Viridiplantae > Streptophyta > Magnoliopsida > Asterales > Asteraceae > Rutidosis > Rutidosis leptorrhynchoides. Next base: position 592,546,007 of record NC_092336.1, on the reverse strand, counting down.
TAAAACATTAAAGTATCATCCAAACACATACGAATACTCAATATAGACAAATATTAAAAAGCTTAGCCAACCATGGCTAAAACCAAGATCACAAATAAACAATTAAGAGTATTCATAATGATGATAAGAATTAAACCTAATGAAAATTGTGTTCTTGAATGATGAACAGATCGAGACGCGTTTTCGGAATGATTGATGTGTTAGAATGATCTTGGGATTCCCCAAAAATCACCTTGGTTCGTCAAAAAGCTGCTGCAATTCGTCTGGATGCGAAAGTGAATTATTAGGGTTAAAATTCGGGCTTTAAATAGGTGGATTCTGAAACCGACAGAACATGGAGCGGCGCTCCAAATATGGAGTGTAGTGACCCGAACTTTTCCATGTTTATATATATTAATTGAGATTGATATTTACATGATTAAATGTTTCCAACATGTTAAGCAATCAAACTTGTTAAGACTTGATTAATTGAAATATGTTTCATATAGACAATTGACCACCCAAGTTGACCGGTGATTCACGAACGTTAAAACTTGTAAAAACTATATGATGACATATATATGGATATATATATATAGTTAACATGATACTATGATAAGTAAACATATCATTAAGTATATTAACAATGAACTACATATGTAAAAACAAGACTACTAACTTATATGTAACGATTATCGTTGTAAAGACATTTAATGTATATATATCATATTAAGAGATATTCATACATGATAATATCATGATAACATAATAATTTAAAATCTCATTTGATATTATAAACATTGGGTTAACAACATTTAACAAGATCGTTAACCTAAAGGTTTCAAAACAACACTTACATGTAACGACTAACGATGACTTAACGACTCAGTTAAAATGTATATACATGTAGTGTTTTAATATGTATTTATACACTTTTGAAAGACTTCAATACACTTATCAAAATACTTCTACTTAACAAAAATGCTTACAATTACATCCTCGTTCAGTTTCATCAACAATTCTACTCGTATGCACTCGTATGCACCCGTATTCGTACTCGTACAATACACAGCTTTTAGATGTATGTACTATTGGTATATACACTTCAATGATCAGCTCTTAGCAGCCCATGTGAGTCACCTAACACATGTGGGAACCATCATTTGGCAACTAGCATGAAATATCTCATAAAATTACAAAAATATGAGTAATCATTCATGACTTATTTACATGAAAACAAAATTACATATCCTTTATATCTAATCCATACACCAACGACCAAAAACACCTACAAACACTTTCATTCTTCAATTTTCTTCATCTAATTGATCTCTCTCAAGTTCTATCTTCAAGTTCTAATTGTTCTTCATAAATTCTACAAGTTCTAGTTACATAAAATCAAGAATACTTTCAAGTTTGCTAGCTCACTTCCAATCTTGTAAGGTGATCATCCAACCTCAAGAAATTTTTGTTTCTTACAGTAGGTTATCATTCTAATACAAGGTAATAATCATATTCAAACTTTGGTTCAATTTCTATAACTATAACAATCTTATTTCAAGTGATGATCTTACTTGAACTTGTTTTCGTGTCATGATTCTGCTTCAAGAACTTCGAGCCATCCAAGGATCCGCTGAAGCTAGATCCATTTTTTCTCTTTTCTAGTAGGTTTATCCAAGGAACTTAAGGTAGTAATGATGTTCATAACATCATTCGATTCATACATATAAAGCTATCTTATTCGAAGGTTTAAACTTGTAATCACTAGAACATAGTTTAGTTAATTCTAAACTTGTTCGCAAATAAAAGTTAATCCTTCTAACTTGACTTTTAAAATCAACTAAACACATGTTCTTTATCTATATGATATGCTAACTTAATGATTTAAAACCTGGAAACATGAAAAACACCGTAAAACATGATTTACGCCGTCGTAGTAACACCGCGGGCTGTTTTGGGTTAGTTAATTAAAAACTATGATAAACTTTGATTTAAAAGTTGTTATTCTGAGAAAATGATTTTTATTATGAACATGAAACTATATCCAAAAATTATGGTTAAACTCAAAGTGGAAGTATGTTTTCTAAAATGGTCATCTAGACGTCGTTCTTTCGACTGAAATGACTACCTTTACAAAAATGACTTGTAACTTATTTTTCCGACTATAAACCTATACTTTTTCTGGTTAGATTCATAAAATAGAGTTCAATATGAAACCATAGCAATTTGATTCACTCAAAACGGATTTAAAATGAAGAAGTTATGGGTAAAACAAGATTGGATAATTTTTCTCATTTTAGCTACGTGAAAATTGGTAACAAATCTATTCCAACCATAACTTAATCAACTTGTATTGTATATTATGTAATCTTGAGATACCATAGACACGTATACAATGTTTCGACCTATCATGTCGACACATCTATATATATTTCGGAACAACCATAGACACTCTATATGTTAATGTTGGAGTTAGCTATACAGGGTTGAGATTGATTCCAAAATATATATAGTTTGAGTTGTGATCAATACTGAGATACGTATACACTGGGTCGTGGATTGATTCAAGATAATATTTATCGATTTATTTCTGTACATTTAACTGGGGACAACTAGTTGTAGGTTACTAACGAGGACAGCTGACTTAATAAACTTAAAACATCAAAATATATTAAAAGTGTTGTAAATATATTTTGAACATACTTTGATATATATGTATATATTGTTATAGGTTCGTGAATCAACCAGTGGCCAAGTCTTACTTCCCGACGAAGTAAAAATCTGTGAAAGTGAGTTATAGTCCCACTTTTAAAATCTAATATTTTTGGGATGAGAATACATGCAGGTTTTATAAATGATTTACAAAATAGACACAAGTACGTGAAACTACATTCTATGGTTGAATTATCAAAATCGAATATGCCCCTTTTTGTTAAGTCTGGCAATCTAAGAATTAGGGAACAGACACCCTAATTGACGCGAATCCTAAAGATAGATCTATTGGGCCTAACAAACCCCATCCAAAGTACCGGATGCTTTAGTACTTCGAAATTTATATCATATCCGAAGGGTGTCCCGGAATGATGGGATATTCTTATATATGCATCTTGTTAATGTCGGTTACCAGGTGTTCACCATATGAATGATTTTTATCTCTATGTATGGGATGTGTATTGAAATATGAAATCTTGTGGTCTATTGTTACGATTTGATATATATAGGTTAAACCTATAACTCACCAACATTTTTGTTGACGTTTAAAGCATGTTTATTCTCATGTGAATACTAAGAGCTTCCGCTGTTGCATACTGAAATAAGGACAAGATTTGGAGTCCATGTTTGTATGATATTGTGTAAAAACTGCATTCAAGAAACTGATTTCGATGTAACATATTTGTATTGTAAACCATTATGTAATGGTCGTGTGTAAACAGGATATTTTAGATTATCATTATTTGATAATCTACGTAAAGCTTTTTAAACCTTTATTTATGAAATAAAGGTTATGGTTTGTTTTAAAAATGAATGCAGTCTTTGAAAAATGTCTCATATAGAGGTCAAAACCTCGCAACGAAATCAATTAATATGGAACATTTTTAATCAATAAGAACGGGACATTTCAGTTGGTATCCGAGCGTTGGTCTTAGAGAACCAGAATTTTGCATTAGTGTGTCTTATCGAGTTTGTTAGGATGCATTAGTGAGTCTGGACTTCGACCGTGTTTACTTGAAAAATGATTGCTTAACAAATTTTGTTAGAAACTATATATTTTTTAACATGTGAATAGTATGTGATATATTAATCTCTTAACGCGTTTGATATTATGTGATAGATGTCTACCTCTAGAACAAGTCCCATTGACTCACCTAATAATAATGAAGAGTTAAATGTAAATTGGAATGATTCGTGGACTGATTCACAAGTTCCCGAAGAGGAACCGGAAGAAGAGTCGGAACCGGAAGAAGAATCGGAACCGGAAGAAGAATCGGAACCGGATGAAGAAATAGAACCGGTGGGGGAAATAATAAAACGGTTAAGTAAAAGAAAATCCTCAACCAACTGACCAAGGTTAATTATGGTCAATGGTGTTTCCGCCAAAGAAGCAAAATATTGGGAGGATTACCAATTCTCCGATGAATCGGATTCCGACGAGAATTCCGATGATGTTATAGAAATTACCCCAACTGAATTTAAAAAGGCAAAAGAAAATAATAAAGGAAAGGGCATAAAAATAGAGAAATCTAATTCCAACCCCGATGAACTTTATATGTATCGTCAACCCCCGAAGTCCTTAAGTTGTAACAATGACCCGGGAACCTCTAAACCACCAGGTTTTTCTAAACCAATGTGGAAAACGACGGCTCGTATTAGGGGAACATCATATTTCCCTAGAAACTTGGCAAAACCAAAATCGAAGAAGAAGAAACAAGCGAGTCGGAATAAGATAGTTGTATTCGTGTGGTGTAATATATGTAATATAGTGTGCTTATGCTTTATGATATATGTAAAAATTGCTTGTATTAATAAGTATTTTTTTTATGAATCTAACTCTTGTCTATTTTAAGTATAAAAACACAAAATGGATAGACAACCCAATATTTTAAGAGACCTACCCGGAGACATGATTGATGAAATCTTGTCTAGAGTCAGTCAGAAATCTTCGGCACAACTATTTAAGGCGAGATCAGTTTGTAAGACATTCGAAGAACGTTCCAAGAATGCCTTGGTTTATAAAAGGCTTTCGTTCAAAAGATGGGGGATATCACATTGGGAAATCCATAAGTTACGATGTGTTTACTTTGACGCATATATTGCGGGGAACTCAAATGCTATTTTACGCAATGGGTTAAGAAATTATTTTGACTCAATATATCAGAATATTGGACTTCGTGATTTAGAAAAAGCGGCTAACATGCAACATAAAGAAGCATGTTATGCTTACGGATTAGTAATGTTCGCTTCTCACCAAAGTGAGAACAAGAACATCGGGCTACAACTATTAAACAAAACGTTCCCACAAGTAACAGAATCGGTAATTGGGGTAAGAAATGAGGTTTTTAGATTTTTACGGGACTGTTGGACATTACGTAACCCTCGTCCCTTTGATGACGTTACAACACGCTGTCTTATCAACGGCCATAACGGTTATGTTCCACAAGACCAAGGATGGGAAGTAATCCCAGTAAAACCAGAATGCATGACTTGTTTCTGGACGTATGAATTACGTGTCTTTATTGCCTTTGCTGAACGACTTATGTACTAGCTAGAATTATCTTCACAACCATCTTGTATCAAATTTATTGTGTGCTATATTTCATGCTATATGTAAAATATGCGGTATTGTAAGTTTGTAAAATATTGTATAAAAGTTTGAACGCGAAATATTATTATAATCAGTTTTTCATATAGAATTGTAGTAGTTGAATTGTATATTAGCTACTAAGTATGAACTTAACGGGTAGGTACTACCCGAATTTAAACTTATAAAATGCTAATATGAAGAAAAAGCTTTTATAAATGAGTTCATATTATGCTACGAAATACTATTAACTACTCTTAATATTCTGTATGATTAACTTGTTCCATTTGACTATTTTGAAGGAAATGGCACCGACTACTCGACACACCGTGAATATGAATGAAGAGGAATTCCATACTTTTCTAGCTTCAAACATAGCCGCAGTACAGGCTGCGCTACATACCAACAATAACCTTGGATCTAGCAGTACAGGAAATCGTGTAGGATGCACCTACAAAGAATTCACTGCCTGCAAACCTTTGGAATTTGATGGAACCGAAGGAACGATCGGATTGAAACGGTGGACCGAGAAGGTCGAATCGGTGTTTGCCATAAGTAAGTGTACTGAAGAGGACAAAGTGAAGTACGCTACGCATACCTTCACAGGTTCTGCGTTAACATGGTGGAATACATATCTAGAGCAAGTGGGACAAGACGATGCGTACGCACTACCGTGGTCAGCATTCAAGCACTTGATGAACGAGAAGTACCGTCCCAGAACCGAGGTCAATAAGCTCAAGACAGAACTTAGAGGGTTACGAACCCAAGGATTTGATATTACCACGTACGAAAGACGATTCACAGAATTGTGCCTATTGTGTCCGGGAGCATTCGAAGATGAGGAAGAGAAGATCGACGCGTTTGTGAAAGGATTACCGGAAAGAATCCAAGAAGATATAAGTTCACACGAGCCCGCCTCCATACAACAGGCATGTAGAATGGCTCACAAACTAGTGAACCAGATTGAAGAAAGAATTAAAGAACAGACTGCTGAAGAGGCCAATGTGAAGCAAGTCAAAAGAAAGTGGGAGGAAAACGGTAATAAGAATCACCAATACAACAACAACAGCAATTACAACAATAATCGCAACAATTATCCCAACAATCGCAACATCAATCGCAACTACAACAAATGGCCCAACAACAACAACAACAACAACAGCAACTACAACAATCATCCCAACAACAATAATAACCGCAACAACAACAACAATCAGAAGCAGCTATGCCAAAGGTGTGAAAAGTATCACTCGGGGTTCTGCACCAAATTTTGCAACAAGGGTAAAAGAAATGGTCATAGCGCGGCGAAGTGTGAGGTCTACGGACCAGGGGTTAATAGAACGAAAGGAACAAATGGTGTCGGAATGAGTAATGGCGGAGCAAGTAGTGTCAGAGCAAGTTATGCCAATGTAGTTTGTTATAAATGTGGAAAACCGGGCCACATTATTAGAAATTGCCCGAACCAGGAGAACACGAATGGATAAGGCCGCGGAAGAGTTTTCAATATTAATGCGGTAGAGGCACAGGAAGACCCGGAGCTTGTTATGGGTACGTTTCTTATTGACAATAAATCTGCTTACGTTTTATTTAATTCGGGTGCGGATAGCAGCTATATGAGTAAAGATTTTTGTGCTAAATTAAGTTGTCCATTGACGCCTTTGGATAGTAAATTTTTACTCGAATTAACAAATGGTAAATTAATTTTAGCAGATAATATATGTCGGAATCGAGAAATTAAACTGGTTAGCGAAACATTTAAGATTGATTTGATACCAGTAGAGTTAGGGAGTTTTGATGTGATAATCGGTATGGACTGGTTGAAAGAAGTGAAAGCAGAGATCGTTTGTTACAAAAATGCAATTCGCATTATACGAGAAAAAGGAAAACCCTTAATGGTGCACGGAGAAAAGGGCAACACGAAGCTACATCTTATTAGTAATTTGAAGGTACAAAAACTAATAAGAAAAGGTTGCTATGCTGTTCTAGCACACGTCGAGAAAGTACAAACTGAAGAAAAGAGCATCAATGAGGTTCCCATTGCAAAAGAATTTCCCGATGTATTTCCGAAAGAATTATCGGGATTACCCCCACATCGATCCGTTGAATTTCAAATAGATCTTGTACCAGGAATTGCACCAATAGCTCGTGCTCCTTACAGACTCGCACCCAGCGAGATGAAAGAACTGCAAAGCCAATTACAAGAACTTTTAGAGCGTGGTTTCATTCGACCAAGCACATCACCGTGGGGAGCTCCTGTTTTGTTTGTCAAGAATAAAGATGGTACATTCAAGTTGTCTATCAACTACCAAGAGTTGAACAAACTTACCATCAAGAACCGCTACCCACTACCGAGAATCGACGACTTATTTGATCAACTACAAGGCTCGTCTGTTTATTCAAAGATTGACTTACGTTCCGGGTATCATCAAATGCGGGTGAAAGAAGATGATATTCCAAAGACTGCTTTCAGAACACGTTATGGTCATTACAAGTTTATGGTCATGCCGTTTGGTTTAACTAATGCACCAGCTGTGTTCATGGACCTTATGAACCGAGTCTGTGGACCATACCTTGACAAGTTTGTCATTGTTTTCATTGATGACATACTTATTTACTCAAAGAATGACCAAGAACATGGTGAACATTTGAGAAAGGTGTTAGAAGTATTGAGGAAGGAAGAATTGTACGCTAAGTTTTCAAAGTGTGCATTTTAGTTGGAAGAAGTTCAATTCCTCGGTCACATAGTGAACAAAGAAGGTATTAAGGTGGATCCGGCAAAGATAGAAACTGTTGAAAAGTGGGAAACCCCGAAAACTCCGAAACACATACGCCAGTTTTTAGGACTAGCTGGTTACTACAGAAGGTTCATCCAAGACTTTTCCAGAATAGCAAAACCCTTGACTGCATTAACCCATAAAGGGAAGAAATTTGAATGGAAGGATGAACAAGAGAAAGCGTTTCAGTTATTGAAGAAAAAGCTAACTACGGCACCTATATTGTCATTGCCTGAAGGGAATGATGATTTTGTGATTTATTGTGACGCATCAAAGCAAGGTCTCGGTTGTGTATTAATGCAACGAACGAAGGTGATTGCTTATGCGTCTAGACAATTAAAGATTCACGAGCAAAATTATACGACGCATGATTTGGAATTAGGCGCGGTTGTTTTTGCATTAAAGACTTGGAGGCACTACTTATATGGGGTCAAAAGTATTATATATACCGACCACAAAAGTCTTCAACACATATTTAATCAGAAACAACTGAATATGAGGCAGCGTAGGTGGATTGAATTGTTGAATGATTACGACTTTGAGATTCGTTACCACCCGGGGAAGGCAAATGTGGTAGCCGATGCCTTGAGCAGGAAGGATAGAGAACCCATTCGAGTAAAATCTATGAATATAATGATTCATAATAACCTTACTACTCAAATAAAGGAGGCGCAACAAGGAGTTTTAAAAGAGGGAAATTTAAAGGATGAAATACCCAAAGGATCGGAGCAGCATCTTAATATTCGGGAAGACGGAACCCGGTATAGGGCTGAAAGGATTTGGGTACCAAAATTTGGAGATATGAGAGAAATGGTACTTAGAGAAGCTCATAAAACCAGATACTCAATACATCCTGGAACGGGGAAGATGTACAAGGATCTCAAGAAACATTTTTGGTGGCCGGGTATGAAAGCCGATGTTGCTAAATACGTAGGAGAATGTTTGACGTGTTCTAAGGTCAAAGCTGAGCATCAGAAACCATCAGGTCTACTTCAACAACCCGAAATCCCAGAATGGAAATGGGAAAACATTACCATGGATTTCATCACTAAATTGCCAAGGACTGCAAGTGGTTTTGATACTATTTGGGTAATAGTTGATCGTCTCACCAAATCAGCACACTTCCTGCCAATAAGAGAAGATGACAAGATGGAGAAGTTAGCACGACTGTATTTGAAGGAAGTCGTCTCCAGACATGGAATACCAATCTCTATTATCTCTGATAGGGATGGCAGATTTATTTCAAGATTCTGGCAGACATTACAGCAAGCATTAGGAACTCGTCTAGACATGAGTACTGCCTATCATCCACAAACTGATGGGCAGAGCGAAAGGACGATACAAACGCTTGAAGACATGCTACGAGCATGTGTTATTGATTTCGGAAACAGTTGGGATCGACATCTACCGTTAGCAGAATTTTCCTACAACAACAGCTACCATTCAAGCATTGAGATGGCGCCGTTTGAAGCACTTTATGGTAGAAAGTACAGGTCTCCGATTTGTTGGAGTGAAGTGGGGGATAGATAGATTACGGGTCCGGAGATTATACAAGAAACTACCGAGAAGATCATCCAAATTCAACAACGGTTGAAAACCGCCCAAAGTCGACAAAAGAGCTACGCTGACATTAAAAGAAAAGATATAGAATTTGAAATTGGAGAGATGGTCATGCTTAAAGTCGCACCTTGGAAAGGCGTTGTTCGATTTGGTAAACGAGGGAAATTAAATCCAAGGTATATTGGACCATTCAAGATTATTGATCGTGTCGGACCAGTAGCTTACCGACTTGAGTTACCTCAACAACTTGCGGCTGTACATAACACTTTCCACGTCTCGAATTTGAAGAAATGTTTTGCTAAAGAAGATCTCACTATTCTGTTAGATGAAATCCAAATCAACGAAAAACTCCAATTCATCGAAGAACCCGTCGAAATAATGGATCGTGAGGTTAAAAGACTTAAGCAAAACAAGATACCAATTGTTAAGGTTTGATGGAATGCTCGTAGAGGACCCGAGTTCACCTGGGAGCGTGAAGATCAGATGAAGAAGAAATACCCGCATCTATTTCCAGAAGATTCGTCAACACCTTCAACAGCTTAAAATTTCGGGACGAAATTTATTTAACGGGTAGGTACTGTAGTGACCCGAACTTTTCCATGTTTATATATATTAATTGAGATTGATATTTACATGATTAAATGTTTCCAACATGTTAAGCAATCAAACTTGTTAAGACTTGATTAATTGAAATATGTTTCATATAGACAATTGACCACCCAAGTTGACCGGTGATTCACGAACGTTAAAACTTGTAAAAACTATATGATGACATATATATGGATATATATATATAGTTAACATGATACTATGATAAGTAAACATATCATTAAGTATATTAACAATGAACTACATATGTAAAAACAAGACTACTAACTTAATGATTTTTAAACGAGACATATATGTAACGATTATCGTTGTAAAGACATTTAATGTATATATATCATATTAAGAGATATTCATACATGATAATATCATGATAATATAATAATTTAAAATCTCATTTGATATTATAAACATTGGGTTAACAACATTTAACAAGATCGCTAACCTAAAGGTTTCAAAACAACACTTACATGTAACGACTAACGATGACTTAACGACTCAGTTAAAATGTATATACATGTAGTGTTTTAATATGTATTTATACACTTTTGAAAGACTTCAATACACTTATCAAAATACTTCTACTTAACAAAAATGCTTACAATTACATCCTCGTTCAGTTTCATCAACAATTCTACTTGTATGCACCCGTATTCGTACTCGTACAATACACAGCTTTTAGATGTATGTACTATTGGTATATACACTTCAATTATCAGCTCTTAGCAGCCCATGTGAGTCACCTAACACATGTGGGAACCATCATTTGGAAACTAGCATGAAATATCTCATAAAATTACAAAAATATGAGTAATCATTCATGACTTATTTACATGAAAACAAAATTACATATCCTTTATATCTAATCCATACACCAACGACCAAAAACACCTACAAACACTTTAATTCTTCAATTTTCTTCATCTAATTGATCTCTCTCAAGTTCTATCTTCAATTTCTAAGTGTTCTTCATAAATTCTACAAGTTCTAGTTACATAAAATCAAGAATACTTTCAAGTTTGCTAGCTCACTTCCAGTCTTGTAAGGTGATCATCCAACCTCAAGAAATCTTTGTTTCTTACAGTAGGTTATCATTCTAATACAAGGTAATAATCATATTCAAACTTTGGTTCAATTTCTATAACTATAACAATCTTATTTCAAGTGATGATCTTACTTGAACTTGTTTTCGTGTCATGATTCTGCTTCAAGAACTTCGAGCCATCCAAGGATCCGTTGAAGCTAGATCCATTTTTTCTCTTTTCCAGTAGGTTTATCCAAGGAACTTAAGGTAGTAATGATGTTCATAACATCATTCGATTCATACATATAAAGCTATCTTATTCGAAGGTTTAAACTTGTAATCACTAGAACATAGTTTAGTTAATTCTAAACTTGTTCGCAAATAAAAGTTAATCCTTCTAACTTGACTTTTAAAATCAACTAAACACATGTTCTATATCTATATGATATGCTAACTTAATGATTTAAACCCTGGAAACATGAAAAACACCGTAAAACCGGATTTACGCCGTCGTAGTAACACCGCGGGCTGTTTTGGGTTAGTTAATTAAAAACTATGATAAAATTTGATTTAAAAGTTGTTATTCTGAGAAAATGATTTTTATTATGAACATGAAACTATATCCAAAAATTATGGTTAAACTCAAAGTGGAAGTATGTTTTCTAAAATGGTCATCTAGACGTCGTTTTTTCGACTAAAATGACTACCTTTACAAAAACGACTTGTAACTTATTTTTCTGAATATAAACCTATACTTTTTCTGTTTAGATTCATAAAATAGAGTTCAATATGAAACCATAGCAATTTGATTCACTCAAAACGGATTTAAAATGAAGAAGTTATGGGTAAAACAAGATTGGATAATTTTTCTCATTTTAGCTACGTGAAAATTGGTAACAAATCTATTCCAACCATAACTTAATCAACTTGTATTGTATATTATGTAATCTTGAGATACCATAGACACGTATACAATGTTTCGACCTATCATGTCGACACATCTATATATATTTCGGAACAACCATAGACACTCTATATGTGAATGTTGGAGTTAGCTATACAGGGTTGAGGTTGATTCCAAAATATATATAGTTTGAGTTGTGATCAATACTGAGATACGTATACACTGGGTCGTGGATTGATTCAAGATAATATTTATCGATTTATTTATGTACATTTAACTGTGGACAACTAGTTGTAGGTTACTAACGAGGACAGCTGACTTAATAAACTTAAAACATCAAAATATATTAAAAGTGTTGTAAATATATTTTGAACATACTTTGATATATATGTATATATTGTTATAGGTTCGTGAATCAACCAGTGGCCAAGTCTTACTTCCCGACGAAGTAAAAATCTGTGAAAGTGAGTTATAGTCCCACTTTTAAAATCTAATATTTTTGGGATGAGAATACATGCAGGTTTTATAAATGATTTACAAAATAGACACAAGTACGTGAAACTACATTCTATGGTTGAATTATCAAAATCGAATATGCCCCTTTTTGTTAAGTCTGGCAATCTAAGAATTAGGGAACAGACACCCTAATTGACGCGAATCCTAAAGATAGATCTATTGGGCCTAACAAACCCCATCCAAAGTACCGGATGCTTTAGTACTTCGAAATTTATATCATATCCGAAGGGTGTCCCGGAATGATGGGATATTCTTATATATGCATCTTGTTAATGTCGGTTACCAGGTGTTCACCATATGAATGATTTTTATCTCTATGTATGGGATGTGTATTGAAATATGAAATCTTGTGGTCTATTGTTACGATTTGATATATATAGGTTAAACCTATAACTCACCAACATTTTTGTTGATGTTTAAAGCATGTTTATTCTCAGGTGAATACTAAGAGCTTTCGCCGTTGCATACTAAAATAAGGACAAGATTTGGAGTCCATGTTTGTATGATATTGTGTAAAAACTGCATTCAAGAAACTGATTTCGATGTAACATATTTGTATTGTAAACCATTATGTAATGGTCGTGTGTAAACAGGATATTTTAGATTATCATTATTTGATAATCTACGTAAAACTTTTTAAACCTTTATTTATGAAATAAAGGTTATGGTTTGTTTTAAAAATGAATGCAGTCTTTGAAAAACGTCTCATATAGAGGTCAAAACCTCGCAACGAAATCAATTAATATGGAACGTTTTTAATCAATGAGAACGGGACATTTCATGGAGCGGCGCTCCATATAACTGGAAACTCATCTCTTGATTTCTAAAAGCCCTCGAACTGAAAATTATGCCTACTGGAGCGGTGATCCATGTTTTGGAGCGGCGCTCCAGACCTTTTTTGCTGAATCCGGACTATAAAACTCATAAAATTACTCGTTTTCGAACCAAACTCGAATCAAACCAATCTCTTTCACTTGTTTCCATAGAAAATCACTAAAACCATCAAATAACTTCAAATTTCATCACCTTGGTCTTAGAACTCGAACTTTCAGAACACTTATCGAAATAACACCAAATCGTATCCAAAAGGACCAAAATGTGCCCGATATCGCTAAGGAAAACGCGTATGAAATATGCGATATCAAACAACCCCACACTAGAGTTTTGCTTGTCTTCAAGCAATCGAACTCGATAATAATCTTCTACCATATGATAACTTCTTCAACATGAAAGTAGAACCAAACTCGTAACTGACAAACCACAAACTAGGATGGGCACGATTTGGATGTAAATACCAACTATACCTCCCACTTGCATTCCCCGAAATTAACTTCCCAATCCTCAAGAAAATAGTATGAGCACAGTAGCTAAATAAAATCTCGAATAGCGTACCAAATAAAATGAGGCAAAGTATCTCGAACCATAATGTAAGTCTTCAAAGGAACCGGGAATCAAGTGGGAGCCAAACACCAAAGATATGACAATTGAACGCATGTGCCAAAAAGAACGCACGGGCTACCCCGCAATTGGTCAAGCCAATGCCTCCCACAGTACCTAACATCGCGAGATGTCGGTAAGAAAATTATGTGCTTAGGAGGATACACATTACGTCCGGATATCATCGTTAATTATGAGGTAATCATCTAATCTGTTAAGTCAACCATAAAGATTGAGGTTCATCGGGCTTAAAAGCTGATATCTTACCTTTTCGGAGGTTATCCACTGGGAATCTGATCAATTACTGACATTTTGTGTATCATGGTGCGCTTCCCATTTGGCTAGCAAATCTCCCTCATTGAGATAAGCTTTGACTACCAGTTTCCCTGTTTGACGTTGAGGCCTGGTAGATTTCCAGTCGATTTTAGCAATGACTTTTCAAGATTTTTCGTCACCCTACAACTGGTCTGGACTACAACTTCTGAAACAAATCAGCAAGTGTGTCGTTCGGGAGACTTGACTCCTTTTAGGATGGTATAGATACATCCTATGTGGTTAAATAAAGTGGTCGGGTGCAACATTGTCCTTGTTAAGAGAAACAATGAGGATCGCCCTGTTAAAGTGTTCGATCTAGCGCATGGTCCAATTTCGACCACACGCTACTATCACCGTTCATACGGTTGACACCCGCCTTGGTCCAGATGACCTACGTATGAATTTTAATGTTCATGTAGGATTTCACATTCAAAATAATGAACATGTTTTGAAAGTTCAAGAATTTCACCTCTAACAGTACCCCATCGTGAAATGATGGGTAATGAAATGGTACAGCTTAAGAGGTATACGTACCAAGTGAAACGATCGAAAGACTTTACTTCCTTAATGAGTGGATCTGAGTCACTCGGGAATGCCAATCTATTTCAATTAACACTCAGTTTAAATCCCAAAAACCTTTGGGTGCCATAGCTTTTGGCTATGGGTTGTGTTGTCTAAGCAAACACAAGCACGTAGCTATTGTTCCTAAAAAGGACAACACTGGTGAAGCTCTAGGCTCCTCTTCCCACAGTATCACACCATTAGATGATGTAATAATAAAATGATATAGTTTCGGAAGTCTGCTATACCAAGTAACCAAAAGTTTATGATCTGGCACGTGTTTCGGTCATAATCACGCTATGCAATCACCGCTCTCTCACGGTTTACACCCGTTTTGGTACAGGTGACCTACTATTGAGTTCCCCGAACTCGTAGGATTTCATGTCCAAAATAATGAACATGTGGAACAATTTTGGCTTCTTTTAAATCACAAAATATGCCATAAAATACCAAGCCAATTTTCATAATAAAGGTTTCGGCCGAATTTTCAATGTTTTTCTACTTTTATTTTTATTTTTTAAACTAACTTTTCTATTTTTTTTATTTTACCCCTAATTTTTTCATTTTTTTTACGACCAAAACCCGTGAAACGTCAAGTCTTTTTAAATCAAAACTAATATGATGATGATTCCATTAACAACCAACCCGAGAGATTTTACATCACCCACCCCACACTTGAGATCAAGTAATGTTGTCAAAACCCGTCCTTATCCACCTGGACGAAGTCATCAACATCTGGTCCCATTGCGAGGTACTGAACTCTATATACCATGAACGACACCATGTAATATCTTCAAAACTCTCGATACAATTTATTATTGTGACACGATAAGAAAAGTCTATCAGGTTAAGTTCATATCTAGTTTATATTTATATTCATATTTATATCTAGTCTATCAGGTAAAACTCGTTCACTCTATATTTAATATAATGAATGGAGAAGGATCCATCAATTGTGAAATCAAGCAATTTTACGTACAATAGTATAAGCCAGTTGAATCCAAATTAAATTTATGAAGTGATGCTGTTTAACCATTCAAGAGTATGACCAATTGATATTTTACTCGTTTTATTTTCATTTACGTGTAAATACATATACTTACCTACAAGGCACACAACACTTTTCTTATTTTTGTTTTTCTGTCAACCACATCACCTTTATAGTTGTTTTGATTTCTGCTTTCCACTTTATCATATATAAATGATATACTTAACATCACTAAATGAAAGAATCCATCATCTATCTATTTTTTTTTGTCTTCTGTCAAGAACAATCACACGTTTATATATTTTATTATATTATAATTATTATTATATTATATTATCGATTACCATACTATTTTCCATCAGAATCATAATCCATATATAAACATACATATATAAAAGACACCTAATATTATTAAAGTTATTACTATTCTCTGATTCCATCTGTCTATTTCTATTCTGTATTATATCAACTTTAAAGTGTGTTTGTTATTACAACTCATCACAACTCTCTTATATAGATAGATGGATATGGATATATAAAGATATATGTACACCACATGTAAAACCAGAGAACCATATGCCCGTAACTACCTATCTATTTCCTTCTCACATAATGATCGGCCTTTGACACCCTCTCCCTCATGCTCTCTATCTCCATCTCTTTTCTTTGTAAAAACGCCACTATCAACCCACCTTTCCACCATTGTGATCACCACCAATCTCCACCGAGATCACCACCCTTAACCAGTTCATGTGTTCGAAATTACTAAATCATGTGCCACCCCAAACCCATTTAAGTACCACCTTATACAATCAACTACCACTTCCTATATGTATCTTTCTGTTTCAGTGGTGCAACCAACACTCACGACTCTCTTTAAATCACCAAGGACCTACAAAATCTCAAATAACACTAGCTCTTTTCTCTCTCTCTCTTACTCTTTATCTCTCTCTGATCGAAAACAACCTATAACTTTCTGTTTTGATTGCTCGAATACAGCTAAAGGCTGCTGCCTGGTTTGTTTCCAGCCCAAACACAGCCCTGCAACTATTTGATTTCTATTTTCCATTACTTTAAACCGTAAACAAACCAAACACTATTAAACCACTCCTGTTTTCCTACAAATTGAATCGACTACTACAGCTATAAGCTTTCTGTTTCTATCTATTGTTTGAGCCAACAGCCCTTGTTGCTGAAGTGTTCCGTTTCACCTCGAATCAAAACCAAACACCACCATCACTTCTGACTTCCTCTTGTAGCCAAGAACCATCTCATGTTGCATATTTTTTTTGTTGTGTTTCAATTTCCTGTTGTCTCGTTTTCCCTGATTCGAACAAGTATATAGAGATGATAATAATGAAGTTGATTAGGGAACTATGTATACCGAATGATTGAACGATAAGGGTGATAGTGATACGGTAATCATACTTAAATATTTATACTAAGCTTTAATATTAGAGTTGGTAACCTGTCTAATTGATTAGGGTTAGTGGAGAATGACGTGGTTGTAATATTAGGCGAACCCCACACTCAATTTAACATGCAAATTAAAAAAAATATAATGCTTGGGTCGATTCAAGGTAACAAACATCGGGCTATATATTTTTATTTTGATCTTGGGCCACAGAATATGACTTGGGTTTATTAATTTGATAGAATGGGCCACGATTGTAGTTTTCCTTGTTGGGCCATGTAGATGAATTGGGACATTAAAGAATAGAGTAGTGGTGATTATTTTGCTTCTGTTGTACGAGTTCTACTTCTGTTTCAGCGAACAAAATGATGACATTAATGGTAATGATCGATGATGATAATGAAGTAATGATGATGATAGTATTTCTGTGATGATGATGAAGGTGACGAGAGAAGTTTGATGATGACCAAAGGTTGTATTAATGACAAAGCTCGATGATTATGATAATCATTGGTTTTGATTATGACGATACAAAAGGGTAACGATGATAGTTAAGATCGAAAATGATGAGGAAACCGTTGAAGTTAAGATAATAGGATAATAATGGTAATGTTTAGTTTTAAGTGTGACGAAGATGAAAATGATTTATAATATACGAAGGTGATAATACGTATGATTATGATATTAATGATGATGATGATTGATGTTGATGATAAGTGTTTGATGAAGATTAAATGAAATAGAGAATGATTGATGATGATGAAATATGGTTATGGATGTTATAGGGTTAGCGGGACGTCACGGGTTCAAACCCGGACTTGGGCATATTTTAAGGACTACTTATTTGAGGTAGTTAATTATTATTTATTTATTTTTATTATTATTATTATCATTATTATCATTATCATTATTATTATTATTACAAATAAATATTACCTATATAAAAAGATATATATTCATTTCATATATCATAACTAAATTAATATTAAATACTATATTTTTTTAAATGTTATTATCTATAAAAATATAAAATAGTTATAATTAATCTAGTTATTACCATAACATATAAATTATCAAGATAACAAGTATATTAATATTAATAAATAAATTTGTGTGAATATTACATACTTAATTTATATACCTGATATAGGTTCGTGAATCCGGGGTCAACCCTACACTTGTTCAATGTCGTCATATGTATTTTTACTACAAAATAAAGTATGGTGAGTTTCATTTGCTCCCTTTTTAATTGCTTTCGCAATATATATTTTTGGGCTGAGAATACATGCGCTGCTTTTATGTTTGACAAAATAGACACAAGTACTTAAAAATATATTCTACGTTGAGTTGTACCACTGGCATACTTCCCTGTAGCTTTGTAACTACTATTTACATGGGTATTGTAAACACGAATCCTGTTAATAGATCTATCGGGCCTGACAACCCCAACCGGACTGGACGACCAGTATTCAACGGTTGCACAGTACTTCGTTTTGGTGACTACACTTGGTACGGTGTAGTGAGATTTCATAATAAAGGGAATATGCGACGTGAATTAAATGTTAAGTATGGTTACCAAGTGCTCAACCACTTAGAATATGATTATTAAAAACATTTATACATATATGAAATCTTGTGGTCTATTAATATATTGAAATGATTGTTATGATAAATCTATGAACTCACCAACCTTTTGGTTGACACTTTTTAAGCATGTTTATTCTCAGGTATGAAAAATGTCCCCATCACTTGAGATCAAAAATTAGATAAAAAATCGAAAGGGTTATGTGAGAAAGAAAATATAAAAACTTATCGAGCTTAACCACTGATCGTGGAATGCCAGTGACAGATGGCGCTGAACTGACTGCCAGCATAAGAACATCATCCATTCCCGATCATCACACCAATATCATCAATCATGCAGTTTTGCTGAACTTAATGCCAGAGTTGAAAAATCGTTTCACCAACAGCCTAAGAAAATAAAAACAAACGAACTACATTACAAGACAAGGTGGCACCACCCGATGCCGAAACGCCTTTTCCCTCAAATAAGTTTCAAAGCACATAAATAAAAAATTAAATTATTCAAGTACAAACCAAAAGAAAAAGAAATAGTTTCAAACAAATACAACATAAACATGCGCAACAAATCAATCATTCCTCGGCCACAAGTCTCTGAACAGGTCCCAATCCACACCATAAGTATCCTGACAAGCTCGGTACGGGTCATATGAAGGATCCGGTCTCGGAGGAGTAACTGATGTATAATCAGGAATGGTAGTCCGTGTCGGAATATACGCCTCCGGGTTCTGACTCATCTGTCGCTGAATTTTTCGCTGATGAACCTCCCACTGATTGTGGGCCCGAATTCCCCTAACATCATACTCTACCCAATCAACACGCTCTCCCAAATGACCCATCTCCATTCCAAACTGTCCCAGTGCCGTGTTAATCGCACCATAACTATTCTGGTGCCAAACCCTCATATCCTCGTTATGCCTGCGCTGCTCCTCTAACATCCGCTGATTAAGCTCAACCTAAGCATCATACGCTGACCGGCTGTCCCTAAACTCCAGATGAAGACCGTCTACACTGTTAACCAACGAATTCCAACTCTCTTCCCCAAATGACCACGTACCCTGTACGTTTGCAGCACTCGAGCTACCTGCCTCATACGTGGATCTACTAACACCACGTCCATGACCACGTCCAGTGCCATCTCCTGGTTGTTGTTGTTGCTCATCATCATCCACCAAAACCCAACCTTGTGGACCTCTTCGGATAAACTAAGCTTTCGAGAAAAACAGAATATTAGTGGGCATCGCCTCAACTCCCACTATATCACACCTACTAGTCGGGATCGAAAACGCCTTAGCAAACCTAGTAACCAAGTGCCCACCTAACAACGGGCGTTCTGTTCGTTTATCTGTACCAATCTCTTGAAACCATGCTCCTAACATACATGGGACGTCAATCCTTTCTCTTAACTTAATCTGCTGAAGAATCCAAAGATCCCTTCGTTGAATCTTGTTCGCATTTCCCCTAGCCATAAACATAGTAGCAATCATCTTGAAAATAATCCAGTCCTCCGGAAGTCGAAGCATTGACTAAACACTTCGATTTGAACTAAACGGACCCGCAGTATCTTTCGCCACTGTTGGCCAATATTCACTCTCACTAAACGCCTCCTGCCCAAACACCTTGCACTGAATCAAAAAATCACTTTAAATTGTTGTCATTTAACTCGGGATATAAATCTAACGCCCGAGCTACCCCAATCTTACTCATGTTTCGCTTTAAACCGCCTAACCTGAATGTCAAGAAATTTGCCTCAGTCGGAGAGGCTCGCAGGCGACAACTCACTGTTGAAAAGAACTCGATAGTCAACTGTTCAAAAACATCTTCACGTATTTCAAATAGCCTTTCATATGGCCTCAGCTCTTGCCCCACGTATGTTACCCACAAAGACTGACGCAATCTCCTTACAATATTGTTACCGAAAGCTGTGAGTTACGTCCAATCCAAATAAAAAGTCCGTTCGATCGGACGGGCGCTAACAAGTGTAAAACGTTCTTCTAATTCCTCTTCATTCGCAATTTGTGACAACCATAGCTCCAGATTATTTGGTGGTTGTATTGGTTGTTCAGTGTTGCCTCGCGATCTCTACACAAATGAAACAAATAAAGAAACCAAACACCAAACTCAAAAGTTAGTGTTAGTCAAAATAATAAGCACCAAAGTCCCAACACAATCAAAACATGTTACATGGTAAGTCACTGTAAAGACAATTAACAAATTAACCAAGTAACACATGTAAACATGCCAAGAACTCAAATCTACGCATATTGCATTATCTCTTAAACATAGCTCATAACAACCATACTCTCATAACAACACAGCCAAAACATGACAAACATGATTTCATATCACTCTCTTAAATTCCACAAATCCAATAATGTTCATCATGTTTGCAAACTTACACCAATTCAAACAACAACTATCAAACTACTCCTCCCATCACAAAACGCAAGTCATGTCTCTTTTAGCATGGCATCATAAATAATTAAACCCAATATAGCACAAATCAATCAAACCAACATGACCCGCCCATATGAACACAACCCCACACTAGTGCAAAAACATATCATCAACTCAAGAACAAGAACAATTTCAAGCAAGTAACTCCTTTATCACATACAAATTCGGATTCTCAAACACACAAACCCTAGGTTCAAGTATAACTTCTAAAAACATAAGATTAATCATGAATTTAAAGCGTATAATGATAATGTAACAAAACCCATTACTAATTAGAACACAAAACCCCAATTGAACAAACCCCACACTAATTCATCATGTAAATCAAAGATTAAGCAAGTAAATACACACAATTAGATGAAATTAGTAAGAAAGAAAACAAATTCGGACCTTTGGGGGAGCCATTCTTGCAAGATGTGAAGTTAATTGAACAAGAAATTGAAGTCTTGAAAATTAGGGTTTTTAGATCAAGGTGTTTGTAAGTGTTAGAAAGTTGTAATGAATGAAAAGAATGAAGGATTGGGAGTAAAATACAGCTGGTACCCGTTTTCCCTTTGTGTGGTTGTGAATATTGGATTTTTTTTATATTAAAACGGACTGCACCCTGCCCGACAGACAAATGGAGCGGCGCTCTAGATGTAGCGCGGCGCACCGAATTGTCGCACGGCGCTCCAATGGTCATGAAAATCATGTCGAGGAGTTTCAAACATCTGGCACATCAGGTATGTACCATCCGAGCGGCGCTCAAGGCTTTAGAGCGGCGCTCCAAATGCTGAAAACCCATTATTTCGCAATTTTAAACCATTTTCACCAAATTTCTCAACCTAAAGACCAACAGTAACCCCAAACAAAAAACCAAGCACGATCACGTTGCACATATTATCAAACAAGCACAAAAACATACAAACTCTACAACAATGTGAAGTTTATTACCGAGTCATTCACAAGACTCGTTACCAACTTCAAGTGACGTTAGGATAGGGTTCAACGTGAACCCCGTCATCAATCTCCAACGGACCATCGAAATATTTCTTCACTCGATATCCGTTAACCTTAAAGGTAGTACCACTCGCATATTTCAACTCAATCGCTCCGTATGGTTACACCTTAACAACCTCAAATGGCCCCGTCCACCGGGACTTAAGTTTTCCCGGTAAAAGCTTCAATCTAGAGTTAAACAAGAGCACTCGATCGCCCTCATTAAACTCCTTCGGACCCTTTAACCTTCTATCATGCCATTGCTTTGTTTTCTCTTTATAAATCAACGAATTTTCATACGCATCAAGGCGTAATTCACCAAGCTCATTCAATTGCCCCGCCCTTAGGCGTCCGGCTTCCTTCAAATCCAAATTGCACTTTTTAAGTGCCCACATCGCCTTATGCTCAATCTCCAACGGAAGATGGCACGCCTTTCCATAAACCAACCGATAAGGAGTGGTACCAATTGGCGTTTTGTAGGCGGTTCGAAACGCCCACAAAGATTCATCGAGCTTATTCGCCCACTCCTTGGGATTCGACCCCACAGTTTTCTCAAGAATCCCTTTAAGAGCTCGATTGGTATTCTCAACTTGTCCACTCGTTTGGGGATGGTACGAAGTAAAAACTTTATGGAGAACTCCATATCGCTTCAACACCTTCTCCATTTGAGCGTTACAAAAATGAGTACCCTTATCGCTAATTAAAGCTTTAGGAGTTCCAAATAGAGAGAATAAACGCTGAAGAAAAGAAATCACAACTCGTGCATCGTTTGTAGCTAAAGCTTGCGCTTCGGCCCATTTAGACATGTAGTCAATAGCAACGAGTATGTAACTATAATTCTGAGATTTCAGAAATGGCCCCATAAAGTCAATTCCCCAAACGTCAAATACTTCGCAAACTTGGATGCTTTGTTGAGGCATCTCGTCCCGTTTGGTGACTTTACCGGCCCTTTGATAAGAATCGCACAATTTTCAAATCCGGTGGGCATCCTTGAAAATTGTCGGCCAAAAGAAGCCGGCATCATAGACTTTACGCCCCGTGATTTGGGGTCCAAAATGCCCACCGGTAGGCCCACTATGGCACTCGGTCAAAATACGCATACACTCTTCACCAGAAACACACCGGCGGATAACCTCATCGGGACAACAACGAAAAAGATGGGGAGCCTCCCAGAAATAGTACTTAAGGTCACTGAAGAATTTCTTCCTCTTTTGATGTGACCACCCTTTTTCCAAGAATCCCCCAACGAGATAATTAGCAATGTCCACGTACCATGGCTCGTCCACCTTGTCCATCGCCATGAGATATTCATCGGGAAAATCATCATGGATACTCGATTCGTGAAGGACTTCGAGATTTGGATTCTCGAGTCTAGGCAAGTGGTCAGCAGCTAGATTTTCAGCACCCTTCTTATCCCGGATCTCGATATCGAATTCTTGCAAAAGAAAGATCCATCTAAGAAGTCGAGGTTTTGCATCCGGTTTAAAAATAGGTACTTAAGAGCAGAATGGTCCGTAAAAACAATAGTCTTTGACTAGACTAAGTAGGACCGGAACTTATCAAACGAAAAAACCACCGCAAGGAGCTCCTTTTCAGTGGTAGTATAATTTAATTGCGCTCCTTGCAAGGTCTTGCTTGCATAATAAATGGGTCAGAAATGTTTCTCGACCCTTTGACCCAAAACAGAGCCAACGGCAAAATCAGAAGCATCACACATAAGCTCGAATGGAAGGGACCAATTCGGAGCAATTATGATGGGCGCATTGATCAGTTTCTCCTTAAGAAGATTGAATGCCTTAAGGCACCCTTCAGAGAAATTCCAAGGCGTGTCCTTTTCGAGGAGTTTGTTCATCGGGTTAGCAATTTTAGAAAAATCCTTAATGAACCGCCGGTAAAAAACGACGTCCCCGAGAAAACTCCGAACACCCTTAACATCGGTGGGAGGTGGAAGGTTCTTAATAACTGTTACCTTCGCTGGATCCACCTCAATACCGTCCTTATAAATATTGTGCCCGAGAACTATGCCCCCTTGAACCATGAAATGACACTTTTCCCAATTGAGCACAATATTAGACTTCTCACACCTTTCCAACATCCGTTCTAAATTAAGAAGGCATGAATTGAAAGTGTCATCGAAGACCGAAAAGTCATCCATGAACACCTCCATGCAATCCTCTATCATATCATGGAATATGGCCATCATGTACCTTTGAAAAGTGGCCGAAGCATTGCAAAGGCCAAAGGGCATGCATCGGTATGAGAAAGTGCCATACGGGTACGTAAAAGTAGTTTTCTCCTGGTCCTCGGGCGAGATAGGAATTTGGAAATAGCCCGAAAACCATCAAGAAAACAATAAAAGCTGTTTCCCGCTAACCTCTCTAGCATTTGATCCATGAAAGGTAACGGGAAGTGGTCTTTGCGTGTGGCATCGTTCAACTTACGATAGTCAATAAAAACACGTCACCCCGTGACAGTCCTAGTGGAAATTAACTCGTTTTTATCGTTGGTGGTAACGGTCATACCACCTTTCTTAGGTACACAGTGTACCGGGCTAATCTAAGGACTGTCAGAGATCGGGTAAATCAGACCTGCATCGAGGAGCTTAATGATCTCTTTCTTCACGACATCTTGCATGTGCGGGTTCAACCTCCTTTGTCGTTGCACCACAGGTTTGGAGTTATCCTCCAATAGGATTTTGTGGGTGCAATAGGAGGGACTAATACCCTTAATGTCGTGAATTTTCCATGCAATGGCCGGTTTATGGGCCTGCAGCATGGTTACAAGCTCAGTTTTCTGACCTGTAGTAAGAGAAGAAGAAATAATTACCGGGAGCTTAGATTCCTCCTGCAAATAAGCATATTCCAAATGATCTGAAAGTGGCTTCAATTCTAACTCGGGAGGTTCTTCAATTGAAGACTTGCTCCGGTAATCCGCATCACGTTCGAGTTCTTTGAACTCCTCCTCAGTCGGCTCATAACCGTTTTCCATCAAGGTGGTCAAAATATCCACCTCCTCAACCTGCAACTCTTCATCAATTTCAACCAATGAACATTCTCCTGAACCCTGTAACTCTGGGAATTCCTGCAAAAACTCAGACTGGACATTCACAGTGTTAAGAAAATAACATGTATCATCAGTGTAGGCAGGGTATTTTAAAGCATGGTCGATTGAGAAAGTTGCATGCAAATCATCTATCCTAAGGGTCAACTGTTGGCCATAAACATCAATGATACATCTAGCCATATTTAAAAATGGCCGACCCAAAATCAGTGAAATCCTCCCATCCACTTCCATATCCAACACCACGAAATTGGCCGGAAAAACCAATGACCCGGTCTTAACTAGCATATTCTCTATAATTCCACGAGGGAATTTAATGGAGCGGTCAGCTAGCTGGATAGCCATACGCGTGGGTTTCAACTCCCTGGGGTCTAGCTTTAAATAAATAGAATAGGGCATTAAATTTATGCTAGCCCCCAAATCTGCCAACGCCCTCATACAATCCAAATTACCCAGTAAACAAGGAATGGTGAAACTCCCAGGATCCTCAAGCTTCTCGGGAAGCTTGTTTTCAACTACCGCTGAGCATGCCGCATTCATCCTGACTGAAGACACGTTCTCCAGCTTCTTCCTGTTAGTTAGCAAGTCCTTAAGAAACCTTGCATACTTGGGCATACCTGCAATCACATCAATAAAAGGCAAATTTATATTAACTTTTTTAATCAAGTCCATGAACTTGGACTTTTCTGCCTCCAGCTTTTCCAATCTCTGCTTCCTCGAGAATGGGAGCGGTGGTTGATACTCTTTAACTACCGGTTTTGCAGCAACAGTTTCCGGTACCCTCATAACTTTCTCAATCACCTGTTCCGGCTCCTTTTCCCCTCCGGTTCACTAACAACAATCGGCTCACTATCCTTAATCAATGACACTCGCAAATCATACTCATCGGGCTTCCTCGGTGGATCATATGCTAAACCACTTCGGGTGGTGATAGCATTAACGTGCCCATTCTTCGGGTTATTATCTGTCTTACTCGGTAACTCCCCCGGTTTCCTCTCATTATTCTGATTAGCAAGTTGACCAATTTGTTTCTCCAAATTCTGAATAGCCGCTTGTTGATTTCGAAACATTTAATCATTCTTCTCATTGTTTTTAGTAACAGTAGTAACAAGCTGAGTTTGAGACATCACAAGCTTTTGGATCATAGCTTCAAGGTTGGACTTTTTCTCTTTGGCTTGGGGTTTCTGAAAATACCCGGGAGCTTGCTGTTGGTATCCTCCACTAGAACCTGGCTGGAACCTCGAACCTTGATTACCTTGCGGATTATAGGGATTGTTGAAATTCCTATTAAACTGTGCACGTCCCTGAAACTGATTGTTATTCTGTTGACTAATATAAGCGATCTCTTCTTTCTGATTCGTAGTCAAACCCGCATCACAATCTTTTCCTAAGTGTAATCCCCCGCAAAACTCACAACCAACCTTAATACCATGCATGTCCTTCTCCAACTTCTCCAAGTGTCTACCAAATTTGTCTAACTTAGCATTAATAGACCCATAATCATCATATGCACCAGTGATTTCAGTTCTCTTAACTGACGCTGAACGAGTTGACTCATGATCTTGATGCCATTCGTGAGTGTAAGCAGCTTGCTTTTCAATAATCTCTAGTGCATGTTCTTCGGTTTTATCCATTAAAGTTCCACCTGCTGCTTGATCAATACTCTGACGAGTTGGTATGTCACACCCCTTATAGAAAATCTGGACCTTTTGTAAATCATTCAACCTGTGTTGCGGACACGAGCGTAACAAATTAGAATAACGGTCCCAAGCATCAAATAGTGTCTCGCTGCTCTTTGGTCTGAATTGAGAAATATCTGCTTGAAGTCTAGCAGCTCGAGACGCAGGGAAAAACTTTGATAAGAACTTATCTACCAACGTATCCCAAGAGGTAATTGCCCCTTCTGGTTGCTTATCTAACCATCTTTTAGCTTCTCCCTTAAGAGTCCAGGGAAAAAGCCTTGTCTTGATCGAAGTATCGGCAACCTCATGCAGTTTGAAAAGGTTGCAAACATCATTGAAAATACGAAGATGCTCGTTAGCATCCTCACTATCCTTGCCATGAAATTGGCAGTCAGAAGAAATCAAACTCAGGATCGGCCCTGTAATTTGAAAAGGCTGAGTGATGTTCGGTTGAGTAATCGAATTGCCTTGGCCCCCTCGGGTGGCCTTCAACTTTTCTGCCATAGTCTGAGGACGATTCGGTTGATCAGCTTGGTCAGCCATATCTTCAGTCTAGAAAATATCTAATGAAACGTAAGATTCTTCTTCTCTGATTTCAGGTGGTGTATCGGGCACCACAGTCTCAGAACTACTACCCAAATTAATTATATTAGCACTCGATGAAAAAGATGAATCCACTGTAGACTGTTGCTCTTGACTTAACGCTCTGAATAACTCTCTTTCGGGTTCTGCAAATGGTTGAAGAATCGAAGAATTAGAAGAACGCGTATGTGGCATGCACTACCTGTTATCTACGAAATCACAACTAACAACTGATTAAACGTGCAATGTCCCATTCTTATTGATTAAAAACGTTCCATATTAATTGATTTCGTTGCGAGGTTTTGACCTCTATATGAGACGTTTTTCAAAGACTGCATTCATTTTTAAAACAAACCATAACCTTTATTTCATAAATAAAGGTTTAAAAAGCTTTACGTAGATTATCAAATAATGATAATCTAAAATATCCTGTTTACACACGACCATTACATAATGGTTTACAATACAAATATGTTACATCGAAATCAGTTTCTTGAATGCAGTTTTTACACAATATCATACAAACATGGACTCCAAATCTTGTCCTTATTTTAGTAGGCAACAACGGAAGCTCTTAGTATTCACCTGAGAATAAACATGCTTTAAACGTCAACAAAAATGTTGGTGAGTTATAGGTTTAACCTATATATATCAAATCGTAACAATAGACCACAAGATTTCATATTTCAATACACATCCCATACATAGAGATAAAAAATCATTCATATGGTGAACACCTGGTAACCGACATTAACAAGATGCATATATAAGAATATCCCCATCATTCCGGGACACCCTTCGGATATGATATAAATTTCAAAGTACTAAAGAATCCGGTACTTTGGATGAGGTTTGTTAGGCCCAATAGATCTATCTTTAGGATTCGCGTCAATTAGGGTGTCTGTTCCCTAATTCTTAGATTACCAGACTTAATAAAAAGGGGCATATTCGATTTCGATAATTCAACCATAGAATGTAGTTTCACGTACTTGTGTCTATTTTGTAAATCATTTATAAAACCTGCATGTATTCTCATCCCAAAAATATTAGATTTTAAAAGTGGGACTATAACTCACTTTTACAGATTTTTACTTCGTCGGGAAGTAAGACTTGGCCACTGGTTGATTCACGAACCTATAATAATATATACATATATATCAAAGTATGTTCAAAATATATTTACAACACTTTTAATATATTTTGATGTTTTAAGTTTATTAAGTCAGCTGTCCTCGTTAGTAACCTACAACTAGTTGTCCACAGTTAGATGTACAGAAATAAATCGATAAATATTATCTTGAATCAATCCACGACCCAGTGTATACGTATCTCAATATTGATCACAACTCAAACTATATATATTTTGGAATCAACCTCAACCCTGTATAGCTAACTCCAACATTCACATATAGAGTGTCTATGGTTGTTCCGAAATATATATAGATGTGTCGACATGATAGGTTGAAATATTATATACGTGTCTATGGTATCTCAAGATTACATAATATACAATACAAGTTGATTAAGTTATGGTTGGAATAGATTTGTTACCAATTTTCACGTAGCTAAAATGAGAAAAATTATCCAATCTTGTTTTACCCATAACTTCTTCATTTTAAATCCATTTTGAGTGATTCCATTGGCCACGGTTTCGTATTGAACTTAACTTTATGAATCTAAATAGAAAAAGTATAAGTTTATAGTCGGAAATATAAGTTACAAGTCGTTTTTGAAAGAGGTAGTCATTTCCGTCGAAAGAACGACATCTTGATGACCATTTTGAAAAACATACTTTCACTTTGAGTTTAACCATGATTTTTGGATATAGTTTCATGTTCATAAGAAAAATCATTTTTCCAGAAGTATAGCTTTTAAATCAAAGTTCTTCTTAGCATTTAATTATCCCAACCAAAACAGCCCCCGGTTTTACTACGACGGCGTATATCCAGTTTTATGGTGTTTATCGTGTTTCCGGGTTTTAAATCATTAAGTTAGCATATCATATAGATATAGAACATGTGTTTAGTTGATTTTAAAAGTCTAGTTATAAGGATTAACTTTATCTGCGAACAAGTTTAGAATTAACTAAACTATGTTCTAGTGATTACAAGTTTATAACGTTGAATAAGACAGCTTTTTATGTATGAATCGAATGATGTTATGAACATCATTACTACCTCAAGTTCCTTGGATAAACCTACTGGAAATGATAAAAATGGATCTAGCTTCAAAGGATCCTTGGATGGCTTGAAAGTTCTTGAAGCAGAATCATGACACGAAAACAATTTCAAGTAAGATTTCCACTCGAAATAAGATTGTTATAGTTATAGAAATTGAATTAAAGTTTGAATATGATTATTACCTTGTATTAGAAAGATAACCTACTGTAAATAACAAAGGTTTCTTGATCTTGGATGATTACTTGGAATGGATTTAGAAAACTTGGAAGTAAACTTGCAATCTTGGAAGTATTCTTGATTTTATGAAACTAGAACTTTTGGAATTTATGAAGAACACTTAGAACTTGAAGATAGAACTTGAGAGAGATCAATTAGATGAATAAAATTGAAGAATTAAAGTGTTTGTAGGTGTTTTTGGTCGTTGGTGTATGGATTAGATATAAAGGATATGTAATTTTGTTTTCATGTAAATAAGTCATGAATGATTACTCATATTTTTGTAATTTTATGAGATATTTCATGCTAGTTGCCAAATGATGGTTCCCACATGTGTTAGGTGACTCACATGGGCTGCTAAGAGCTGATCATTGGAGTGTATATACCAATAGTACATACATCTAAAAGCTGTGTATTGTACGATTACGAATACGGGTGCATACTAGTGGAATTGTTGATGAAACTGAACGAGGATGTAATTGTAAGCATTTTTGTTAAGTAGAAGTATTTTGATAAGTGTCTTGAAGTCTTTCAAAAGTGTATGAATACATATTAAAACACTGCATGTATATACATTTTAACTGAGTTATTAAGTCATCGTTAGTCGTTACTTGTAAGTGTTGTTTTGAAACCTTTAGGTTAACGATCTTGTTAAATGTTGTTAACCCAATGTTTATAATATCAAATGAGATTTTAAATTATTATATTATCATGATATTATGATGTACTAATATCTCTTAATATGATATGTATACATTAAATGTCGTTACAACGATAATCGTTACAACGATAATCGTTACAACGATAATCGTTACATATAGGTCTGTTTCAAAATCATTAAGTTAGTAGTCTTGTTTTTACAAATGAAGTTCATTGTTAATATACTTAATGATATGTTTACTTATCATAATATCATGTTAACTATATATATAACCATATATATGTCATCATATAGTTTTTACAAGTTTTAACGTTCGTGAATCACCGGTCAACTTGGGTGGTCAATTGTTTATATGAAACCTATTTCAATTAATCAAGTCTTAACAAGTTTGATTGCTTAATATGTTGGAAACACTTAATCATGTAAATAACAATTTCATTTAATATATATAAACATGGAAAAGTTCGGGTCACTACAAAACGTACCGATTCAACTGAGAATATACGAAAAGAAATAATAAACTATAAATGTTTCTTATTTTCGGGCCACCAAAAATGTTTCTTGAGATCCTTGTACATCTTCCCCGTTCCAGGATGTATTGAGTATCTGGTTTTATGAGCTTCTCTAAGTACCATTTCTCTCATATCTCCAAATTTTGGTACCCAAATTCTTTCAGCCCTATACCGGGTTCCGTCTACCCGAATATTAAGGTGCTTCTCCGATCCTTTGGGTATTTCATCCTTTAAATTTCCCTCTTTTAAAACTCCTTGTTGCGCCTCCTTTATTTGAGTAGTAAGGTTAATGTGAATCATTATATTCATAGATTTTACTCGAATGGGTTCTCTGTCCTTTCTGCTCAAGGCGTCGGTTACCACATTTGCCTTCCTCGGGTGGTAACGAATCTCAAAGTCGTAATCATTCAACAATTCAATCCACCTACGCTGCCTCATATTCAGTTGTTTCTAATTAAATATGTGTTGAAGACTTTTGTGGTCGGTATATATAATACTTTTGACCCCATATAAGTAGTGCCTCCAAGTCTTTAATGCAAAAACAACCGCGCCTAATTCCAAATCATGCGTCATATGATTTTGCTCGTGAATCTTCAATTATCTAGACGCATAAGCAATCACCTTCGTCCGTTGCATTAATACACAACCGAGACCTTGCTTTGATGCGTCACAATAAATCACAAAATCATCATTCCCTTCAGGCAATGACAATATAGGTGCCTAGTTAGCTTTTTCTTCAATAATTGAAATGCCTTCTCTTGTTCATCCTTCCATTCAAATTTCTTCCCTTTATGCGTTAATGCAGTCAAGGGTTTTGCTATTTTGGAGAAATCTTGGATGAATCTTCTGTAGTAACCAGCCAATCCTAAAAATTGACGTATATGCTTCGGAGTTTTTGGGGTTTCCCACTTTTCAACAGTTTCGATCTTTGCCGGGTCCACCTGGATACCTTCTTTGTTCACTATGTGACCGAGGAATTGAACTTCTTCCAACCAAAATGCACACTTTGAAAACTTAGCGTACAGTTTTTCTTTCCTCAATACTTCTAGCACTTTTCTCAAATGTAATTCGTGCTCTTGATCATTCTTTGAGTAAATAAGTATGTCATCGGTGAAAACAATGACAAACTTATCAAGATATGGCCCACACACTCGGTTCATAAGGTCCATGAACACAGCTGGTGCGTTAGTCAATCCAAACGGCATAACCATAAACTCGTAATGACCATAACGCGTCCTAAACCGACGAGCCTTGTAGTTGATCAAATAAGTCGTCAATTCTCGGCAGTGGATAATGGTTTTTGATGGTAAGTTTGTTCAACTCTCTGTAGTCAATACACAACCTAAATGTACCATCCTTCTTCTTGACAAACAAAACAGGAGCTCCCCATGGTGATGTGCTTGGTTGAATGAAACCATGTTCTAATAGTTCTTGCAGTTGGCTTTGCAGTTCTTTCATCTCGTTGGGTGCGAGTCTATAAGGAGCACGAGCTATTGGTGCAGCTCCTGGTACAAGATCTATTTGAAATTCAACAGATCGATGTGGAGGTAGTCCCGGTAATTCTTTCAGAAATACATCGGGAAATTCTTTTGCGACGGGAACATCATTGATGCTCTTTTCTTCAGTTTGTACTTTCTCGACGTGTGCTAGAACAGCATAGCAACCTTTTCTTATTAGTTTTTGTGCCTTCAAATTACTAATAAGATGTAGCTTCATGTTGCCCTTTTCTCCGTACACCATTAAGGGTTCTCCTTCTTCTCGTACAATGCGAATTGCATTTTTATAACATACGATCTCTGCTTTCAACTTCTTCAGCCAGTCCATGCCAACTATTACATCAAACCTCCCTAACTCTACTGGTATCAAATCAATCTTAAATATTTCGCTACCCAGTTTAATTTCTCGATTCCGGCATATATTATCTGCTGAAATTAATTTACCGTTTGCTAATTCGAGTAAAAATTTACTATCCAACGGCGTCAATGGACAACTTAATTTAGCACAAAAATCTCTACTCATATAGCTTCTATCCGCACCCGAATCAAATAAAACGTAAGCGGATTTATTGCCAATAAGAAACGTACCCGTAACAAGCTCCCGGTCTTCCTGTGCCTCTGCCGCATTAATATTGAAAACTCTTCCGCGACCTTGTCCATTCGTGTTCTCCTGGTTCGGGAAATTTCTAATAATGTGGCCCGGTTTTCCACATTTATAACAAACTACATTGGCATAACTTGCTCCGACACTACTTGCTCTGCCATTACTCATTCCGACACCATTTGTTCCTTTCGTTCTGTTAACCCCTGGTCCGTAGACCTCACACTTCGCTGCGCTATGACCATTTCTTTTACACTTGTTGCAAAATTTGGTGCAGAACCCCGAGTGATACTTTTCACACCTTTGGCATAGCTGCTTCTGATTGTTGTTGTTGTTGCGGTTGTTATTGTTGTTGGGATGATTGTTGTAGTTGCTGCTGTTGTTGTTGTTGTTGGGCCGTTTGTTGTAGTTGCGATTGATGTTGCGATTGTTGGGATAATTGTTGCGATTATTATTGTAATTGCTGTTGTTGTTGTATTGGTGATTCTTATCACCGTTTTCCTCCCACTTTCTTTTGACTTGCTTCACATTGGCCTCTTCAGCCGTCTGTTCTTTAATTCTTTTCTCAATCTGGTTCACTAGTTTGTGAGCCATTCTACATGCCTGTTGTATGGAGGCAGGCTCGTGTGAACTTATATCTTCTTGGATTCTTTCCGGTAATCCTTTCACAAACGCGTCGATCTTCTCTTCCTCATCTTCGAACGCTCCCGAACACAATAGGCACAATTCTGTGAATCGTCTTTCGTACGTGGTAATATCAAATCCTTGGGTTCGTAACCCTCTAAGTTCTATCTTGAGCTTATTGACCTCGGTTCTGGGACGGTACTTCTCGTTCATCAAGTGTTTGAATGCTGACCACGGTAGTGCGTACGCATCATCTTGTCCCACTTGCTCTAGATAGGTATTCCACCATGTTAACGCAGAACCTGTGAAGGTATGCGTAGCGTACTTCACTTTGTCCTCTTCAGTACACTTACTTATGGCAAACACCGATTCGACCTTCTCGGTCCATCGTTTTAATCCGATCGGTCCTTCGGTTCCATCAAATTCCAAAGGTTTGCAGGCAGTGAATTCTTTGTAGGTGCATCCTACACGATTTCCTGTACTGCTAGATCCAAGGTTATTGTTGGTATGTAGCGCAGCCTGTACTGCGGCTATGTTTGAAGCTAGAAAAGTACGGAATTCCTCTTCATTCATATTCACAGTGTGTCGAGTAGTCGGTGCCATTTCCTTCAAAATAGTCAAATGAAACAAGTTAATCATACAGAATATTAAGAGTAGTTAATAGTATTTCGTAGCATAATATGAACTCATTTATAAAAGCTTTTTCTTCATATTAGCGTTTTATAAGTTTAAATTCGGGTAGTACCTACCCGTTAAGTTCATACTTAGTAGCTAATATACAATTCAACTACTACAATTCTATATGAAAAACTGATTATAATAATATTTCGCGTTCAAACTTTTATACAATATTTTACAAACTTACAATACCGCTTATTTTACATAAAGCATGAAATATAGCACACAATAACTTTGATACAAGATAGTTGTGAAGATAATTCTAGCTAGTACACAAGTCGTTCAGTAAAGGCAATAAAGACACGTAATTCATACGTCCAGAAACAAGTCATGCATTCTGGTTTTACTAGGACTACTTCCCATCCTTGGTCTTGTGGAACATAACTGTTATGGCCGTTGATAAGACAGCGTGTTGTAACGTCATCAAAGGGACGAGGGTTACGTAATGACCAACAGTCTCGTAATAACCTAAAAACCTCATTTCTTACCCCAATTACCGACCCCGTCACTTGTGAGAACGTTTTGTTTAATAGTTGTAGCCCGATGTTCTTTTTCTCACTTTGGTGAGAAGCGAACATTACTAACCCATAAGCATAGCATGCTTCTTTATGTTGCATGTTAGCCGCTTTTTCTAAATCATGAAGTCCTATATTCGGATACATTGAGTCAAAATAATTTCTTAACCCGTTGCGTAAAATAGCATTTGGGTTCCCCGCAATATATGCGTCAAAGTAAACACATCGTAACTTATGAGTTTCCCAATGTGATATCCCCCATCTTTCAAACGAAAGTCTCTTATAAACCAAGACATTCTTGGAACGTTCTTCGAATGTCTTACAAACTGATTTCGCCGTAAATAGTTGTGCCGAAGAATTCTGACCGACTCTAGACAAGATTTCATCAATCATGTCTCCGGGTAGGTCTCTTAAAATATTGGGTTGTCTATCCATTTTGTGTTTTTATACTGTAAAATTGACAAGAGTTAGATTCATAAAAAAATACTTATTAATACAAGCAATTTTTACATATATCATAAAGCATAAGCACACTATATTACATATATTACACCACACGAATACAACTATCTTATTCCGACTCGCTCATTTCTTCTTCTTCAGTTTTGGTTCGTTTTGCCAAGTTTCTAGGGATATATGATGTTCCCCTAATACGAGCTGTCGTTTTCCACAACGGTTTAGAAAAACCTGGTGGTTTAGAGGTTCCCGGGTCATTGTTACAACTTAAGGGCTTCGGGGGTTGACGATACATAAAAAGTTCATCGGGGTTGGAATTAGATTTCTCTATTTTTATGCCCTTTCCCTTATTATTTTCTTTTGCCTTTTTAAATTCAGTTGGGGTAATTTCTATAACATCATCGGAATTCTCGTCGGAATCCGATTCATCGGAGAATTGGTAATCCTCCCAATATTTTGCTTCCTTGGCGGAAACACCATTGACCATAATTAACCTTGGTCGGTTGGTTGAGGATTTTCTTTTACTTAACCGTTTTATTATTTCCCCCACCGGTTCTATTTCCTCCTCCGGTTCCTCCTCTTCCGGTTCTGATTCTTCTTCCGGTTCTGATTCTTCTTCCGGTTCTTCTTCGGGAACTTGTGAATCAGTCCAATATATATTCGACTCTTTGTTATTATTAGGTGAGTCAATGGGATTTGTGCTAGAGGTAGACATCTATCACACAATATCAAACATGTTAAGAGATTAATATATCACATAATATGTAACGACCCGCACTTTTTCGATCAATCTATACTTATAAGATTAATATTTACATAGATTAAACCTTACCAACATGATAAGCAATCCAAATTGATGAGATTTATATTTCCGAAAAGAGTTCTACACAACGTTTGACCGTCTAGTTTGACCGATGATATCACGAACTATACAATATATGATAATTATACGTTTGTGTATATATATATGTATATATACATATTTAACATGATTAATGAATGTTTTAATACCTCATTTTATATTAATAACAATAAGTTACAAGTATATTTTGAAACTACTAACTTAAGTTTTCAAAACGATAACTATACGTAACGTTATTTGACATAAATACTTAAGACTTATAATGTTTATACATATATCGTATAAGTAATGTATTTAATCACTTTTAAGAACTTAAATACATAAAATCATATAAGTGTATTCACAAAAGATAGCTATATTTAAATCCTCATTCCATTTTTCACAAAATTTCTATACGTATACCTAGAGTATTTGTACTCGTATCATACCAAGCTTCTATACGTATTTACTATTGGTATATACACATCAAATCACCACCTAACCAGCCCTTATTCATGCCTTATGTATAAGGTAATTACTTTTGAATCATTGCAAGACTAATTACAAAAATACAAACTAAAATTTTGTCATGTTATCCTTAAAGATCACATTTTTAGGAGTATATATGTATCATCATTTTGATCCATTTTTACTACCATTTTCTTATCAAAAACACACACTCTTTCTTACTCTCTAAACTCCATAACAATCCAGCAAATAACCAAGAAGATCTAGCCATAAAAACCATACTAAAACACCATAAGAAAACTCTTACAAAAACACTTCAAGAAAACCTTCCAAGAACACCAACTTACTTCCAATCTTTCATCCACTTCTATCACCCTTTTGATTCTAGCTTCTTACTCCTCTTTTACAGCAAACTTATCCAAGGAACTTGAGGTAGAATCTATGTTCATAATCTTATTCAATTCATATATATATAGCTATCTTATTTTGTGGTACAAAAGTTTAACAACAAGAACATAGTTTGAATGTTTTCAAACTTGTTTGCAAACTAAATAGATCCTTCTAACTTAACTTTTAAAATACTTCAAGACCTGTAATATAACTTATGTATATGCTAATTTAACAAGGTAAAACTTGGTTTTTCAAAGTATAAGTATTTTTGGAAAAATGGTCATTAAATGATTTTGTTGTAACAAAATGTTTAACTTCATATGTTTCACTAAACTTTCACTTATGCCGTATGATTTTGAATACAAACCAAGGTATTTACAGTTCATAGTCTTAAAGAAGAACTCGATCCAAGAAGATGGCAATTTGAATCAACGAAAACGGACTTGTAACGAAGAAACTATGACCGAAACAAAATTGGTTATCCTAGATCATTTCAACTACGGGATCAATTGGAAAAAAATGATATAAATCACATATTTCTAAGATAACATGATATTTTATATATATGTACTTATAATTCAATTTTATATGGTTCAGGATCACCCGTAAACAACACGAGAAGATTAATCATAAGATCCCATGATTGTACGCAACACGTCATTTGACAACACCGGTACTTTATGTACGCAACACGTCATTTGACAACACCGGTACCATGGGTCAAGATTAATCTCGACCAATACATATACGATGGGGTTTTATTTATTTCGTTGGGGGTTTTGTTTATTGCGGGTATATTAAACATCTAAAAATGAACCATTAAAAATTGAATTACTAACATCGGAATGCTAACTACGGACTAAGGAAATATTCAAAATATTAAAAGTATAACAAGTATATATATATATAACGTTTGTTTTAAAATGAAAACATATTGATATATTATATATGGATAGGTTCGTGATATCAACCGGAAGACCGAGTCAAAATATATATATCATCAAGACAAGAGTGAGTATATAGTCCCACTTTTAAACTCTAAATATTTCGGGATGAGAATACATGTATTTTATGTTTTACATTATGGACACAAGTAACTGAAAAATATATTCTACGTTGAGTTGTACCACTGGCATACTTCCCTGTAGCTTGGTAACTAATATTTACAGCGGTATTGTAAACGCGAATCCTGTTGATAGATCTATCGGGCCTGACAACCCCAATCGGACTGGACGACCAGTATTCAACGGTTGCACAGTACTTCGTTTTGTGACTACACTTGGTACGGTGTAGTAAGATTTCATATTAAAGGGAATATGCGACGTGAAAATGTTAAGTATGGTTACCAAGTGCTCAACCACTTAGAATATTTTTATTGAAATGTTTATATACGAAATCTTGTGGTCTATATATATATATTGCTGCGCACTAAACCTATATCTCACCAACTTTATGTTGACGTTTTTAAACATGTTTATTCTCAGGTGATAATTAAAGCTTCCGCTGCATTATGTTGAATCTAAGCAGGATCATGCGTACTCATATTTGTGTCAAAAATAAAACTGCATATCCGAGGACGTGTGTTGTAAAATATGCTAGAAATCGTGTTGTTATTATCATTTGTAAAGTTTGTAAGTCGAAGATTATCGTTAAACGATAATCATCTTTTTTATTGTCTAAAGCTTGTAACAAAAATAATGGTTTGGTTTGTAATGTATAATATATGCAGTTTTCCTTTTTAAAAATGTCGCATATAGAGGTCAATACCTCGCAATGAAATCATACGTTATCTAACACGTTCTTATGGTTAAGGACGGGTTATGACATAATATATACATGTTAATAATATATAGTTTCCAACAAAAATGTTAAGCAATCATTTTTAAAGAAAACACGGTCGAAGTCCAGACTCACTAATGCATCCTAACAAACTCGATAAGACACACTAATGCAAATTTTCTGGTTCTCTAAGACCAACGCTCGGATACCAACTGAAATGTCCCGTTCTTATTGATTAAAAACGTTCCATATTAATTGATTTCGTTGCGAGGTTTTGACCTCTATATAAGACGTCTTTCAAAGACTGCATTCATTTTTAAAACAAACCATAACCTTTATTTCATAAATAAAGGTTTAAAAAGTTTTACGTAGATTATCAAATAATGATAATCTAAAATATCCTGTTTACACACGACCATTACATAATGGTTTACAATACAAATATGTTACATCGAAATCAGTTTCTTGAATGCAGTTTTTACACAATATCATACAAACATGGACTCCAAATCTTGTCCTTATTTTAGTATGCAACAGCGGAAGCTCTTAGTATTCACCTGAGAATAAACATGCTTTAAACGTCAACAAAAATTTTGGTGAGTTATAGGTTTAACCTATATATATCAAATCGTAACAATAGACCACAAGATTTCATATTTCAATACACATCCCATACATAAAGATAAAAAATCATTCATATGGTGAACACCTGGTAACCGACATTAACAAGATGCATATATAAGAATATCCCCATCATTCCGGGACACCCTTCGGATATGATATAAATTTCGAAGTACTAAAGCATCCGGTACTTTGGATGGGGTTTGTTAGGCCCAATAGATCTATCTTTAGGATTCGCGTCAATTAGGGTGTATGTTCCCTAATTCTTAGATTACCAGACTTAATAAAAAGGGGCATATTCGATTTCGATAATTCAACCATAGAATGTAGTTTCACGTACTTGTGTCTATTTTGTAAATCATTTATAAAACCTGCATGTATTCTCATCCCAAAAATATTAGATTTTAAAAGTGGGACTATAACTCACTTTCACAGATTTTTACTTCGTCGGGAAGTAAGACTTGGCCACTGGTTGATTCACGAACCTATAACAATATATACATATATATCAAAGTATGTTCAAAATATATTTACAACACTTTTAATATATTTTAATATTTTAAGTTTATTAAGTCAGCTGTCCTCGTTAGTAACCTACAACTAGTTGTCCACAGTTAGATGTACAGAAATAAATCGATAAATATTATCTTGAATCAATCCACGACCCAGTGTATACGTATCTCAGTATTGATCACAACTCAAACTATATATATATTTTGGAATCAACCTCAACCCTGTATAGCTAACTCCAACATTCACATATAGAGTGTCTATGGTTGTTCCGAAATATATATAGATGTGTCGACATGATAGGTCGAAACATTGTATACGTGTCTATGGTATCTCAAGATTACATAATATACAATACAATTTGATTAAGTTATGGTTGGAATAGATTTGTTACCAATTTTCACGTAGCTAAAATGAGAAAAATTATCCAATCTTGTTTTACCCATAACTTCTTCATTTTAAATCCGTTTTGAGTGATTCCAGTGGCCACGGTTTCGTATTGAACTTAACTTTATGAATCTAAATAGAAAAAGTATAAGTTTATAGTCAGAAATACAAGTTACAAGTCATTTTTGAAAGAGGTAGTCATTTCCGTCGAAAGAACGACATCTTGATGACCATTTTGAAAAACATACTTTCACATTGAGTTTAACCATGATTTTTGGATATAGTTTCATGTTCATAAGAAAAATCATTTTTCCAGAAGTATAGCTTTTAAATCAAAGTTCTTCTTAGCTTTTAATTATCCCAACCAAAACAGCCCCCGATTTTACTACGACGGCGTATATCCAGTTTTATGGTGTTTATCGTGTTTCCGGGTTTTAAATCATTAAGTTAGCATATCATATAGATATATAACATGTGTTTAGTTGATTTTAAAAGTCTAGTTAGAAGGATTAACTTTATCTGCGAACAAGTTTAGAATTAACTAAACTATGTTCTAGTGATTACAAGTTTATAACGTTGAATAAGACAGCTTTTTATGTGTGAATCGAATGATGTTATGAACATCATTACTACCTCAAGTTCCTTGGATAAACCTACTAGAAATGAGAAAAATGGATCT
This sequence comes from Rutidosis leptorrhynchoides, assembly GCF_046630445.1. NCBI lineage: Eukaryota > Viridiplantae > Streptophyta > Magnoliopsida > Asterales > Asteraceae > Rutidosis > Rutidosis leptorrhynchoides. Next base: position 592,504,676 of record NC_092336.1, on the reverse strand, counting down.
AGCTTCAAAGGATCCTTGGATGGCTTGAAAGTTCTTGAAGCAGAATCATGACACGAAAACAATTTCAAGTAAGATTTCCACTCGAAATAAGATTGTTATAGTTATAGAAATTGAATTAAAGTTTGAATATTATTATTACCTTGTATTAGAAATATAACCTACTGTAAGTAACAAAGATTTCTTGATCTTGGATGATTACTTGGAATGGATTTCGAAAACTTGGAAGTAAACTTGCAATCTTGGAAGTATTCTTGATTTTATGAAACTAGAACTTTTGGAATTTATGAAGAACACTTAGAACTTGAAGATAGAACTTGAGAGAGATCAATTAGATGAAGAAAATTGAAGAATGAAAGTGTTTGTAGGTGTTTTTGGTTGTTGGTGTATGGATTAGATATAAAGGATATGTAATTTTGTTTTCATGTAAATAAGTCATGAATGATTACTCATATTTTTGTAATTTTATGAGATATTTCATGCTAGTTTCCAAATGATGGTTCCCACATGTGTTAGGTGACTCACATGGGCTACTAAGAGCTGATAATTGGAGTGTATATACCAATAGTACATACATCTAAAAGCTGTGTATTGTACGAGTACGAATACGGGTGCATACGAGTAGAATTGTTGATGAAACTGAACGAGGATGTAATTGTAAGCATTTTTGTTAAGTAGAAGTATTTTGATAAGTGTCTTGAAGTCTTTCAAAAGTGTATGAATACATATTAAAACACTACATGTATATACATTTTAACTGAGTCGTTAAGTCATCGTTAGTCGTTACATGTAAGTGTTGTTTTGAAACCTTTAGGTTAACGATCTTGTTAAATGTTGTTAACCCAATGTTTATAATATCAAATGAGATTTTAAATTATTATATTATCATGATATTATGATTTACTAATATCTCTTAATATTATATATATACATTAAATGTCGTTACAACGATAATCGTTACAACGATAATCGTTACATATATGTCTCGTTTCAAAATCATTAAGTTAGTAGTCTTGTTTTTACAAATGAAGTTCATTGTTAATATACTTAATGATATGTTTACTTATCATAATATCATGTTAACTATATATATAACCATATATATGTCATCATATAGTTTTTACAAGTTTTAACTTTCGTGAATCACCGGTCAACTTGGGTGGTCAATTGTTTATATGAAACCTATTTCAATTAATCAAGTCCTAACAAGTTTGATTGCTTAACATGTTGGAAACACTTAATCATGTAAATAACAATTTCATTTAATATATATAAACATGGAAAAGTTCGGGTCACTACAAAACGTACCGATTCAACTGAGAATATACGAAAAGAAATAATAAACTATAACTAAAACTAAACTAAGAACAGTTAGATAACAATCTTAATTTTCGACACAACTGTCCCCGGCAGCGGTGCCAAAAACTTGATGTGTGAAATCTAGTATATAATTTATCTTGGAAAATGCCGGTTTAAAGATTACTACACACTAACGGGCAGTGTACCCGATCATGCAATAGTATAAAGTTGGTAATTCCGAAATCATTCCAAGGACAGTTTAAACGTGAGAATTAAGATTGCAACTAATAAAATAAACTAAGTTAATCTATAAAAATCGAAAGTACGAGATAATTATTTTGGGTGGCTATTTAACGATTAGCCAAATCAAAGATTGATTAAAAGTAAAAGACAATATTTTTGTGTTTTTAAGTTTATAGAAATAAATGTAGACTCAACGGAAAGTAAAGATATTTGAATTCAATAGATAAAAGAATGTTCGCCTAGATTTCCTATTCGTAGTGTCGGATGATTTGTTATTAAGCTCTGGTTCAATTTATCAATACATGCAACTACAGAGTCGGTTTACCCAGAGTTCTCTTTTAGCAAATACGTCAAACTTGGATTTATTGGCTTAGGGTTCCCTTTCACCAAAGACCTCTTTCGTTTGTGACTTAGTAATTAACTAATTATAAGATTAAGATTCAATTAGTTACGCGTTCGCTCCACACAATTCACTCCTATTTTGTTTAATCTATGTTGCCCGGTTTACCCCCTTGATCCAGTAAGCACCCAATTGGTTAAGACAAATCAATTGAAAACTAGTGTACTAAATTAAAACAGGGTTCCCTTTGTTCAAATAAGATCACTAATCAACCTAGTAACAATAATCAACACCCATAAGAATGGTTCTTAATCAAAACTCATAATTTTCATGGATTAATCAAAAAAACATTAAAGTATCATCCAAACACATACGAATACTCAATCTAGACAAACATTAAAAAGCTTAGCCAACCATGGCTAAAACCAATATCACAAATAAACAATTAAGAGTATTCATAATGATGATAAGAATTAAACCTAATGATTGTGTTCTTGAATGATGAACAGATCGAGACGCATTTCCGGAATGATTGATGTGATAGAATGATCTTGGGATTCCCCAAAAATCACCTTGGTTCGTCAAAAAGCTGCTGCAATTCGTCTGGATGCAGAAGTGAATTATTAGGGTTAAAATTCGGGTTTTAAATAGGTGGATTCTGAAACCGACAGAACATGGAGCGGCGCTCCAAATATGGAGCGGCGCTCCATATAACTGGAAACTCATCTCTTGATTTCTAAAAGCCCTCGAACTGAAAATTATGCCTACTGGAGCGGCGCTCCAGACCTTTTTTGCTGAATCCGAACTATAAAACTCATAAAATCACTCGTTTTCGAACCAAACTCGAATCAAACCAATCTCTTTCACTTATTTCCATAGAAAATCACTAAAACAATCAAATAACTTCAAATTTCATCTCCTTGGTCTTAGAACTCGAACTTTCACAACACTTATCGAAATAACACCAAATCGTATCCAAAATGACCAAAATGTGCCCGATATCGCTAAGGAAAATGCGTATGAAATATGCGATATCATTGTGCTTCATTGTTTCTTTTTTTTTATATTAATATATTCACCGGGTGATCCCCTTTACCCAAAAAAAAATGGAAAGAGTGGATCATCGCCTACAAAAAGATTCACTATCCCAAGGTTGGTGCCCCAAAACGCATAAGCGTACACAAAGACTCAAAACTCCAAGAGTCCATCATCCACCTATATGTGAAGTGATCTCTATAAACGAGAACCGCTTCACCCGACCCGCACCCATCCTACACATACATATGCACATAGGATATTAACACTCGCCTTGAAGTCTTGATGGATGCCAAACCAAAATCCACAAACGCCAATGGAACGTACCTATTCCATTATCACATAACAAATAACACAATTAGGGTGGATTACAAATCAACTCATTTCGACAACTAGTGCAATTTCGACCCAATTGCACTTTCAAGCTCAAACCGCGCCCAAAATAACCAATAATCACTAACACTAGTGATTACACACTATTTACAAGCCTTAAACATGGTTAAATCATTAATCAACCCAAAACCCGCCAAGTATCAACAATAACAACTTTCCATAAATCCTCTTCATCATCTAAATGGATTTTACAACTAACAATCTCAAAACCCTAACATTGAATCTTAAATCAAACAATGAAACTCAGAGTTGGAACTTACCAATACCGCCAAAGTGATGTCGTTGACGAGTGGAACAACTTTAACACTTGAGGTTTGACCCGAAACACTCTTCTTCTTCTCCAAATGGAGATTTCTCTCACTAAATTGAGTTTCTCATTCTAGGGTTTGATGAAGGAAGTGTTTGATGTGTAAAATGAGGATAAGATGAGCCTTAAATCAGTCTTATGGCTCTAGAACCGGCCATAAGTGAATTTACCAAAACACCCTCAAAAGATTCCATTAAAATGGGTTAAAAATGTCATTACAGCGACATTTGTCGCGTTTCACGACACTTCGCCGCGTTTCGCGACACCAGGATGCGATAAACAATACTGGAACGCGACAAAAGGGGCAGAAATCAAGTATCAAAAGTTGTCGCATTTCAACCATGTTTGTCACGGAACGCGACACACCAGAACGCGACAAACTGCACTCAAACTCGACAGTTTACCTGATGTACTCCAATTTCACTTTTAAAACATCCCAAAGTCAAACGTGGTCAATGCATTACATCCAAACTATTAAATAATCATTCTTGGACTTCAAATGATGCCCCGAGCGTCATGTTTAGAAAAACGGGGTGTTACAATATTAAATAAAATGAAAGTTAACATAGTTATCTTATCAAAGTCACGAGGAAAATATTATAAAACATGAATTGGAAATTAAACAGGAATCTCTACTAACCCTTGTCTAGTTTTCGTTAATTGATATATTTGTTCTTACTTATAAATCACTTTACCATTTTTTGAATGTTATCAAAAAGAATAGATTTCTTAAATCACAGTGGACCTCATAACATAGACCCGTAATCATATCACAATGTATCTGATAATTCAGTAATTTGATATTATCTTTTAATTTCGTCGATAAATATTTTAAACATATATTGAAACAAATACGTTCATGTAAAGTATTATACATATAATACTTTGTTAACATTTTCAATTAATATAACTATATATTATATATACATATCTATATACACATAAATGTTCATGAATCGTCGAGCACAGTCAAAGGGTAATTGATTACATGAATATACTTCCAAAAAATTTTGAGACTCAACATTACAGACTTTGCTTATCGTGTCGAAATAATATAAAGATTAAGTTTAAATTTGGTCGGAAATTTCCGGGTTATCACAATGAAAGGCGCAGCGCATATGATTAAAAGCGCATATGATAAAAAGTGCATATGATAAAAAGCGCAGCGCATATGATTAAAAGCGCATATGATGAAAAGTGCATATGATGAAAAGCATAACGCGTATGATTAAAAGCGCATATGGTGAAAAGGATATATGATTAAAAGCGCATATGATAAAAAGTGCATATGATGAAAAGCGCATATGATGAAAAGCGCAGCGCATATGATTAAAAGCGCATATGATGAAAAGTGCATATGATGAAAAGCACAGCGCATATGATAAAAAGGATATATGATGAAAAGCGCATATGGTGATTAATGAAAAGCACATATGGTGATTAATGAAAAGTATATTGTGAAAAGGAATCACAAATGTTTCTTGAAAGAATTCAATGTGAGATATGTGGATAAATTTATCTACCATGTGGACCATTTAGACATTTCATGTTATGATAGATGCATTTAGTAGATGGTCTCATGTTTGTCTATTATCAAGCCGTAAAATGGCATTTGCATAGTTTCTTGCACAAAATTACACCATTAAAAGGGTGCAAATTGATAATGCTGATGAGTTGACATCTCAAGCATTTAATGTTATTATATTTCTATAGGGATTGTTGTTGAACATCCTATTGCTCATGTACATACAAAATTGGTTTAGCTGAATCAATAATTAAATGCTTGCAGCTAATAGCTAGACCATTGCAAATAAATACCGAACTCTCAATATTTATATGGGGACATGCAAATTTACATGCTGCATCATTAATTCATATTAGACGAAGTGCAAGTCATAAATATTCTCCCCGACAACTTGATTTTAGCCGAGAGCCAAACTTTTTCCACCATTAGAACATTTGGTTGTGCAGTGTATGCTCTAGTTGCACCACCACAACGCACTAAAATGAGCCTTCAAAGGAGGATGGGGATATATATTGGATATGAAACATCTTCAATTATAAGATATATTGAACCCATGATGGATGATGTTTTTACAGCACGTTCTGCTGATTGCCTTTTTAATGAAAAATTGGTCCCTAGATTAAGGGAGAAATGAAAAAAAATAAATAAAATGATGTTTCATGATGTGAACATCAATTAAGGTATATTGAACTCGCACAAAAGAATGCGAAACGAAAGTTCAAAAATATTGCATATGCAAGAACTTGCGAATAAATTGCCCGATGCATTTACAGATACAAAAAAAGTGACTAAATCATATATACCAGTAGTAAATGCTCCAGCTAGAATTGAAATTTCAAAAGCTGGCAATAATTTCACTCGTTAGTCTTTGCCACATCTGAAACGTGGGAGACCAATTGGTTCCAAAGATAAAAATCCTCGAAAAGGAAAATCAGCTGATAATGAGGTAAAAGAAAGTGTTCAAGAAGAACCACAAATCAATACTCCTTCTGCAGAGGAGATTGATAATGTCAATACGAAATTTTCAATCAATTATGCACATTCAAAAAATATTATGGAACCGAAATGAAATGAAAAATCTTGATGATATATTTTCATATAATGTTGCATATGACATCATGAATGATGATGATGATCCAAAACCAAAATTTGTTATGGAATATCAAAATAGACATGATTGGGATCAATGGAAAGAAACAATGCGAGCTAAATTTGAATCACTCAATAAAAGAAAAGTTTTCGGATCAATAGTTATCACTTTTAAAGATGTGAAACGTATGGGATACAAATAAATTTTAATTCAAAAAGGAAATGAGAAAAAATAAAGTTACAAGGTAAAGCTAGACTTGTAACTCAAGACTTCTCTCAAAGACCAAAAATTGTTTATGAGGAAACTTATTCTCCAGTTATGGATGAAATTACTTAATCAGCCTGGCAGTTTCTAAAGATTTAGAAATGCATCTAATGGATGTTATTATTACTTATTTAAATGAATCACTTGATAGTGATATATACATGAATATACATGAAGGGTTTAAGGTATCAGAAGCATCTAATGCAAAACAAAAGGAAATGTATTCCATTAAATAACAAAGATTTTTATATGGGTTGATAAAATGGTATAACCAATTAAGTGATTACTTGATAAGAAAAAGGGTATACAAATAAACTTATTTGCACATGTGTTCTTATTAAGAAAACAATGTCCGGATATGTGATTGTAAGTTGTTTATGTCTATAATCTTAACATCATAGGTACAAATAAAGAGATCCATGAAGCCATTCAACTTCTAAAAAAAAAAAGAATTTGAAATGAAAGATCTCGGAAAAACCAAGTATTGTCTTGGTTTACATATTGAGCATATGCCTAATGGTTTATTTGTACATCAAACAACTTATATAGAAAATATTTTAAAACATTTTCAGTATGGACAAGGCAAAAAGTACTCCTATAGTTGTTAGATCACTTAATGTTGACACTGATCCATTTTATCTCCGTGAAGATCATGAAGCTCTTAACGGATCAGAAGTTCCATATCTTAGTGCAATTGGAGCTCTTATGTATCTTACAAATTGTACAAGACCTGACATTTCTTTTGCAGTTAATTTGTTGGCAAGGTTCAGCTCAGCTCCTACCAAAAGACATTGGAATGAGATCAAACACATATTTCGATACCTTTGAGGAACTATTGATTTAGGATTATTTTATTCTAACGAATCAAAATAAGATTTGGTTGGTTATGCAGATGCAGGTTATTTATCTGATCCACATAAAGCTAAATCTCAAAATGGATATTTATTCCTAAATAGAGGTACCGCGATATCATGGCGTTCTAAAAAACAAACACTTGTTGCAACATCATCAAATCATGCCGAAGTGATTGCATTACATGAAGCTACTCGAAAATGTTTTTGGTTGAGATCAATGACACAACTCATTACTGATTCTTGTGGACTAGAACGCGATAAAAGTCCAACAACTATCTATGAAGATAATGCAGCTTGCATAGCACAGATGAAAGAAGGGTATATCAAAAGTCACCGAACAAAACACATACCTCCTAGATTCTTCTCATACACTCAAGATCTCATTAAGGACAACCCGATTGAAATGAGATATGTTCAATCCAGCAAAAACTCTGCTGATCTTTTCACCAAAGCACTCCCAACTGCTATTTCCAGAACACACGTTCACAATATTGGCATGAGGCATGTTCAAAAGATGTAACAGCTCAGCAATGTCTACTTGAGGGGGAGATAACTCTATACTGCACTCTTTTTCTTTTAGCTAAAGTTTTTTCCCACTGGGTTTTCTTTAGCAAGGTTTTTAACGAGGCAGTACTAGTTGTTCGCTACTAAAATTGTCATCCAAGGGGGAGTGTTATAATGCATCAATTATTGAAGATGGCTAACAATCAATTATTGAAGGTGGCTAACAATGTTATTTAATTCACAAAAGTCAAATATGTAACACTCTTAATGTAGTATAAATATGGATCAATATGTGCAAGATAAAGATACCAAGAGTTTGAATATACTCATTACTTCCTCTCTTCTTCTTATTGTTTCTTACAACAATAAAAACATAGGTCACTAAAGGTAGTTTTAAACTACTAATTTACAACAGACAGCGCATTTTTGTCTTTATGTAATATGCAAATAGAAGATTGCCCTTGCAAGAATGTTTTACTGAGTTTGTTCATTAATTTTTGAATTTTACTGTCATAGACTTCCCGAAGTTTGACGTATATATCTTGTACAAATCCATGCGTTGAAGTAGATTTTTTTTATGAATTACGGTTCTTTTTGTTCTATTTTCAGTGTACTTGAACAGAAAAACTTATTTGCTATTTTGCTATAAGAATCAAAAGAATGTTGAGTTGTAAGCTTCTAGTTTTTCTTTTCTGATTTTTTTTTTCACCTAGGGTCAAAAATTTCTTTTGGGTTCCCGAATCTACAACTTTCATGATATCACTTTCAAATTATTTCACCTAAATAAAGATATAAAAAAATTATATTGAGTTATTAGAGTGTAAAAATCAATAAATCGGTACTAAAACCATCCAACTCAAGATAAATGGTTAGAGTAACATTCTTAGGGCTTAGGACATTTTATGCATCTTATTTTTATTTTTATTTTTAAAGCAAACAATCATATTAAAAAACCAGAGGATACAATCCTAGAGGATACAATCCTAGGCTCACATGAAGGTGAACCAAACAGAGATTACAACTTAAACAAATTATCGAGAATGAAAAAGAAAAATAAAAACCGGAAAACACTTCCAAAAAAAACAAAGGAAGACACGAAACAAGCTCGATAGGCTCGATCCTAGCAGCTCTACAGGATTTAAAGTAGATACGTATCCGGGTTGGTTATCCAAACACACCAATCTAAAGTAGTACCTTTGATTCTTCTAAATATCCAATCGAACGAACAAACTTGAATTTCACTTAGCGCTATCGGCCCATTCCAAAATTTATCATGGAAAACTTTGTTGTTGCGGTTTTTCCAAATAAAGTAAGAAGTAGACCAAAGGACCGCTTGCCAAATCTCAGAATTTCCCCGAAGAATTTCGCGAAGACTAAAGAGAGAAAAGTTACCCCGATTCCACCAATTGAAGACCTTATTCCAAACCTCTTGCGCATGTTTGCAGAAGATTAGAACATGATCTACCGTTTCAAGATCATCATCACACAAAGGCCAACGAACGCTATGAAGGTCAATACCACGCTTATCAAGTTCCATTCTCACGGGTAGCCTTTTTTGGAACGCACGCCAAGTAAACAACTCTATTTTTTTTTTGTATAAGCGAATTCCGAATTATTTCCTCTGAATGATTATCTGGACTTTACAGTTTTTGATCAATAACTTTGCATAATTTTTTCACCGTAAACCAACCATTAGAAGATAAAGCCCATTTCTACGAATATGTGCCAACATGGTTATATGAAAACGAGTGTAATAAACATGTAAGTTGTACCAATTCATCGAGGGTTCTACCGGTGAGAGGTCGATTCCACTCCCAACAGTAAGATCGAACAGTAGAAGACGTGTGAACACCTTCGAGAGAAGGTCTATCGGTCGCAGCAGAAACCTGGTCAGCAGCAGTAGTACCTGTAGCATCAACACTGTGGACAGCAACTGTCAGCTCAAAATTCGGACCAATATCAGCAGCCTGGACCTGAATTCTAGCAGCAGTATGGTCGTTTGTAGCAACATTGTTTCCTGGGACAGCAACTACATCCTTGACAGTGACATTAGATCTTGCTTCGAGTCGAAATAACCTTGGGAAAAGAGAACTCAAACAATTATTCCTGATCCATAGGTCCTTCCAAAAAGAAGTGTTTTTGCCATTGCCAATGTTCCTCACGAATGAAGTCTTTAAAGCAATCTGGAGGTCTTCAATCTGTTTTCCTGCACGAATGATATTATTCCAAACTCCCAGCGTCAAAGGATTAACCTCCGATACTAGGTTACCACATGTACCATGAATACTACGTATAACTTTTCCCCAAAGGGCGTAGGTTTTGGTTTTGAACCTCCACCACCATTTGCCCAATAAAGCTAGGTTTTTTCCTTTTAGACTCCCAATGTTTAAACCCCCCGAACCGTAAGGTGCAATCACCTTTTCCCATTTAACCCACGAAATTTTTTTACCCTTAAGATCCCCACCCCAAAAGAAGTTTCTTCTCACACTCTCGAGAATATTTAGAACACATGACGGGGCACGAAAGAGCGAAAAAAATATAATGGAAGACTAGATAGAACCGATTTGATCAAAACTAATCATCCACCAAATGACATCGATCGCATTTTTCATACCGATAGACGCTTTTTAATTTTTTCAATAACCGGGTGCCACGCCTTTAATGAATTCATTTTAGTGCCTATAGGGAGGCCAAGATAAACAAAGGGGAATTTCCCAGATTGACAGCCCATTCTTCTGGAGAGAGTTTCAATTTCATCATCGCTTGCGCCAACCCCGTATATACAACTTTTTTGGAAGTTCACTTTGAGACCTGATGAGTGTTCAAAACACTTGAGAATCTTTGTTAGATTGATGGCGTTTTCTCTACCCCATTCACCGAAAAAAATCGTGTCGTCCGCATATTGGAGGTGAGATATGAGGATTTTATCTTTACCCACCTCTACACCTTTATAAATATCCCTATCAATTGCAGCCTTAGTAAGTATGTTCAGTCCTTCCGCGACCAATATGAAGAGGAATGGAGATAAAGGGTCCCCTTGGCGGACACCCCTTCCCATTGTGAATTCCTTAGTAGGAGAGCCATTTACCAATACCGAAACCGAGGCGGACTTTAGGCAAGAAAGTATCCATTTCCTCCACTTCTCTCCAAACCCCATACATCGCATTACTTCCATCAAGAATTCCCAATTTAGGAAATCGAAAGCCTTTTCAAAGTCCACCTTGAAGATAAAACCTTTCGATCTAGAGGCTTTGAGAAAATCCAGCGTCTCATTTGCGATTAAGGCTCCGTCTAAAATAAATCTACCTTTCAAGAACGCCAATTGTTCAACGCCTACAAGGTTAGGCACCACCTTACGAAGTCTATTTGAGAGGATTTTTGCGATGATCTTGTAATAGCTACTAATAAGACTGATAGGTCTAAAATCCCCGAGACCCATGGGATCATTTTTCTTAGGAACCATCGTTATGAATGAAGCATTACAACCCCTCGAGATTTCTCCCGTCTCCCAGAACCAAGTTATAGCCGCTACTAGATCCTCTTTGATAACATCCCAGAATTTCTTAAAAAATAGCATGTTAAACCCGTCCGGGCCCGGAGCTTTTGAACTACCACAGTATTTTATAGCTTCAAATATTTCTTTTTCATCGATCGTGGCTTCAAGGTTGTCAACATTTTCTTACGATAGAATCGGGTATGAAAGTTCTTCCATGCTCGGCCTCTCCATTTCTGGACATGCAAATAGTTTAGAAAAATGATTAAAGGTTGCTTCTTTGATGTCTTGAGGCTCCTCGTTCCAAATCCCTTTTATCGATAAACCACGGAGGTTGTTTCTACTGTATCTATGTCGGATGATAGAGTGGAAGTATTTAGTGTTTTCATCGCCCTCTAAAATCCATTTCTCTCTCGCTTTTTGTTGCAACTTGTTACATTTCACCCTCTCTTTTTCCAACCAATTTTTTCTAGCATCTTTCCACATTTCTCTTTCGTTATCTGTTAAGAGCCTACTCTCCGCCATCGATTCCAAGTTCAAGGCTAGATGTTTAAACACCTCAATTTCTCCATCAATTTGGTTACAACTCTTACTGCACTTGTCTTTCAAAGTAGCTTTCAACCTTTTGAGTTTGTTCCTAAAGAAGCAATCTTTTCTCGAACCACTATCTAACTCTTCATTCCATGATTCACTAATAACGATATCAATTCCCTCCACTTTCAACCATTCATCAAAAATCCTGACGGGCTTGGGACCAAAGTTTTTTTCTTCATTTTTCAATAGTATACTACAGTGATCAGATAGATTCCTCTCTAATGCAGTTACCGAGAGATACTCCCACATTAGATTGAAAATTTCTGAGACTAGAAAACGATCAAGTTTACTATACTTAATCCCATCTTCGCTTGCTCAAGTGAATTTACGACCTCCCATCGGTAGATCAATTAAACTGTTGGATGATATGAAGTCGTTAAACCTTTTTGCTCTACTTGCTATAAAGTCACAGTTAAATCTTTCATCTTCGTTTCTAACTTCATTAAAATCCCCACCGATAACTAGTGCCTCATCATTCCCACTTAATATTATTGTCTCGAGACTGTCCCACATCTTGAGTTTATCACTATCATTATGCGGGCCATACACATTGATTAAACAAAAATTGTTTCCTGAACCTCTCCATGTACCTCGTATGCCAATGAAAAATTCACAAGAAAACTTGTCATATACATCTACCGAGTTTGTATCCCATATGATTAGTTGCCCGCCCGAATTCCCTACTTTTTCTTTTTGAATAAACTCACATTCACTAGAACCCCGTAGACCATTGATCCAATTCGAATTGACCCGATTTAATTTGGATTCTTGGACTAAAAATATGTTGGGTTTAACAAACCAGCATAATCTTTTGAACCACGCCATTTTCCCATCCCTCTTTGAACCGAATCCTCTAATATTTAATGATAAAATCTTCATTAAAAAACAATAAAATGCGAAGAAAAACAGAAAACAGACTTACTGAGAAGGTTTAGCCTTCCACTTAAGTCCAAGCTTTATTCCAAAATCATGTATATTAGAGTTGATACCCGAAGATGTGGATTCACTGGAAATTGTTGGAATTTGATTTACTTTTGAACCAACTGATGTCTTCCTTCCATTGTTTGATTCATCACAGGAAGTGCATGTCGATCGCATATGTTGCCTATTTGGATTCCTTGCCACGTACTTGGTGCTCATTATACGTGAGGATGTTTTCCACCTGCGAATGCTTGTCCAGCAACACTCCTTCCTTCTTTGTTTTTTATTTCGATCACCCCTGGACAGATTCTTATAATTGTTACGACTCAAATTATTAGAGGATGAGGAATGTTTGCTTACTTTTTCCTGATTGTCTTCACACGGAATATTTTTATGGCAAGAACCTCCAATTTCTTTTTGACCTAAACTGGACTGTTGAATGTTGATATGGTAGTGGGTTGTATAGGAGTCGACATTTAAGTATTTGAGGCATATTCTCTTCATTTTTGAGAGGATCCATTTTCTCTTCATTATATAAAGGATCCATTTTTGGAATTGGGAAGGATCCATTTTTGTGCATCTTATTTAATGTGTGCTTTTACTTTCTAAATTTGAAATATGTATACTTTTTTCGGTTGAAGGTTTGATGAGGTTTTAAAAGGATCTAAATGACACCGGTGGGAGAGTTAATGTGGTGTAGTTCATTAGTTAGCTCATGCTGCAATTGGTCTCATGTTATTTTTAATAATTACTGAGAAAAAGTCATTTCCTAGTAGGTTTGTCATCGACATTGTATCTTAAAGTTTCTACTTACATATATAAATTGTATACAACACGAGGGATATCCAAACAGTTGTTGTAACAATTGTTTATCATTTGAAATGTTTGAGGAGACTTTTATTATATAATTCAAATTATATTCAACGTATTTGTTATTGTATACAATTGTTCAATATTACCCATTTTTGGGTTTGAAAAGTTGGAACCTTAATGAGCGGAAAAATTATGTAATTTTCATACACACATATGCAGAGGCGGAGCTAGTACGGGGGCTTGTGGGTGCTTAGCCACCCTCAACTGTGGTGGATTAATCGGTATCTAACTGTGTATTAATGGTAAATGTTTTGAGTTCTAGATCGAGATGCAAAAAGATGTTAAAAGTTGCAGGTGATATGGGATGTAAGTTGGAGATGAGAGTTAGGAGACATGATAACTCTTTTGTCTTTTTGTCATTTTCTATTTATTACCCTTCAACTAGTATTATATATTTAGTTTTAGCCCATCACTTTACATATATGTCATTTAAACTTCTGTTTAAATTTAAATGTATAAGTAAATACGAGATAGATATACCGTCTATATATTTTATCGAAAACTACAATTTAATATACTTCACAAATATTACATTCAAGCTTTAGTTACTAAAAAATGTATATATCAAAAAAGATTATTATTGATAAAATATTTTATGAAATAAGTTAAAATATCATTTGACTTAGAGCTTTGTAATGTGTCATTATATATATATATATATATATATATATATATATATATATATATCTGTGTGTGTGTGTGTGTGTGTGTGTGTGATTTTCACTATCTAAAAACGTTTGATGTTTCAATAACTTAAGCCCCCTCAACAACAATTCCTGGCTTCGCCTCTGCACATATGGTATGTGTCAGAACAAAAATTATATAAGATGTTTTTCATAAACTAATAATGTTTTTTAGAGTAACATATAGTTTTTTATTGCTGCATCTCTTTATAGACAAATAAAATTTTGGGTCTATATATAACGGATCTGAAAAAGTTTTGAGCATCCGTATATATATTAAGAGATTACAATCATTTAGTAATCTATGGAGAGGCTCAAATTCTAAGTAATTATGTTGTTTAGCTATTTATCGTATTTATTGTTGAATAAGTACTTAAGTAGATTTACTTATGTTATTTTAGTGCGTGTGTATTTAAATATTCATTCAGATGACCGTCTATTCTCTCTATTGTATTTCAACTTCCTATAAACGAGATCCGGATCGGCTCGAGTGTTGCGACGGGGCCTTTCGGGTTACGTACTCATAGTTAACGTAGTGTATGTATTTACAAAATTAAAAAACGGACCATTTGTTTAGCTTTGTTTTAGATGTCGGCGTGTTTAGCGTTTTTTAAAAGGTGTCCGTTTCGAACGCAGCTAGTTACGTTTTGTTCGTAAAATTATTTCGAATTGAACGGTAGTGCCGCAAAAATTTAACGCGCGGCGAGCGAGAAGATACGGCCCGTTAAAAGTTTCGGTGGAGTTTGCTTAAGATTGTTAATAAAATAATAATTAATTTTATATTTCATATCCCTGAAAAAATTGCAAATTCGCGCGAATTCGCGGGCTTCCCCAATAAAAATTAAAAATATATTATATTATATATGAGCACTTTCATCTAATAAACATATAATTTATATATGAATTATGATTGTATAAGACTAGTAAATTTTACAAATTTATTTTATAAGACACTTCTAAATGGTATTCTCAATTTGATTACACGAGTTATTTGTCACAAACCAATAAGTTTGTGGCCTAACCCACTAAGATTATGACCCAATTAAGAGTTTTAACCCAAGAACTTCATGGAAGGCCCAAGAACATCATGGAAGCTCCCTAGAACTTTCCCATGAGTTCTTCCATGGAATGGTATGGAATGTTCATGGAAATATCTATCTCCATGTATATACTTGAAGTTTCTAGTACTTAGATCCTAACCATTGATTTAGATTAATCTTAGCCATCCATTTTGTGTTAGAAGTAGTATAAATAGGGGTGGTCTCATTTGGCACACCACACCTCAAATCTCAAACATTCTCTCTTGTAAAGCATTCTCAAGCAATATAAGTATTTTCTTCAATTCCACTTGTTCTATAATATTTTCTCTTTTGGTTATTTGAATCGTTATAAGGTCCGAGTAAGGCTGACTTAGTAGAGACTAAGTGCCGCACGTGAGCTTATCGAGATAAGTCCGTGACATTTGGTATCAAGAGCAAGGTCGATTCAAGGAGATGGCAACCGAGACCGAGAAGAATGTGAGCGCAACAAGTGGTGTGATGGGTGATGAGACTCGTGGTCGGGTAGAGACTCGCCAAGGAGCCAAGAAGAATCGAGGTACGTCCAAAGACTTTGTCGCAAACTTGGATAAGAGGATCATGGATGTAGAGACATCCATGGACGGCGTGAAAGCAAAGGTCGAAGACGTCCACCAACGTTTGGATGGTTTGGACGGGGACTTTGACGAATTGAAAGATGATTGCAAGAGTGCAATCAACGTGCTAGACGTTGACATGCGACGTGAGATCCATGACTTAAGGGGTATGCTCATGGGTGAGATTACGAAGTTGCGAGGCGAAATGGAGGGGGAGGTCTCCACTATCCACCAACGCCTCGTGGATTTACAAACCAACATGAACTCTTGTTTGAGATTCATGGCTAGTGGGGGTGGCAACACTGGATGCAATGCTCTGAAGGTGGACATTCCCAAGCCGTCACCGTTCGTGGGGAAGCGGGAAGCCCGAGCGGTTGATGATTTTATATGGGAGATGGAACAATACTTGGAGGGAGTCAACATAGTGGATGATGCAATGAAGATCAAGACGGCAACTCGTTACCTGAAGGATACCGCAGCATTATGGTGGCGTCGTCGATATGGAGATATCGAGAAAGGTACGGTTACTATTGATACTTGGGATGATTTCCTTACTGAACTTAAGAATCAATTCTACCCCAAGAATGCTCAAAAGGATGCGATGAGTCGTCTACGTAAATTACATCATTCCGGGACGATTCGGGAGTATATTAAAGAATTCACGAACCTTAGCCTGGAGGTCCCAGATATTCCCGATGATATTCTTCTCTTCTATTTTCTCGATGGTTTGCAACCTTGGGCTAAAACGGAGTTGGAGAGACGAGGAGTCCAAGACCTTGCCACCGCAATTGCTCAAGCGGAGGCACTAGTCGACCATGCTAATAGGAAAGATTCGTTCAAGTCAAAAGATAAGAAGGTGAGCCATGAGAAAGGTGGGGGAGATAAGCCCGCCCAATCAAGGAATGATAATACACGTAAGCCACCAACCGGGAATAACAAGAGCATAAAAACTTCTTACAAGAATGATGGATGTTTCATATGTGATGGACCGCATAGAGCCCGAGATTGTCCGAAGAAAGCTAGCCTTCATGCTATGGAAGCTCAAAAGGCGGGTTGTCAGGATGAGGAGCGGTGCATAGGATCAATGCATATCCTCAACGCAATCAAGGCCAAGACGGAGATACCCAAGGTAGTGGCTAAAGGACTCCAATTCGTAGATATTAACATTTGTGGAGATCGGGTACGAGCTTTGGTGGATACGGGAGCAACTCATAACTTTATCTCCACCGATGAAGCCAAAAGGCTAGGACTTAAGGAAACAAAAGAGAGTGGCATGATGAAGACGGTGAACACGAGTGCCAGACCGATTAGTGGGGTGGCTAAAGACGTATATGTGAAGATTGGAGAATGGGAAGGAATGATTGATCTCTCGGTCGTGCCTATGGACGACTTCAAGTTGGTACTTGGGATGGAGTTCCTAGATAAGGTACGCGGTTTCCCTATGCCGTTTGCTAATTCACTGTGTATCTTGGATGGTGAGAAGACTTGTATGGTGTCAACCGAACGTGGAAGCAAGAGTGCATCCAAGTCACTTTCGGCCATGCAATTCAAGAAGGGGTACAACAAGAATGAGACATGCTATTTAGCGGTAGCAAAGCAAGAGACGGTTGAAGATAAGGGAAAACTAGAGGTACCCAAGGAAATTGAGAAGGTCCTTGATGAGTTCAAGGATGTCATGCCCAAGGAGTTACCAAAGAAGTTACCACCTAGAAGGGAGGTTGACCATGCGATCGAGTTGGAGCCGGGATCAAAACCACCTTCCAAAGCCCCATACCGAATGCCACCACCCGAGTTAGAGGAGTTGCGAAGACAACTCAAGGAGTTGCTGGATGCGGGATACATCCGACCGTCAAAATCCCCGTATGGTGCTCCGGTGCTATTTCAAAGAAAGAAGGATGGGTCCTTGCGGATGTGTATAGATTACCGGGCACTCAACAAGGTAACTATCAAGAACAAATACCCAATCCCACTTATTGCTGATTTGTTCGATCAACTTGGGAAGGCGAGATACTTCTCCAAGTTAGACTTGAGATCGGGATATTATCAAGTCCGAATTGCCGAAGGAGATGAGGCTAAGACCACATGCGTGACGAGGTATGGCGCTTATGAATTCCTAGTCATGCCCTTTGGTTTAACCAATGCCCCTGCCACATTTTGTACTTTGATGAACAAATTATTCCACCCGTTCCTCGACAAGTTTGTCGTGGTGTACTTGGATGACATAGTCGTGTATAGCGATACCATGGAAGATCATGTGAGGCACTTGAAGCAAGTATTCCAAGTACTAAGGGACAACGAGTTGTATGTGAAGCTAGAGAAATGTTCTTTCGGATTAGAGGAGGTGGATTTTCTTGGACATCGAATTAAAAATGGGAAGTTACTCATGGACAGGGCTAAGGTCAAGGCAATTCAAGAGTGGGAGGCACCAATGAAGGTGACTGATTTACGATCTTTTCTTGGTTTAGTAAACTACTATCGTCGTTTTATCAAGGGATACTCGGCGAAAGCGGCTCCATTGACAGAATTGTTAAAGAAGAATAAAGCTTGGTTGTGGGATGAGAAATGTCAAGCAGCATTCGAGGAGTTAAAAGGAGCTGTCATGGAAGAACCGGTGTTGAGACTTCCGGATGTGACCATTCCGTTCGAGTTACACACAGACGCATCGGACTTTGCTATTGGAGGAGTTCTAATGCAAGAAGGTCACCCAATCGCATTCGAAAGTCGAAAACTTAACGAGGCGGAAAGGAAGTACACTGTGCAAGAGAAAGAGATGACAGCGATTATTCATTGTTTGAGGACATGGAGGCATTATCTTTTGGGATCAAGGTTCGTGATCAAGACGGATAATGTGGCAACGAGTTATTTTCAAACCCAAAAGAAGTTGAGTCCCAAACAAGCTCGTTGGCAAGACTTCCTAGCCGAATTTGACTATGTGTTGGAGTATAAGCCTGGGAAGGCCAATGTGGTAGCTGATGCCCTAAGTCGTAAGGCGGAGTTTGCAGCGATCACAAAACCACAATTCTTCCTTCAAGATCGTATAAAGGAGGGATTAGAGCATGATT
The DNA here is from genome assembly GCF_046630445.1 of Rutidosis leptorrhynchoides. Classification (NCBI taxonomy): domain Eukaryota; kingdom Viridiplantae; phylum Streptophyta; class Magnoliopsida; order Asterales; family Asteraceae; genus Rutidosis; species Rutidosis leptorrhynchoides. The sequence continues at coordinate 592,485,566 of NC_092336.1, read as the reverse complement.
CTATAGCCAAAAACCTTGTTGGATTGGCTCGAGATGGGAAAACGCGAAGGTTTTGGCTCAAGGGTGATCTATTATTCACCAAAGGAGACCGGTTATATGTGCCTAGGTGGGGTGATCTTAGACGGACAATCTTGAAGGAGTGTCATGATTCAAAGTGGGCTGGTCATCCAGGTATCAAGAGGACACTAGCATTAGTAGAAGGCACTTATTATTGGCCAAGGATGGAAGACGACGTAGAGACGTACGTGCGGACATGCCTAATATGCCAACAAGACAAGATAGAGCAACGCCAACCAGGAGGACTATTACAGCCGCTACCTACACCTAAAGGACCATGGGAGAGTGTTTCCATGGACTTCATTACTTGCTTACCTAAGTCGGAAGGGTGTGGGAGTATTATAGTCGTGGTAGACCGGTTTTCTAAGTATGGTACCTTCATAGCCGCATCATCCGAAGTTACCGCGGATGAAACCGCAAAACTATTTTTCAAGAATGTGGTGAAGTATTGGGGGATACCGCATGTGATAGTAAGTGATCGAGATCCGAGGTTCACAGGGCGTTTTTGGACGGAGTTGTTCAAGATCATGGGGACGGACTTGAATTTCTCCACGAGTTTTCATCCCCAAACAGACGGACAGACGGAAAGGGTGAATGCACTATTGGAGCTCTATCTTCGACACTATGTAAGTGCAAATCAACATGATTGGGCTAAGCTTCTTGATATTGCTCAGTTCTCTTATAACATGCAAAGGAGTGAGTCCACGGGGAAGAGTCCTTTTGAGTTGGTGACAGGACGCCAACCATTGACCCCGAAAGCTTTGGCCGCTTCATATGATGGAAGCAGCCCAGCCGCTTATAGAACGATGAAGGAGTGGCACGAACAAGCCGACTTGGCGCGAGCATCACTAGATAAGGCGGCCAAGAAAATGAAGAAATGGGCGGATGAGAAAAGACGACATGTTGAGTTCAAAGTTGGGGACCAAGTGATGGTGAAGCTTTTACCTCAACAATTCAAAACATTTAGGAAGGTGCACAAAGGATTGATCCGGAGATATGAAGGCCCATTCCCGGTAATTGAACGGGTTGGGAATGTATCTTATCGAGTTCAACTACCGCCCAAATTAAAGATTCATCCAGTCTTCCACGTAAGTTTTCTAAAACCTTATCATGGGGACGAGGAAGACCCAGAACGAGGAGTTTCCAAACGAGCACCAATGGCAGTTGCGACTTCATTCGATCGTGAAGTGGAAGATATCTTGTTGCATCGAACGGTACGGAGACGAGGTGTGCCGAGCTATAAAGAATACCTAGTTAAGTGGCGTAACTTGCCTGATAGTGAAGCAAGCTGGGAAGCTGAAGACTTATTGTGGCAGTTCACAGACAAAATCAAGAAGTATCACGAGGATCACACGACGAGGACGTCGCGAGCTTAGGTGGGGGAGAATGTCACAAACCAATAAGTTTGTGGCCTAACCCACTAAGATTATGACCCAATTAAGAGTTTTAACCCAAGAACTTCATGGAAGGCCCAAGAACATCATGGAAGCTCCCTAGAACTTTCCCATGAGTTCTTCCATGGAATGGTATGGAATGTTCATGGAAATATCTATCTCCATGTATATACTTGAAGTTTCTAGTACTTAGATCCTAACCATTGATTTAGATTAATCTTAGCCATCCATTTTGTGTTAGAAGTAGTATAAATAGGGGTGGTCTCATTTGGCACACCACACCTCAAATCTCAAACATTCTCTCTTGTAAAGCATTCTCAAGCAATATAAGTATTTTCTTCAATTCCACTTGTTCTATAATATTTTCTCTTTTGGTTATTTGAATCGTTATAAGGTCCGAGTAAGGCTGACTTAGTAGAGACTAAGTGCCGCACGTGAGCTTATCGAGATAAGTCCGTGACATATTTCTAAGTTGTAATACGATTGGAAAAATAGACTGCAATCAAAATGAATCAATTCTTTAATAAATATGAAGTAAAATAAAGATAGAAATAAACTTAAATATACTTCTCAACATTCTCAACATAGTAAAGAAATAAGCGTTAATAAGTTGTGATTCCCGTGTGCTAAGTAGTGTTTTTATAACATTTCGTTTCAAACGCAAGTAGTCGGCATCGAATACTATCATTTTTCACGCCCGCACTGAAATGTCCCGTTCTTATTGATTAAAAACGTTCCATATTAATTGATTTCGTTGCGAGGTTTTGACCTCTATATGAGACGTTTTTCAAAGACTGCATTCATTTTTAAACAAACCATAACCTTTATTTCATCAATAAAGGTTTAAAAAGCTTTACGTAGATCATCAAATAATGATAATCTAAAATATCCTGTTTACACACGACCATTACATAATGGTTTACAATACAAATATGTTACAACAAAAATAAGTTTCTTGAATGCAGTTTTTACACAATATCATACAAGCATGGACTCCAAATCTTGTCCTTATTTAAGTATGCGACAGCGGAAGCTCTTAATAATCACCTGAGAATAAACATGCTTAAAACGTCAACAAAAATGTTGGTGAGTTATAGGTTTAACCTATATATATCAAATCGTAACAATAGACCACAAGATTTCATATTTCAATACACATCCCATACATAGAGATAAAAATCATTCATATGGTGAACACCTGGTAACCGACAATAACAAGATGCATATATAAGAATATCCCCATCATTCCGGGACACCCTTCGGATATGATATAAATTTCGAAGTACTAAAGCATCCGGTACTTTGGATGGGGTTTGTTAGGCCCAATAGATCTATCTTTAGGATTCGCGTCAATTAGGGTGTCTGTTCCCTAATTCTTAGATTACCAGACTTAATAAAAAGGGGCATATTCGATTTCGATAATTCAACCATAGAATGTAGTTTCACGTACTTGTGTCTATTTTGTAAATCATTTATAAAACCTGCATGTATTCTCATCCCAAAAATATTAGATTTTAAAAGTGGGACTATAACTCACTTTCACAGATTTTTACTTCGTCGGGAAGTAAGACTTGACTACTGGTTGATTCACGAACCTATAACAATATATACATATATATCAAAGTATGTTCAAAATATATTTACAACACTTTTAATATATTTTGATGTTTTAAGTTTATTAAGTCAGCTGTCCTCGTTAGTAACCTACAACTAGTTGTCCACAGTTAGATGTACAGAAATAAATCGATAAATATTATCTTGAATCAATCCACGACCCAGTGTATACGTATCTCAGTATTGATCACAACTCAAACTATATATATTTTGGAATCAACCTCAACCCTGTATAGCTAACTCCAACATTCACATATAGAGTGTCTATGGTTGTTCCGAAATATATATAGATGTGTCGACATGATAGGTCGAAACATTGTATACGTGTCTATGGTATCTCAAGATTACATAATATATAATACAAGTTGATTAAGTTATGGTTGGAATAGATTTGTTACCAATTTTCACGTAGCAAAAATGAGAAAAATTATCCAATCTTGTTTTACCCATAACTTCTTCATTTTAAATCCGTTTTGAGTGAATCAAATTGCTATGGTTTCATATTGAACTCTATTTTATGAATCTAAACAAAAAAAGTATAGGTTTCTAGTCGGAAAAATAAGTTACAAGTCGTTTTTGTAAAGGTAGTCATTTCAGTCGAAAGAACGACGTCTAGATGACCATTTTAGAAAACATACTTCCACTTTGAGTTTAACCATAATTTTTGGATATAGTTTCATGTTCATAATAAAAATCATTTTCTCAGAATAAAAACTTTTAGATCAAAGTTTATCATAGTTTTTAATTAACTAACCCAAAACAGCCCGCGGTGTTACTACGACGGCGTAAATCCGGTTTTACGGTGTTTTTCGTGTTTCCAGGTTTTAAATCATTAAGTTAGCATATCATATAGATATAGAACATGTGTTTAGTTGATTTTAAAAGTCAAGTTAGAAGGATTAACTTTTGTTTGCGAACAAGTTTAGAATTAACTAAACTATGTTCTAGTGATTACAAGTTTAAACCTTCGAATAAGATAGCTTTATATGTATGAATCGAATGATGTTATGAACATCATTACTACCTTAAGTTCCTTGGATGAACCTACTGGAAAAGAGAGAAATGGATCTAGCTTCAATGGATCCTTGGATGGCTCAAAGTTCTTGAAGCAAAATCATGACACGAAAACAAGTTCAAGTAAGATCATCACTTGAAATAAGATTGTTATAGTTATAGAAATTGAACCAAAGTTTGAATATGATTATTACCTTGTATTAGAATGATAACCTACTGTAAGAAACAAAGATTTCTTGAGGTTGGATGATCACCTTACAAGATTGGAAGTGAGCTAGCAAACTTGAAAGTATTCTTGATTTTATGAAACTAGAACTTTTGGAATTTATGAAGAACACTTAGAACTTGAAGATAGAACTTGAGAGAGTTCAATTAGATGAAGAAAATTGAAGAATGAAAGTGTTTGTAGGTGTTTTTGGTCGTTGGTGTATGGATTAGATATAAAGGATATGTAATTTTGTTTTCATGTAAATAAGTCATGAATGATTACTCATATTTTTGTAATCTTATGAGATATTTCATGCTAGTTGACAAATGATGGTTCCCACATGTGTTAGGTGACTCACATGGGCTGCTAAGAGCTTATCATTGGAGTGTATATACCAATAGTACATACATCTAAAAGCTGTGTATTGTACGAGTACGAATACGGGTGCATACGAGTAGAATTGTTGATGAAACTGAACGAGAATGTAATTGTAAGCATTTTTGTTAAGTAGAAGTATTTTGATAAGTGTATTGAAGTCTTTCAAAAGTGTATAAATACATATTAAAACACTACATGTATATACATTTTAACTGAGTCGTTAAGTCATCGTTAGTCGTTACATGTAAGTGTTGTTTTGAAACCTTTAGGTTAACGATCTTGTTAAATGTTGTTAACCCAATGTTTATAATATCAAAAGATATTTTAAATTATTATATTATCATGATATTATGATGTACGAATATCTCTTAATATGATATATATACATTAAATGTCGTTACAACGATAAACGTTACATATATGTCTCGTTTCAAAATCATTAAGTTAGTAGTCTTGTTTTTACATATGTAGTTCATTGTTAATATAATTAATGATATGTTTACTTATCATAATATCATGTTAACTATATATATAACCATATATATGTCATCATATAGTTTTTTTTACAAGTTTTAACGTTCGTGAATCACCGGTCAACTTGGGTGGTCAATTGTCTATATGAAACCTATTTCAATTAATCAAGTCTTAACAAGTTTGATTGCTTAACATGTTGGAAACATTTAATCATGTAAACATCAATCTCAATTAATATATATAAACATGGAAAAGTTCGGGTCACTACAGTACCTACCCGTTAAATAAATTTCGTCCCGAAATTTTAAGCTGTTGAAGGTGTTGACGAATCTTCTGGAAATAGATGCGGGTATTTATTCTTCATCTGATCTTCACGCTCCCAGGTGAACTCGGGTCCTCTACGAGCATTCCATCGAACCTTAACAATTGGTATCTTGTTTTGCTTAAGTCTTTTAACCTCACGATCCATTATTTCGACGGGTTCTTCGATGAATTGGAGTTTTTCGTTGATTTGGATTTCATCTAACGGAATAGTGAGATCTTCTTTAGCAAAACATTTCTTCAAATTCGAGACGTGGAAAGTGTTATGTACAGTCGCGAGTTGTTGAGGTAACTCAAGTCGGTAAGCTACTGGTCCGACACGATCAATAATCTTGAATGGTCCAATATACCTTGGATTTAATTTCCCTCGTTTACCAAATCGAACAACGCCTTTCCAAGGTGAAACTTTAAGCATGACCATCTCTCCAATTTCAAATTCTATATCTTTTCTTTTAATGTCAGCGTAGCTCTTTTGTCGACTTTGGGCGGTTTTCAACCGTTGTTGAATTTGGATGATCTTCTCGGTAGTTTCTTGTATAATCTCCGGACCCGTAATCTGTCTATCCCCCACCTCACTCCAACAAATCGGAGACCTGCACTTTCTACCATAAAGTGCTTCAAACGGCGCCATCTCAATGCTTGAATGGTAGCTGTTGTTGTAGGAAAATTCTGCTAACGGTAGATGTCGATCCCAACTGTTTCCGAAATCAATAACACATGCTCGTAGCATGTCTTCAAGCGTTTGTATCGTCCTTTCGCTCTGCCCATCAGTTTGTGGATGATAGGCAGTACTCATGTCTAGACGAGTTCCTAATGCTTGCTGTAATGTCTGCCAGAATCTTGAAATAAATCTGCCATCCCTATCAGAGATAATAGAGATTGGTATTCCATGTCTGGAGACGACTTCCTTCAAATACAGTCGTGCTAACTTCTCCATCTTGTCATCTTCTCTTATTGGTAGGAAGTGTGCTGATTTGGTGAGACGATCAACTATTACCCAAATAGTATCAAAACCACTTGCAGTCCTTGGCAATTTAGTGATGAAATCCATGGTAATGTTTTCCCATTTCCATTCCGGGATTTCGGGTTGTTGAAGTAGACCTGATGGTTTCTGATGCTCAGCTTTGACCTTAGAACACGTCAAACATTCTCCTACGTATTTAGCAACATCGGCTTTCATACCCGGCCACCAAAAATGTTTCTTGAGATCCTTGTACATCTTCCCTGTTCCAGGATGTATTGAGTATCTGGTTTTATGAGCTTCTCTAAGTACCATTTCTCTCATATCTCCAAATTTTGGTACCCAAATCCTTTCAGCCCTATACCGGGTTCCTTCTTCCCGAATATTAAGATGCTTCTCTGATCCTTTGGGTATTTCATCCTTTAAATTTCCCTCTTTTAAAACTCCTTGTTGCGCCTCCTTTATTTGAGTAGTAATGTTATTATGAATCATTATATTCATAGATTTTACTCGAATGGGTTCTCTATCCTTCCTGCTCAAGGCATCGGCTACCACATTTGCCTTCCCCGGGTGGTAACGAATCTCAAAATCGTAATCATTCAATAATTCAATCCACCTACGCTGCCTCATATTCAGTTGTTTCTGATTAAATATGTGTTGAAGACTTTTGTGGTCGGTATATATAATACTTTTGACCCCATATAAGTAGTGCCTCCAAGTCTTTAATGCAAAAACAACCGCGCCTAATTCCAAATCATGCGTCGTATAATTTTGTTCGTGAATCTTCAATTGTCTAGAGGTATAAGCAATCACCTTCGTTCGTTGCATTAATACACAACCGAGACCTTGCTTTGATGCGTCACAATAAATCACAAAATCATCATTCCCTTCAGGCAATGACAATATAGGTGCCGTAGTTAGCTTTTTCTTCAATAACTGAAACGCTTTCTCTTGTTCATCATTCCATTCAAATTTCTTCCCTTTATGCGTTAATGCAGTCAAGGGTTTTGCTATTCTGGAAAAGTCTTGGATGAACCTTCTGTAGTAACCAGCTAGTCCTAAAAACTGGCGTATGTGTTTCGGAGTTTTCGGGGTTTCCCACTTTTCAACAGTTTCTATCTTTGCCGGATCCACCTTAATACCTTCTTTGTTCACTATGTGACCGAGGAATTGAACTTCTTCCAACCAAAATGCACACTTTGAAAACTTAGCGTACAATTCTTCCTTCCTCAATACTTCTAACACCTTTCTCAAATGTTCACCGTGTTCTTGGTCATTCTTTGAGTAAATAAGTATGTCATCAATGAAAACAATGACAAACTTGTCAAGGTATGGTCCACACACTCGGTTCATAAGGTCCATGAACACAGCTGGTGCATTAGTTAAACCAAACGGCATGACCATAAACTCGTAATGACCGTAACGTGTTCTGAAAGCAGTCTTTGGAATATCATCTTCTTTCACCCGCATTTGATGATACCCGGAACGTAAGCCAATCTTTGAATAAACAGACGAGCCTTGTAGTTGATCAAATAAGTCATCGATTCTCGGTAGTGGGTAGCGGTTCTTGATGGTAAGTTTGTTCAACTCTCGGTAGTCGATACACAACCTGAATGTACCATCTTTCTTCTTGACAAACAAAACAGGAGCTCCCCACGGTGATGTGCTTGGTCGAATGAAACCACGCTCTAAAAGTTCTTGTAATTGGCTTTGCAGTTCTTTCATCTCGCTGGGTGCGAGTCTGTAAGGAGCACGAGCTATTGGTGCAGCTCCTGGTATAAGATCTATTTGAAATTCAACGGATCGATGTGGGGGTAATCCCGGTAATTCTTTCGGAAATACATCGGGAAATTCTTTTGCAATGGGAACATCATTGATGCTCTTTTCTTCAGTTTGTACTTTCTCGACGTGTGCTAGAACAGCATAGCAACCTTTTCTTATTAGTTTTTGTGCCTTCAAATTACTAATAAGATGTAGCTTCGTGTTGCCCTTTTCTCCGTACACCATTAAGGGTTTTCCTTTTTCTCGTATAATGCGAATTGCATTTTTGTAACAAACGATCTCCGCTTTCACTTCTTTCAACCAGTCCATACCGATTATCACATCAAAACTCCCTAACTCTACTGGTATCAAATCAATCTTAAATGTTTCGCTAACCAGTTTAATTTCTCGATTCCGACATATATTATCTGCTGAAATTAATTTACCATTTGCTAATTCGAGTAAAAATTTACTATCCAAAGGCGTCAATGGACAACTTAATTTAGCACAAAAATCTCTACTCATATAGCTTCTATCCGCACCCGAATCAAATAAAACGTAAGCAGATTTATTGTCAATAAGAAACGTACCCGTAACAAGCTCCGGGTCTTCCTGTGCCTCTACCGCATTAATATTGAAAACTCTTCCACGGCCTTGTCCATTCGTGTTCTCCTGGTTCGGGCAATTTCTAATAATGTGGCCTGGTTTTCCACATTTATAACAAACTACATTGGCATAACTTGCTCCGACACTACTTGCTCCGCCATTACTCGTTCCGACACCATTTGTTCCTTTCGTTCTATTAACCCCTGGTCCGTAGACCTCACACTTCGCCGCGCTATGACCATTTCTTTTACACTTGTTGCAAAATTTGGTGCAGAACCCCGAGTGATTCTTTTCACACCTTTGGCATAGTTGCTTCTGATTGTTGTTGTTGTTGCGGTTATTATTGTTGTTGGGATGATTGTTGTAGTTGCTGTTGTTGTTGTTGTTGTTGTTGGGCCGTTTGTTGTAGTTGCGATTGATGTTGCGATTGTTGGGATAATTGTTGCGATTATTGTTGTAATTGCTGTTGTTGTTGTATTGGTGATTCTTATCACCATTTTCCTCCCACTTTCTTTTGACTTGCTTCACATTGGCCTCTTCAGCAGTCTGTTCTTTAATTCTTTCTTCAATCTGGTTCACTAGTTTGTGAGCCATTCTACATGCCTGTTGTATGGAGGCGGGCTCGTGTGAACTTATATCTTCTTGGATTCTTTCCGGTAATCCTTTCACAAACGCGTCGATCTTCTCTTCCTCATCTTCGAATGCTCCCGGACACAATAGGCACAATTCTGTGAATCGTCTTTCGTACGTGGTAATATCAAATCCTTGGGTTCGTAACCCTCTAAGTTCTGTCTTGAGCTTATTGACCTCGGTTCTGGGACGGTACTTCTCGTTCATCAAGTGCTTGAATGCTGACCACGGTAGTGCGTACGCATCATCTTGTCCCACTTGCTCTAGATAGGTATTCCACCATGTTAACGCAGAACCTGTGAAGGTATGCGTAGCGTACTTCACTTTGTCTTCTTCAGTACACTTACTTATGGCAAACACCGATTCAACCTTCTCGGTCCACCGTTTCAATCCGATCGGTCCTTCGGTTCCATCAAATTCCAAAGGTTTGCAGGCAGTGAATTCTTTGTAGGTGCATCCTACACGATTTCCTGTACTGCTAGATCCAAGGTTATTGTTGGTATGTAGCGCAGCCTGTACTGCGGCTATGTTTGAAGCTAGAAAAGTACGGAATTCCTCTTCATTCATATTCACGGTGTGTCGAGTAGTCGGTGCCATTTCCTTCAAAATAGTTAAATGGAACAAGTTAATCATACAGAATATTAAGAGTAGTTAATAGTATTTCGTAGCATAATATGAACTCATTTATAAAAGCTTTTTCTTCATATTAGCGTTTTATAAGTTTAAATTCGGGTAGTTCCTACCCGTTAAGTTCATACTTAGTAGCTAATATACAATTCAACTACTACAATTCTATATGAAAAACTGATTATAATAATATTTCGCGTTCAAACTTTTATACAATATTTTACAAACTTACAATACCGCTTATTTTACATAAAGCATGAAATATAGCACACAATAACTTTGATACAAGATAGTTGTGAAGACAATTCTAGCTAGTACACAAGTCGTTCAGCAAAGGCAATAAAGACACGTAATTCATACGTCCAGAAACAAGTCATGCATTCTGGTTTTACTAGGACTACTTCCCATCCTTGGTCTTGTGCAACATAACCGTTATGGCCGTTGATAAGACAGCGTGTTGTAACGTCATCAAAGGGACGAGGGTTACGTAATGTCCAACAGTCCCGTAATAATCTAAAAACCTCATTTCTTACCCCAATTACCGACTCCGTCACTTGTGGAAACGTTTTGTTTAATAGTTGTAGCCCGATGTTCTTGTTCTCACTTTGGTGAGAAGCGAACATTACTAATCCGTAAGCATAACATGCTTCTTTATGTTGCATGTTAGCCGCTTTTTCTAAATCACGAAGTCCAATATTCGGATATATTGAGTCAAAATAATTTCTTAACCCGTTGCGTAAAATAGCATTTGGGTTCCCCGCAATATATGCGTCAAAGTAAACACATCGTAACTTATGGGTTTCCCAATGTGATATCCCCCATCTTTCAAACGAAAGTCTCTTATAAACCAAGACATTCTTGGAACGTTCTTCGAATGTCTTACAAACTGATCTCGCCTTAAATAGTTGTGCCGAAGAATTCTGGCCGACTCTAGACAAGATTTCATCAATCATGTCTCCGGGTAGGTCTCTTAAAATATTGGGTTGTCTATCCATTTTGTGTTTTTAAACTGTAAAATAGACAAGAGTTAGATTCATAAAAAAAAAATACTTATTAATACAAGCAATTTTTACATATATCATAAAGCATAAGAACACTATATTCCATATATTACACCACACGAATACAACTATCTTATTCCGACTCGCTCGTTTCTTCTTCTTCGGTTTTGGTTCGTTTTGCCAAGTTTCTAGGGATATATGATGTTCCCCTAATACGAGCCGTCGTTGTCCACATTGGTTTAGAAAAACCTGGTGGTTTAGAGGTTCCCGGGTCATTGTTACAACTTAAGGACTTCGGGGGTTGACGATACATATAAAGTTCATCGGGGTTGGAATTAGATTTCTCTATTTTTATGCCCTTTCCCTTATTATTTTCTTTTGCCTTTTTAAATTCAGTTGGGGTAATTTCTATAACATCATCGGAATTCTCGTCGGAATCCGATTCATCGGAGAATTGGTAATCCTCCCAATATTTTGCTTCCTTGGCGGAAACACCATTGACCATAATTAACTTTGGTCGGTTGGTTGAGGATTTTCTTTTACTTAACCGTTTTATTATTTCCCCCACCGGTTCTATTTCTTCATCCGGTTCCGATTCTTCTTCCGGTTCTGATTCTTCTTCCGGTTCCGACTCTTCTTCCGGTTCCTCTTCGGGAACTTGTGAATCAGTCCACAAATCATTCCAATTTACATTTGACTCTTCATTATTATTAGGTGAGTCAATGGGACTTGTTCTAGAGGTAGACATCTATCACATAATATCAAACACGTTAAGAGATTAATATATCACATAATATTCATATGTTAAAAATATATAGTTTCCAACAAAAATGTTAAGCAATCATTTTTAAAGAAAACACGGTCGAAGTCCAGACTCACTAATGCATCCTAACAAACTCGATAAGACACACTAATGCAAAATTCTGGTTCTCTAAGACCAACGCTCTGATACCAACTGAAATGTCCCGTTCTTATTGATTAAAAACGTTCCATATTAATTGATTTCGTTGCGAGGTTTTGACCTCTATATGAGACGTTTTTCAAAGACTGCATTCATTTTTAAACAAACCATAACCTTTATTTCATCAATAAAGGTTTAAAAAGCTTTACGTAGATCATCAAATAATGATAATCTAAAATATCCTGTTTACACACGACCATTACATAATGGTTTACAATACAAATATGTTACAACAAAAATAAGTTTCTTGAATGCAGTTTTTACACAATATCATACAAGCATGGACTCCAAATCTTGTCCTTATTTAAGTATGCGACAGCGGAAGCTCTTAATAATCACCTGAGAATAAACATGCTTAAAACGTCAACAAAAATGTTGGTGAGTTATAGGTTTAACCTATATATATCAAATCGTAACAATAGACCACAAGATTTCATATTTCAATACACATCCCATACATAGAGATAAAAATCATTCATATGGTGAACACCTGGTAACCGACAATAACAAGATGCATATATAAGAATATCCCCATCATTCCGGGACACCCTTCGGATATGATATAAATTTCGAAGTACTAAAGCATCCGGTACTTTGGATGGGGTTTGTTAGGCCCAATAGATCTATCTTTAGGATTCGCGTCAATTAGGGTGTCTGTTCCCTAATTCTTAGATTACCAGACTTAATAAAAAGGGGCATATTCGATTTCGATAATTCAACCATAGAATGTAGTTTCACGTACTTGTGTCTATTTTGTAAATCATTTATAAAACCTGCATGTATTCTCATCCCAAAAATATTAGATTTTAAAAGTGGGACTATAACTCACTTTCACAGATTTTTACTTCGTCGGGAAGTAAGACTTGACTACTGGTTGATTCACGAACCTATAACAATATATACATATATATCAAAGTATGTTCAAAATATATTTACAACACTTTTAATATATTTTGATGTTTTAAGTTTATTAAGTCAGCTGTCCTCGTTAGTAACCTACAACTAGTTGTCCACAGTTAGATGTACAGAAATAAATCGATAAATATTATCTTGAATCAATCCACGACCCAGTGTATACGTATCTCAGTATTGATCACAACTCAAACTATATATATTTTGGAATCAACCTCAACCCTGTATAGCTAACTCCAACATTCACATATAGAGTGTCTATGGTTGTTCCGAAATATATATAGATGTGTCGACATGATAGGTCGAAACATTGTATACGTGTCTATGGTATCTCAAGATTACATAATATATAATACAAGTTGATTAAGTTATGGTTGGAATAGATTTGTTACCAATTTTCACGTAGCAAAAATGAGAAAAATTATCCAATCTTGTTTTACCCATAACTTCTTCATTTTAAATCCGTTTTGAGTGAATCAAATTGCTATGGTTTCATATTGAACTCTATTTTATGAATCTAAACAAAAAAAGTATAGGTTTCTAGTCGGAAAAATAAGTTACAAGTCGTTTTTGTAAAGGTAGTCATTTCAGTCGAAAGAACGACGTCTAGATGACCATTTTAGAAAACATACTTCCACTTTGAGTTTAACCATAATTTTTGGATATAGTTTCATGTTCATAATAAAAATCATTTTCTCAGAATAAAAACTTTTAGATCAAAGTTTATCATAGTTTTTAATTAACTAACCCAAAACAGCCCGCGGTGTTACTACGACGGCGTAAATCCGGTTTTACGGTGTTTTTCGTGTTTCCAGGTTTTAAATCATTAAGTTAGCATATCATATAGATATAGAACATGTGTTTAGTTGATTTTAAAAGTCAAGTTAGAAGGATTAACTTTTGTTTGCGAACAAGTTTAGAATTAACTAAACTATGTTCTAGTGATTACAAGTTTAAACCTTCGAATAAGATAGCTTTATATGTATGAATCGAATGATGTTATGAACATCATTACTACCTTAAGTTCCTTGGATGAACCTACTGGAAAAGAGAGAAATGGATCTAGCTTCAATGGATCCTTGGATGGCTCAAAGTTCTTGAAGCAAAATCATGACACGAAAACAAGTTCAAGTAAGATCATCACTTGAAATAAGATTGTTATAGTTATAGAAATTGAACCAAAGTTTGAATATGATTATTACCTTGTATTAGAATGATAACCTACTGTAAGAAACAAAGATTTCTTGAGGTTGGATGATCACCTTACAAGATTGGAAGTGAGCTAGCAAACTTGAAAGTATTCTTGATTTTATGAAACTAGAACTTTTGGAATTTATGAAGAACACTTAGAACTTGAAGATAGAACTTGAGAGAGTTCAATTAGATGAAGAAAATTGAAGAATGAAAGTGTTTGTAGGTGTTTTTGGTCGTTGGTGTATGGATTAGATATAAAGGATATGTAATTTTGTTTTCATGTAAATAAGTCATGAATGATTACTCATATTTTTGTAATCTTATGAGATATTTCATGCTAGTTGCCAAATGATGGTTCCCACATGTGTTAGGTGACTCACATGGGCTGCTAAGAGCTGATCATTGGAGTGTATATACCAATAGTACATACATCTAAAAGCTGTGTATTGTACGAGTACGAATACGGGTGCATACGAGTAGAATTGTTGATGAAACTGAACGAGAATGTAATTGTAAGCATTTTTGTTAAGTAGAAGTATTTTGATAAGTGTATTGAAGTCTTTCAAAAGTGTATAAATACATATTAAAACACTACATGTATATACATTTTAACTGAGTCGTTAAGTCATCGTTAGTCGTTACATGTAAGTGTTGTTTTGAAACCTTTAGGTTAACGATCTTGTTAAATGTTGTTAACCCAATGTTTATAATATCAAAAGATATTTTAAATTATTATATTATCATGATATTATGATGTACGAATATCTCTTAATATGATATATATACATTAAATGTCGTTACAACGATAAACGTTACATATATGTCTCGTTTCAAAATCATTAAGTTAGTAGTCTTGTTTTTACATATGTAGTTCATTGTTAATATAATTAATGATATGTTTACTTATCATAATATCATGTTAACTATATATATAACCATATATATGTCATCATATAGTTTTTTTTACAAGTTTTAACGTTCGTGAATCACCGGTCAACTTGGGTGGTCAATTGTCTATATGAAACCTATTTCAATTAATCAAGTCTTAACAAGTTTGATTGCTTAACATGTTGGAAACATTTAATCATGTAAACATCAATCTCAATTAATATATATAAACATGGAAAAGTTCGGGTCACTACACGCACGCGTTTTCTGGAGGAAACCCGAATCACATTGCAGGAACCCGATCCTTAAACCATCCAGAGGGGCAGGCGGACCAAGTTTGAACCCTGAATAGATCCGGGAGAAAACCCCCTAGGGTCAATCTGGAGCTCTATCATGACCCAAACCCCAAGTCTCACACACAAGGTGTGTGGGTACCATTGACGCAAGCCTACAATGGTGTGTTTTTAAACTAACTAGTTTATAACCCGCGTATTCGCGGGAATTTTTCATAGATGATTATTAAAAGACTTCAATAAACACTTCATTATATAAAATAAGTAGCTGATCAACATTGACATAAATAGTTGGGATGAACGAAAACAGCTAAAGATACCAGTATTGATATTGATTAAGAATTAAAGTACCGAAATGAAGCATACTAAGTTACTTAAAACAATAGGATTTTACATCTAGTCAATCAGTTATTACGTAAATTCAATGACAAAACCCCGTTTCTTAAATCAATTTTACATCTAGCCAATCAATTATTACGCCATACTAAGTTAAATCGTGTGACATCATCATCCTTATACAAAAAGATGATTCAGACTTAAAAACTTAAAAGAATATATATAGGGGTAAGAATATATATATATATATATATATATATATATATATATATATATATATATATATATAGGGGTAAGATCAATGGGGAAGTAACCAATCGGGGGGAAGCCGGGGGAAGCAAAAAAAAAAATTTCCGTTTTTTTTGAAATTTTTTTTTCCGGCATCAAGATCACACGAAAATATGAACATTTAGAAGAGACACTTCGTGATGAATGTTATTATTTAGGCAGGAAAATGATCGACAAAAATAACATTCAAGATAATATTGTTCGTGAAGAATATGAACGTTTTTTTTTCATGTTTTGTGAAGTAAAATTTAGCCCGATTTAGAGTTTAGGGTTTAGGGTTTGGTGTTTTGGGTTTATTCCATAAACCCAAAACACCAAACCCTAAACCCTATACCCTAAACCCTAAACTCTAAACCGTTCGTGTTAAAAACTCAATCTAAATCCTAAATCTAAACCCTAAATCTAAACCCTAAACCCTAAATTTCTAAACCCTAATATCTAAACCCTATAAGCCCTAATATCTAAACCCTAATATCTAAACCCCAATAGCTAAAACTTCAAAATACGCTCGAAAAACACGATAATTGTTATATATTACTTCTTCGAGCGTTTTCCCGTCAAAATAAAAACTTTTATCACAAAGTGTCTCTACTAAATGTTCATATTTTCATCTCATCTATAATGTTCGTGAACAAAGTTTTTTCAAAAAACGGAAAAATAAAAGTTTTTGTTTCCCCCCCGCTTCCCCCCGAATGGTTACTTCCCTCTTGATCCTACCACTATATATATATATATATATATATATTTCTTTTAGATAAAGGGGCAGCCCCCGGAAAAATCCAATAGTATAAGAAAAAATAGGTACAACTACAACGGGTATGTCCGAGGGGGCGTTTTTAGTGAACAAACAAAACACTTACATATGATAACCAAAATGACCTACATAAAAAATGACCAACAAACCAAGCCTAAAAGATGTCTTAATGCACATCCAAGAGCCAATTGTCATTTTTAACATGATTGATAACAAAAAGAATAAACATATACCAATATAAACTATGCTTTATACAATCAAAAAGGATTAGGTTGAGAAAAGAATTTCTATATCCATCTCTGACGCTAATCTTTATACTTCCACCCCTTGTATACCTTGTATCACCAAATCTTTCTATATACCAAAGCTGATCACATACAACTGAAAATGCAGTTCTCCAATCCATAACCCATTGACTGTCAAAAGTCAGCCTTATAGCAAGACCAAAAATTGAAGCAGAAGGGCATTATTATTATTATAAGCATAGTAGCAATAACCTGTGCAGATCCAAACACCTCTGATGACACTATTAGAACAATATTTACCAAAAAATATCATACCCTTAAAAATACCTTCACCACACTTAAGCTTCAACTTAGTACCACTAACTTTGACCCAATACTCTGCCATTTGACCATATAAGTACAAAACAATACCCAAATAAACCCTATTACCATAATGGATGTTCGACAACACCCCCAATCCACAACATACTTATCATGAACAATGAGACCTCATATATATTTCTATCAATCACAGACCTGACCCGTTGACGTTTGAGAGTCAATTTTCCAGCATAAACCCTAATGTGAGCAATTGAGACCTCATATGTAATATGTATGTCTATGTATTTGTATATATATGTCAACGTATACGTATACATTTACGTATACGTATATATGTATTTTTACTATAAAATAATAGTGGTAAAATCCTACATACTTTTCTTTAGTAACAAAAAATAGAAGTGTTTGAAAGATTTTATTGTATAAACAACAAACCTTACTTTGACAGAATTGAGTTACAATGGCAAAATCTGCAGCATAGCGGTTCATTAAAATTTGATGACACATTCTTACTATACCCCTGCATAAAATTAATGATATCAAAATGTCACTTTTAATCACAGTTGCTGAATTCGAAAAAAAAAAATAATAACAATAAACAGAAAATGTGTACCTGAATCACATGGAATATGACTGAGTGAAACCAATGTGCTTCTTCTTTGCCCGTTGCAAACAACAACCAAAAGTATTGAAAGCATAAGTATTGAGTGTGTGAGTTTTCATAGCCATCATTAATTTTAGTCCACTAAAATTTGATGTCACATTGTTAATCTAACAATGCATAACAGCAGTGATTTATAAATATAATTTTTAATCACACTTGTTTGATTATAAAATCAATACAAAAAACACAAAATTCGTACCTGAATCACATGGAATGGCTGACCGATACTAATGTGTTTCTTTTAGGCCCATTGCAAATAGCAACCAAAAGTGTTGAATGCATAAGTAAGTGTTCAACGATGAACGTTATAGAACGAACCTTATTACGTAGCCATTATGACATGTAAAAATAAGAATCATGAGATTTATCATCAAATATACATAGTTACTAATATCATTAAGTTCATAAAATCACATCTGATAATCGACAATTAGGGGAGAAAGAAGCAAGAGCATACATTTGATAAGGGGTAAAATACAAAAACCACAATTTGATGTCGTAGATGAGTTGGCATGTATCATACATCATACATACAATTTTATTAAGTACGTCATACGAAGTATTTGTCAATGTAAAAAAATGAGACACTATCAGTTGGTATGTATCATACATTATATGAAGTAACACTAATGGAAATATACAATTTTATTAAGTACAGAAACCATATGAAACTCGAAGAGGTGCACAAATTCTAAGAAGCTATACCTAGAAGTACTTAATATATGTTGGGTCAGGTCCAAATTAACGCATTAAATAAAATTGTATTAAGGAACTAAAATATTACAGTAATCTAATATTCAATAAATATGAATGGAAATGGAACCAAAATAACTTGTGGGACTACATTTTTTAAACCCATTGTTTTATAAAGAACTAAACGAAGCTATATATAGCCAAAATGGAGAACACCGTGTACTCACAAATCTCCTAAACCTAAACGAAACGATTAATATAATAACTTTTTGTCATAACAATTGACAAGTAACTATATTTACATAAATTGTTTTGTTGAAAGAAAGTGTCTTGGTCAAATTCGGTCCAACGTATTTCAATAAATACAAAAATTACCCATTTTAACTTATTACACAACCTGCCTGACCCACCCATTTTGACACATCTAGTACCAGGATACCTGAGGAGTTTCTTCTGTTATTGTCATCTTCTCAGGCTCTCCATAAGTAGCACATGTGTTAGAGTATATTAGTGTATTTACATTGTGTCTTGCCATAGCCTCCAATACAAGCAGGGTATTTGATGTAATATTGTGTTAATACCTGCATAATCATTAAAAAAAGAAAAAAAGATCGAGAATCAGGAACAACTTTAAGATAAAGTTAACAGATATTATAAAAATGGCCGCTTACTTTAGCGGATCAAGTGTACTTTCCCCAACATATGCAACCGCCGCAAAATGCATCACTGCATCAAATGCAGTTTCAAAAAATATTTTATTCAGCTAAAACACTTCATCAAGGAAACAAACACGTGTAATTTTTTAACATGATAATTGATAAAACCAAAAATTTATATGTTTAAAAGGATACGGCTTTTGCATCTCCCAAATCAGCGTAAATAAATTGAAGTCTCCCAGGTTCCGGAAGTAAGTCTTGAAGAACTTTAACAGCACCTATGTTTTCACGAGAAAGATTGTCCTATAACACAAATTATCCAATTTACATTACTAACACGTAAAGCAACATGAAAATCATTAAAATAATTTAGTGAAAAAAGCTTTTTACCACTATAGTTTCCCCATAAAAGTCTTTCAAAAGGCGTAATGTATAAAACTTACATGATAACAACGTTACACACGAATCAATCAATTGAATCACCTGCACATGTAGCATCGTTATTAGAGTAAGTAGTTTTCTTTTGTTAAACAAAAAACTCAAAAAAAAAAAAAAATTCGGATTGAAATACAAAAAAAAAAAAAAAACAAAAAAAAAAAACAAAACTCAAATC
This sequence comes from Rutidosis leptorrhynchoides, assembly GCF_046630445.1. Classification (NCBI taxonomy): domain Eukaryota; kingdom Viridiplantae; phylum Streptophyta; class Magnoliopsida; order Asterales; family Asteraceae; genus Rutidosis; species Rutidosis leptorrhynchoides. Next base: position 592,465,702 of record NC_092336.1, on the reverse strand, counting down.
ATAGGCTAAAAATTGAATTTTATACAATGTTAACATACAAATTGAGATTTTGAGTAGACACGTACTAATAGTCAAAAGCATAATGTTAAAAATGTAATACCTCTTTCAACTTTCATAAAATTTTGAGATTATCAATTCATACTTTAATTTAGAGGTCTGCTCTGGTTATTCTAATATGAGATATAAGAATCTCATATGCTTCATCAATTCTCTGAATCGAGAACCCTAATTCTTCGTCGATTCTCTGCATTCAATTTCTGATTCATAACGAATCATCAAATCAATTCAACATGTGCAAACCTTAATCCTTCGTGAACCCTAATTTCTGATTTTCTAATTGAATAGATCAATGTTGAAGTCTGTTCCTACTTGAATCGCAAACCCTAATGCTTCATGAATTCTCTCTGCTCTCGATTTGCTCTCGATTCTATTTGCTCTCGATTTGCTTCATCAATTACAGGATACATTTGAACAAAATTGTATCTTTGAACCCTAATTTTGGAACCGTAATGTTGGAAAAAACTGTAGCGTAATAAGATGTTAGTGAGAGAAGGTTATTTTGTAATGAATGTGATTGCAAGTTACAGTTACCCCGTAAATGAGTCGGAGGGTCAAAATTCCCCTCAACTGCCGCTAGAAAAGTTAAATGAGGCCATCTTGAATTTAGACGGATAAGATTTAATATAAAGAATGCATCTAATGGTGAGAATTTTGACATGTGGGCTTATTTCAAAAATTATGACACCATAATTTTTTTCTTATTATAGATAAGAAAGATGGATCAGAGAATGGGTAGGTGATTGTAAATTTCTTGATCTAATGGTTGAGATTAGTGGAAAATTTTAAACATATCTCTATTATGACTTTATTATAATGTATAGAAGGGATTTTCGGATTTTAATAAATTAGTAGAAAATAAAATAAAAAATAAACAAATAAACATAAAATAAATCCATTTTGAAGGAATTCAACGATAAATGGTCCATGTAGGACTGTAGGAGTATAATAATAGAAATTCACGTGACCATATGATCTTAACAAGTTTTGGGGTCAACCTCGCGTTGCGAAGGCGGACCCCTTATTTTTTACATATAAGTCAGTTATTCGTAGTACACAACTTATCTTTTAAATTAAATACTTAAACGTTCATAACGCATGATCAATAGAAATGAGAGTAGGAAAAAAATTGTAAAGAAAAAGAGAGAAAAAAGAAGTAAAATAAAAGATTTAATAAAATATATGTATAAAAAAGTGGTAAAAAAAATAAAAAAATTTATATATATAGTAAGAAAGGCAAGACTTGAAAAAAAATTTAAATAAAAAAAGTTGAAAGTGAGAGGACCGAATTAAAAATAAAAAACATTGAGGGATGCATTAATTAAAAAAAAGTGAAGGATTAAAGGTGTAAAATAAAAATAAAGGAAAAAAGAAAGAAGAGGAGTCAAGCGGAAATTGAACCCGGGACCCATTGAATATGGATGCACGTAGGTAAGCCACTCAACCATTCTGTCACGTTATTTCAACTTACGAAATTTAATATTTCTAGTTTAAAAAAGTTTGATTTTGAAATTGAATTGCAGTTGATTTTACTGTTCATTCAAGTTCCAATTGAATATATATAGAATAATAAAAACAAGTACAATAATAATGCTCAGTTATATATATATATATATATATATATATATATATATATATATATATATATATATATATATATATATTGGCGAAAAAAGAGAATAGATTCATTGAAACGATCTTCATCAAAATAATGAAGATGAAGTACAATACAAAGACGGAGTAAATCTCGGTCTAAAGTAGAAAACATACAAATTGAATGAGAAGCTTAAAAACATAATAAAGATGGGTTGTTTTCCCAAACATAGAATTGTGTCCCGTTGCAAAGCTTAAGGTTTGTAGCCCAAAGAAAAGTCTTGAGATTGATGTTGCGCACCAAGACCGAACGACAAGAAAATTTTCGATTGAAAATAAAGTTATTCCTAGCCAACCATATTGCCCAAATTGTTGCGGGACCTATCAACTTCCAAAACTTAGATGCTCGAATACCCATACCAAAGAACCAATCAAGAGAAAAATCTTCAATTGAGCCCGGAATGACCCATACCAAATTCCACCAACTAAGAAGATCCGACCAAAGCTTAAAGGACCACTTGCAATGTAATAAAAGATGGTTGACTGTTTCGACCTCCTCCAAACACCAAATACACAAATTGGATTGAGAAACGGGTAAAATGTGACTACTAATAAGGACATCGTAAACGGGGATACTATTGCGAATTGCGAGCCAATGAAATAACATAACCTTAGACGGAACATTGTTACCCCAAACGACTTTAGGCCACGATGGGGTGTCAGTAAAGTTTGATTGAACAATAACTCGGATTGCATCAGACACCGAATAGACACCATCTGAGGAGCTCGACCATTACCACTTATCTTCCACCATAACTTCTAAATGGACCGTAGATAATAAGAGGCCCATATCAGCAACCTGGGCCGAGTTGATCAAAGACAGAGGGCGAATAAAGCCCAACCCTTCCTCACGAAACTGTAGACTTTTAGATTGATTGAGCAAAAAGCAATTGCTGACCGTGATTAATGGAAGACGAGCAACAGCAAATAACGAAGGAAATGAGTCTTTTAAAGAATGTCGTTAACCCATACGTCATGCCAGAATAAAATTTTAACACCATTCCCTACTTTCCATTTCCAAACATTCGAGCCAACAATGGTTTGGGAAGCCGGATCATGTTGTGAGCGAACCTAGTCTTTCCAAATGGGAGAAAGATGAGAAACATGAAACGATGAAGCGATATGCAATAGATTACTTGTAAGAGAACTACCAAAAGAGGACAACACAATAGATTTCCAAAGACACGTCTTGTTAGAGTATAATTTTGCCTACCATTTAGCAAGCATTGCTAAATTTTTTATACGGAGAGGGGTAACTCCAAGCCCTCCCAATTCTTTCGGAAGACAAACGTTATCCCATTTATGTTAAAGCTTGTTAATTTGACTAACCCAATCATTTGCTATGTTTTTGCCTTTTTCATTCGAATTGCATCCTTTTGATGTACCAACAGAGACTTCGTTTGTAAGAGGAGGATTACACCTAGCTTTTAACTTGTCGCAAGAATCTTTGCATCCCAGGTTTACACATTGCTCTTCTTGAATTGATTTTGAGGAATTTAATTTTGAAGCAAAAGAAGAATCCTTATCTGTGACGGCCCGAAAATTTCCGACCAAATTTAAACTTAATTCTAATATTAATTCGACACGATAAGTAAAGTCTGTTAGGTTGAATCTCAAAAATTTTGAACTGTTTCATATATTCATTTGACTTTCGTCCATTCCCGACGATTCACGAACAACTATTTGTAAATAGATATGTGTGTATATATATAAATAATAATTGGAAGTATAATTTCAAATATTGAATGTTGTTATGAAATAGGATATTATAATAATTATTATTTAAAACATATCTATATATACATAGAAGTATATTAAAAATAAATATTAAATGATTGTAATACTCGTTTAATGTTTCGATCGATATTAAGCAAGTAAAATTCAAACTTATATTATTTTAAAATAAACGGTGATCCGAAAATGAGTTCTATAACTTTTAGGCTTAATAAAAATGTATTTAGGAACTATTTGTTAAGTTTTAACACTTTATATTTTAACCATAAATGAGAGGGACAGTTGATGTAATTCTTATTTAATAAATTAAGGATCGAATTTTATACCATAATTACCAAAATAAATAAATATACTTAATTTACAAATATGGGATTTTTCTGAATACTTTTATCCGCCACTGATTAACAACGGAGCACGAAATAATACCTCTAAATTTGGATGTCGTCAGATAATTTTCCTAATCTTTCTGTTAGACATCATGTCTCTTATTATTTAACATGTTATTAGTTTTAGTATATTATTAATTATTGATTACTTTATGAACTGTAAATGTGATGACCCGTCCAAATCCACTTGGACGAATACATCATTCATTGATTTCATAGTGAGGTTTTGACCTATATATGATACATTTTGTAAACATTGCATTCTTTTGAAAAGGCGCTCCATAAATGAATATATAAATCCAAGGTTTTCGACGTCTGATGATTTCTACGTATAGACAATCACTGTATATAATAGTTTACCATAATACATCCGTTGACAATGCAGTCAAAATAAGATACATGGTGATGATTTTGTGAATGCAAAGTTTTCTCGAATAAAGCATGTATGACTCCATGCACATATCTTGTATAACGTATAAGCAAACAGCGGAAGGCTTCTAGAACCCTGAGAATAAACATGCTTAAAAGTGTCAACACAAAGGTTGGTGAGTTCATAGTTTTTAATGTTGCGCATAATCTGTATATAAATGTGGATCACAAGATTTCAGTTGTTTTATCCGAAATGTTTATCAAAAGATTCTACGTAATTGAGCACCCTGGTAACTAAATTTAACGTATATATAATTTGTACCATTTGTATAATCATCTTAATAATACACGCAAACCAACGTGTACGCTTCTCAAATAGCATACGTCCGTTAAAAGGCTAGTGCTCTAGCTCGGACGGGGATATCAAGCCCTATGGATCCATATATAACTACTCGCGCCCACCAGTTCTTATAATCGGCAGTTACTAGTGATGTTATGCGAGGGGTATATGAAATAGTATTAATTTTGCTACGAAATACTATTAAATACGATACAATTTTACACAAGTGATTTATTTATTTATAGAATGGATATACCTAAACCTTGCTACAACACTTATAGGCAGTGTACCTAATCGTACAGCAGTGTAGTTTTTAGTAAGTCCGGTTCGTTCCACAGGGATCTTTTAAACAAGCTTAACGCTATATTAGTTTTAACTTATAATTGTAAAAATACAAAAATATATATAAGTAGTATTATTATTATAAAGGGGGTTTTTACCGTTTAATGACCGGTTTGTCGATTTTAAAACTTTAGTAGCAGTTAAAACCTAATGTAAAATATAAATATAACTTAATTTAAAGCGTAAAGTAAATAACGATAATGAAATTGCGATAAATAAAAGTGCGATAAAATAAAATTGCGATAATTAAAGAGTACGATAATTAAAAGTGCAATTAAATAAAATAATAATAAATAAAAGTGCGATAATTAAAAGTGCAATTAAATATGAAAATAAAGGAATTATGCTTATTTAAACTTCCATAATCATGATGTTTGACGTGTTGATTTTTAGTTTATTCCCATGGGTTAATTGTCCTTTGTCCTGGATTATTCGATATGTCCATACGGATTTTTCCATAATAGTCCATCAGTTATAATCATAAAATGCAGAAGTCTTCGTCATATTATTCTTATTCCCGAAGTCAAATATTCCAACTAATTGGGGATTCGAATTGTAACAAGGTCTTAATACTTTGTTTAATGAATACACCAGGTTATCGACTTCGTGTAAACCAAGGTTTTACTACTTTGTTAACAATTACACCAATTACCCTTGAATGTAATCCACTCCTGTTTCAACAAGTCTATTAACTATTAATCCAGTTCCGTGTCCGGTAAAATGAACAATTATTGGTATTTATAGATATCCCGCCCACCGTACCCAGTCAAGCGTATGTGGTTATATATAAATACGTCAAATTATAAGTCTATATATTAAATCAACGAGGTATCATTTAGTTAATATAAAACCCATTAATAGCCCATAGTCTAATTTCCACAAGTGTCGTTCTTTTATCCAAACCCCAATTATGGTACAAAGCCCAATTACCCAATTTTAATATTTAGCCCAATATCACGATTACTTCGGCATTAAATAAGCATAATAATAACTTAGCTACGAGATATTAAATTAAAAATAACATTAACCATAACTTACAGTGATTGAAAATAGCGTAGCGTTACACGGACAGTATTTCGACTTATACCCTTACAACATTCGCTAACATACCCTTATTATTAGAATTAAAATTAAAATTAAAATTAAAATTAAAATTAAAATTAAAATTAAAATTAAAATTAAAATTAATATATATATATATATATATATATATATATATATATATATATATATATATATATATATATATATATATATATATATATATATATATATATATATTACGTATGATATATAGAGAGATGGATGATATCTTGTAAATCGTTCGACAAGCTGCCTTTTTATAGCAATGTGGCCCGACACTGTACACCATGCGATCGCATGAGTTTTCCTCTTCGAAGCCATGTGATCGCATGGCCGTATTTCTCAGCTAACATTCACAGGTTCAATAGTTTGCCGACACTTTTATTAATATAAATATAATATATATAATTTTAAGTAATTATATATATATTATATTATATTTATGCGCATAGTTGACTTGTAATTTTTGCTCTGTTGCGTCGCGCGTCGAGAGTTGACTTTGGTCCCGGTTCCGGATTTTCGAACGTCCTTGCGTACAATTTAATATCTTGTATTTTGCGTTTCACGTCTTGTACTCTTGTAATTTTGAGACGTTTCTCACCAATAATTTGAACCACTTTGATTGTATTTTGTACTTTTTGAGCTTTCTGGTCGTTTGCGTCTTCAATTCGTCGAATCTGTCTTTTGTCTTCACCTTTTATTATTTAAACGAATATCACTTGTAAATAGAACAATAGCAACTAAAAGCTTGTCTTTCTTGAGGGATAATGCTATGAAATATATGTTCATTTTTAGCATTATCAAATATTCCCACACTTGAGCTTTGCTTGTCCTCAAGCAATATAGTCTTGAAATAAAAAATACTAGAATCACTTCTTTATTCTTCACACTTTGTACATCAGTGATTTCTATACGACGGTATGAACAATGGTAGTAACGTTGTGGTTTACAGTCCCACATGACTATGAAAATTTAGATCCTTAAGGAAATTGGATCTTTATGAAAACATTTGATCTTTTGAAAATACGATCTAGCTTTTACCCTAGATAAGTTTTCCAGAATAACCCTTCACCGGTGTTTGCAAAATGTTTTTGTGGGTTTGGTGGGTTTCAGATTTGAAAATTTTAGCTCAAAACTTGCGGTTTTGTGTCACCCACTTGCTAACCTTATATTGGGAAAGAAACACGTCCAATATACTTGCTCCGTATATTACCTTTCGGTAAACTACCATCCGGTTGTAAAGGAAAGCGTTGAACAAGCAACTGTTAAGGCAATGTCCCCTGATATGCTTTTAATTATGGTCTATAACGTGTCGGATGCAATTACTATCCTTTGTAGGAGCAATAGTAAAGCTCACCCTATAATTTTTCGATCTGGCACAAGGTCCTGTCTTCGACCATGCTATACAACCACCGTTCTTACGGTTGACACCCGATTTGGTTCAGGTAACCTAATGAATTCCAGGTGAATTCCTAGGATTTTACGTTTAATGGTAATGAACGCATTAAAAATGGGTTTTCAGAAAACAAATCGGTTTGTAATTTTGATCAAAATATTTTCTCGTTCAAGCTCGAGTTTAGATATCATCGAATTCCATGAGTTTGTAATTCTCAATCTTTAAGATCAATCTCTAGGATTGAGTAATATCAGGCTTAAAAGCTGATTTTTGATCTTTTAAGGAGATTATCCTTTCTGGGGATCTAATTCATTAGTCTTATCAAGCTAATTTGCACGGCGTCCTCCCCATTTTACGAGACAGATCCTCTCATGGTTAGGATAAGTCTGACCACTTGGCGACCCTGTTTGATGCTGAGGTCCGTGAATTTGCTGCTGATTTTAGTGATGACTTTTCTAGATTTTTCGTCAACGTACAGCTGGTCTGGACGACAACTTCCTGACCTAAATCAAGAAGCGCGTGTCTTTTTCGGAAGACTTTACTTACTTTTAATGATGGAATTGATTCGTCGTGTAGATCCATCTTTCTTTCAAAAGTATTACAATAAATCGGGTAAAATGGTTAATTTTGTCGAAAACAAAAGTATCTTTGTACAAAATTGTAACATCCCGTTTTCCCGTACGTAGCGAAAGGTACTCACTTAATCAATTGTACGTTTATAACTCATTAACTTATGCGTAAATGCATGGATATGTATGTACTTGTTAATGTGTGCGTAAAATAAGTCTTAAAGGAGTTTCGCTTAGTGTTAAGTCTTGTGAGACTTAGATATGAGAGTTAGACGTGTATTGGAACCTTGGTTTGTGTTAAATGGTCGAAGTGACCAGGATCAGGCTAATGCCGCGCCGCAACGAATTGGGTCGCGACGCGACAAACAAAGCAAACCTGGATCAGAGATTGGGTTAAAAAGGGTCCATTTTCCCTTTATGTGTCGCGCCGCGACGATTATGGCCGCGCCGCGACAGTCCTGCAGTTCTGATTCCGGTTTTAGCTTAAATTAAATGACTTTGAGGGACAAAATGGTAATTTGACATGTAAATCTGGTGGGAGCATTAACTCTCCACCACACATCCATATATTTCATTTTCATTTCTATTTTCTTTCCTATTTCTCTCCCAAAACACAAAACCCACCTAGCTTGATCTTGAGATTTGAAGTTGGAGATTTGTGAATCAAACCTAGGAGCGAGATTTAAAGTTGTTCTCCTTGTCTCTAGCTACGCGTTGATAGTCTCGGTAAGTTCTAACTCTAAGTTTGAGTTTTTATTGGTTAATGACTAGGGTTTTGGGTACTAGTGATTTGTATGACCCATTTGAGGGTAAAATGGGTGAGTTTGGGGTATGTTGATGTAATGAAACCCTAATAGCCACAATCTAGGGTTTTGGCCTTGTGATTCGAGGTTGTAAGTGTAAATTGGTGTTGTTAGTCACTAATAGAATTATGAAAGATGTGTTAATGGTTAAGTTTGACATAAAATGGGTCAAAATGTACTAGTTGACCTAATTAGATGAAATGGGTATGGATTACCCTAAGTTTTGTGTTAATTGAAGTTAATAGACCTTACTTCACTAGTCTTAGTGATTAAAGTCGAGTCTTGGCCATTTATGGGCGGTTGTGTGTAGTTGAGTCATTTAATGCAAATTGGGTCATTAAATGCTCAAGTGGGTGTATTGTGGTTAATTCCACTAGTTGTGAAATTGAATGTGCACTTAATGATTTAGGTACATTGCGTTGAAGCTCGGAAGTGCTAAATCATCATCCTTGTGATAAGGTGAGTGGAATAATTATACGTTCATGTATATGGCGTGTTTATTTGTGAATGTTATGGTATGAACCATGTGCCGGTAGTGCCATAACATGTATGGGACGGATATAGGATGTGAACCACGTGCCGGTAGCATCGAGTGTGAACCACGTGCCGGTAGTACTATAAAATGAGGCGTGAACCACGTGCCGGTAGCGTCAAAGTGTGAACCATGTGCCGGTAGCACTATAAAAGAGTGAGACTCAAATGTGTATGGTGTGAACTACGTGCCGGTAGCACCATAGCGTTATGGTTAACCATATTGTGTTGTGATTAGTTTAGCATTATATATATATATATATATATATATATATATATATATATATATATATATATATATATATATATATATATATATATATGGTGTTGAGTATATACTAATGAGATGTTGTGTCAATGTACGACTTGTTGGTATTTCGGGTATGATTGACTTGCTATGTGAGTTACATGTTCGTACGAGGTATTTGGAATTTGTGATTGCAAATAGATGGGTTATATATATGTATGTATAACTATTGCATTCACTAAGCATTACTTACCCTCTCGTTGTTTACCATTTTTATAGGTTCCGGCTTGGACAAGGGTAAGGGCATACGGTTGGATTAGTTGTCTTCCGTTTGTGTTGACAGGGGATGCTTTTGGGATAGCTTTTGAAGTGGCCGAACGTTTTGGGTAGTTTAGCCCCAAACCATGCTCGAGTGTCGTTTGGATTATAAACTATCATTTGTTGTTGGTCAAACTTGTATCACATTCGTTAATGGCCTTTGTGCCTTTTTGTAAACATTAAACTCGTAGTATGTTTTGACGAATCGTGTGGAATGGGTTACATATTTAATTGGCGCGTAAATGTGTATTATATTTATAAAAAAAAATTATCGTACGGAGTACGGGTTGGGTTGTTTCAAGTGGTATCAGAGCATGGTCTAAGGGATTTAGGCGACTTGAGATAGGTGCCTAGACTTGGACTTTATTGTGTGAGCGCTTTATGCGGGACTTGTAGGATTTTGGGTCTAATCGAGAATTGTTAGTGCCTTGGTTTATATGAACTAACCTTGTGCAAATTGTTTTGTATTGTGTTTAGCAATCATCAAGCAAGACGGACGTTGTACTAGTGAGTTAATGCGACTTGCTCACGTAACAACGATTAGCTACCGTTGTTACGAGTGCAAATCGTGTCAAACTAGTAATGTACGACGATTGTTGAGCAAGATGGGGTAGTGTGGTACGCATGTATATACTCACGTGTTATGCTTTTCGTTCATGGTTTAACCCTTTCCGTTTTATAGAATGAAGACGAGAAACGGACCCGATCATGATAACGGAAGTACAAGCGAGGACGTCGAATTTTCGGCTAAGGTTGAGGCCGTCTTTAAAAAGTTAAAAGCGGGTTTTCTTACGAATGTCCGAAAGGTCTTCCAAGATTCGGTCGATGGGCAAGTGACCGATTTGATAAATGAATGAATGAAGGCCACTATCGAAAAGGCCCTTGATGCTAGAAACATTTATCCGCGCGGTGAAGGAGGTGAAGGAAGGCGGGACTTCCACTACAAGAATTTCAAGGATACTCAACCTCCGATGTTTAATGGGGTGAGGGATCCATTGAAAAGCACTTGTTGGATTTCCGATATCGAGGGAGCATTCCGTACCGTGGAGTGTCCTCCTGAGAAGAAGACGAGATATGGGTCTAGCATGTTACGTGAAGAAGGCAAGTTGTGGTGGGACGATAAAATCAATTTATATGGTAAAGAGCAATGTATGAGCTTGACATGGGAGGAGTTTAAGAAGGAATTCTTCCAAGAATACCGAACTTCTTCCGACCTTGATAGAATTTGGGACGAGTTGCATCATTTGCAACAAGGTTCAATGGACTTGGTTACTCTCAAGTCTACCTTTTTGGCAAAGACTCGTTTTTGCCCGGAATATGTTGGTGACGATCACAAGCTAATGAAAGATTTCTACCGTACCTTGAACGATGAGCTAAAGGGTAAGATTAGTCGGGGAATGGCTAAGACTTTTGAAGAGCTATTCGAGTTGGCTCGGGGTTTTGAACCGGAGGTTCCGAGGAAGAGTGATTTCACTTTTTCAAAGAGAAAGTTTGAAGGTTAGAGTCATTCGAACTTTTCAAATAAAAAGAATAAGAAAGGCTCCGAAAGTGTAAATAGTGTGAAGAAGGGTGCTTCTGGGGGTTTCGCGCCTACGTGTTTTAATTGTAAACAAAGGGGACACATGGCCCGTGATTGTACCAATGGCCCGAACAAATTCACTTGCTATAATTGTGGTAAGGAAGGACACCGAAAGTTAGAGTGTCCCGATTTGAACAACGATAATGTTAAAAGGCTAGAGAAGGCGGCGGGTACGGCTCGAGGGCGAAACTATTTGATGACGAACGATGAAGCCAAGCAATCCCACGATGTTTTCTCAGGTACTTTTATGGTTAACTCTAATCCGGCAAGGATTTTATTTGATAGCGGTGCAAATTTGTCGTTTGTATCTCCAACATTTGTGCCTAAATTTGATAGACCATTAGCTAAGTTAAGTCGTCTGGTAGAAGTTTAAATAGCAGACGGCAAGACGGTGCTAGTGGTTGATGTGTGTAAGAATTGTGACGTTGTTTTTGGTGCCGAAAACTTTAAAATTGATCTCATCCCTATGACTTTGGGCGATTTTGATATCGTTGTTGGTATGGATTGGCTCGATCGAAATAGAGCCGATATTGCGTGCCATGAAAAGTTTATACGTGTGAAGACCCCAAGTGGGGGAGAGTTAATTATTCATGGTGATAAACGAAGAAGACTTGTGCCGATATGCACTTTTGCACGGGCACGTCGTTTTCTTGTTAGTGGTGGCATGGCTTTTCTTGCCCATGTTGTTGATACTCGTGACGAGCCACCACCCATTCGTGAAATTCCGGTGGTTAGTGAATTCGAAGACGTTTTTTCGGATGAGTTACCGGGTGTTCCGGAGGAAAGACAAGTTGAATTTCGCATTGAGTTGGTTCCGGGAGCTACTCTCATTGCTAAAACTCCTTATCGTTTAGCACCGACGGAAATACAAGAGTTGTTAAATCAAACCCAAGAGTTGCTTGAGAAGGGTTTTATTCGACCGAGTGCTTCGCCATGGGGCGCTCCGGTTTTATTCGTGAAAAAGAAGGATGGTAGTATGCGGATGTGCATCGACTACAGGGAGTTGAATAAAGTGACAATCAAGAATTGTTATCCATTGCCTAGGATCGACAATTTGTTTGATCAACTCCAAGGTGCGACGTATTTCTCTAAGATCGACCTACGGTCCGGCTATCACCAAATGCGGGTCCGTGAGGAAGACATAGAGAAAACGGCTTTTCGAACGCGTTATGGGCATTTTGAGTTTGTAGTTATGCCTTTTGGTCTTACGAATGCACCGGCGGCATTCAAGGATCTTATGAACCGAGTGTGCCAAACCATGTTGGACAAGTCGGTGATTGTGTTCTTTGACGACATACTAGTCTACTCGAAAAGTATGAACGAGAATGAACGTCATTTGCGTAATGTATTGAAGACATTATGAAAGGAGAAGTTGTATGCTAAGTTCTCGAAATGTGAATTTTGGCTAAGGGAGGTTCAATTCCTTGGCCACATTGTGAACAAGGACGGTATTCAAGTGGATCCGGGGAAGATAGAAACGGTGAAGAGTTGGAGACAACCGAGTACGCCTACGGAGGTCCGAAGTTTTCTCGGATTGGCCGGTTATTATCGTCGGTTTATCCAAGACTTTTCTAAGATCGCTTCTTCATTGACGAAATTGACAAGGAAGAACGTGAGGTTTGTTTGGGAGAACGAGCAAGAAATTGCTTTTAATTTGTTAAAGGAAAAGTTATGTCAAGCTCCGGTGTTAGTTTTGCCGGAAGGGGTGGAAGACATGACGGTTTATTGTGATGCCTCGTTAAATGGACTCGGGTGTGTTCTAATGCAAAGAGGTAAAGTCATTGCTTATGCCTCTCGACAATTAAAGGAACACGAGAAGAGATATCCGACTCATGATCTTGAGTTGGCGGCGGTTGTGCATGCGTTGAAAATTTGACGCCATTACTTGTATGGTGTCAAGTGTACGATCTATTCGGATCATAAGAGTTATCTTTAATCAACGAGATTTGAATTATCGTCAACGTAGGTGGATGGATGTGGTAAAAGACTATGATTGTGAGATACTTTATCATCCGGGCAAGGCGAATGTGGTCGAGGATGCGTTAAATCAAAAGAGTCATCACCCGGCGTTACGATTTGGATTGTTACGTATGATTATTACTAACGATTTTCTTGAAAAACTTGGTGTGATTCAAATAGAGGCTTACGTTCACAACAAGCATGCGAAGCGAATTGTGGGGCAATCGGAGTTAATTACTATGGGCTCGTGGGGTTTGTTGTCTTTTCAAGGAAGAGTGTGGGTGCCTAAGATGGGAGATTATCGACAAGTGCTACTTGATGAAGCACATAATCAAAGTATTCCATACATCCGGGCGCAACGAAAATGTATCTTGATTTAAGGAAAGATTATTGGTGGCCGGGCATGAAACGTGACGTTGTTAAGTATGTTGAGCAATGTGTCACGTGTTTGCAAGTTAAAGCCGAACACCAAAAGCCGTATGGTAAGTTACAACCGTTAGAAATCCTGAAATGGAAATGGGAGCACATTACTATGGATTTCATCACAAAATTACCTAAAACGGCGAGAACCCAGTTTGATTCGATTTGGGTTATAGTTGATCGATTGACGAAAAGTGCTTTGTTTCTTCCCATTAAGGAAGCGATATCGTCGGAGACCTTGGCTAGGTTGTTTATCAAGGAAGTCATTTCTCGACACGGTGTTCCTATATCTATTATTTCGGATCGAGACACCCGTTTTACATATCAGTTTTGGGAAAAGTTTCATGAAGATATGGGTACGCAATTGAAGTTGAGCACGGCGTATCATCCTCAAACGGACGGTCAAACCGAACGTACGAACCAAACTTTGGAGGATATGTTACGGGCGTGTATTATTGATTTTGGTGGTAGTTGGGACGAGCACTTACCTTTGGTGGAATTCTCGTACAATAATAGTTATCATACTAGTATTGGGATGCCACCGTATGAGATGCTTTATGGGCGTAGATGTCGAACCCCGATTTGTTGGGGTGAAGTGGGACAAAAGGAAATCGGGAGTACCGATTTGGTTTTAGAGACGAATAGCAAGATTGATGTGATTCGAGAGCATTTGAAGAAGGCTCAAGATAGGCAAAAGTCGTATGCCGACAAACGTAGACGAACGATCGAATTTCAAGAAGGTGACATGGTGATGCTTAAGGTTTCGCCATGGAAAGGTATTATTCGATTCCGGAAACGAGGAAAGTTAGCTCCTCGGTTTATTAGACCATTCAAGGTTTTAGCTCGTGTTGGTGAAGTCGCGTATCATTTGGAATTACCCGAAGAGCTTGCGGGGATCCATAATACATTTCATGTTTCTCATCTCCGTAAGTGTCTTGCGGATGATTCGTCTTGGGTGCCATTAGACGAGATTGAGCTAAGTAATAAGTTAGAGTATATCAAGGAACCGATTGCCATACTTGATGAGAAGGTCAAAAGGTTGAGACATAAAGAGGTTAGGACTTTTAAAGTTCAATGGCGCCGTAGTAGGGGTTTCGAGTTTACTTGGGAGCCCGAAGAGTTTGTGTTGGTTTATCTCCCTTCTTGTCATGCGGCTTGGATCGCGAGGACGCGCTCCGATTCAAGTGGGGGAGAGTTGTAACATCCCGTTTTCCCGTACGTAGCGAAAGGTACTCACTTAATCAATTGTACGTTTATAACTCATTAACTTATGCGTAAATGCATGGATATATATGTACTTGTTAATGTGTGCGTAAAATAAGTCTTAAAGGAGTTTCGGTTAGTGTTAAGTCTTGTGAGACTTAGATATGAGAGTTAGACGTGTATTGGAACCTTGGTTTGTGTTAAATGGTCGAAGTGACCAGGATCAGGCTAATGCCACACCGCGACGAATTGGGTCGCGACACGACAAACAAAGCAAACCTGGATCAGAGATTGGGTTAAGAAGGGTCCATTTTCCCTTTATGTGTCGCGCCGCGACGATTATGGCCGTGCCGCGACAGTCCTGCAGTTCTGATTCCAGTTTTAGCTTAAATTAAATGACTTTGAGGGACAAAATGGTAATTTGACATGTAAATCTGGTGGGAGCATTAACTCTCCACCACACATCCATTTATTTCATTTTCATTTCCATTTTCTTTCCTATTTCTCTCCCAAAATACAAAACCCACCTAGCTTGATCTTGAGATTTGAAGTTGGAGATTTGTGAATTAAACCTAGGAGCGAGATTTATAGTTGTTCTCCTTGTCTCTAGCTACGCGTTGATAGTCTCGGTAAGTTCTAACTCTAAGTTTGAGTTTTTATTGGTTAATGACTAGGGTTTTGGGTACTAGTGATTTGTATGACCCATTTGAGGGTAAAATGGGTGAGTTTTGAAATGTCCCGTTCTTATTGATTAAAAACGTTCCATATTAATTGATTTCGTTGCGAGGTTTTGACCTCTATATGAGACGTTTTTCAAAGACTGCATTCATTTTAAAACAAACCATAACCTTTATTTCATCAATAAAGGTTTAAAAAGCTTTACGTAGATTATCAAATAATGATAATCTAAAATATCCTGTTTACATACGACCATTACATAATGGTTTACAATACAAATATGTTACAACAAAATAAGTTTCTTGAATGCAGTTTTTACACAATATCATACAAGCATGGACTCCAAATCTCGTCCTTATTTAAGTATGCGACAGCCGAAGCTCTTAATAATCACCTGAGAATAAACATGCTTAAAACGTCAACAAAAATGTTGGTGAGTTATAGGTTTAACCTATATATATCAAATCATAATAATAGACCACAAGATTTCATATTTCAATACACATCCCATACATAGAGATAAAAATCATTCATATGGTGAACACCTGGTAACCGACATTAACAAGATGCATATATAAGAATATCCCCATCATTCCGGGACACCCTTCGGATATGATATAAATTTCGAAGTACTAAAGCATCCGGTACTTTGGATGGGGCTTGTTGGGCCCGATAGATCTATCTTTAGGATTCGCGTCAATTAGGGTGTTTGTTCCCTAATTCTTAGATTAACAGACTTAATAAAAAGGGGCATATTCGATTTCGATAATTCAACCATAAAATGTAGTTTCACGTACTTGTGTCTATTTTGTAAATCATTTATAAAACCTGCATGTATTCTCATCCCAAAAATATTAGATTTTAAAAGTGGGACTATAACTCACTTTCACAAATTTTTACTTCGTCGGGAAGTAAGACTTGGCCACTGTTGATTCACGAACCTATAACAATATATACATATATATTAAAGTATGTTCAAAATATATTTATAACACTTTTAATATATTTTGATGTTTTAAGTTTATTAAGTCAGCTGTCCTCGTTAGTAACCTATAACTAGTTGTCCACAGTTAGATGTACAGAAATAAATCGATAAATATTATCTTGAATCAATCCACGACCCAGTGTATACGTATCTCAGTATTGATCACAACTCAAACTATATATATTTTGGAATCAACCTCAACCCTGTATAGCTAACTCCAACATTCACATATAGAGTGTCTATGGTTGTTCCGAAATATATATAGATGTGTCGACATGATAGGTCGAAACATTGTATACGTGTCTATGGTATCTCAAGATTACATAATATACAATACAAGTTGATTAAGTTATGGTTGGAATAGATTTGTTACCAATTTTCACGTAGCTAAAATGAGAAAAATTATCCAATCTTGTTTTACCCATAACTTCTTCATTTTAAATCCGTTTTGAGTGAATCAAATTGCTATGGTTTCATATTGAACTCTATTTTATGAATATAAACAGAAAAGTATAGGTTTATAGTCGGAAAAATAAGTTACAAGTCATTTTTGTAAAGGTAGTCATTTCAGTCGAAAGAACGACGTCTAGATGACCATTTTAGAAAACATACTTCCACTTTGAGTTTAACCATAATTTTTGGATATAGTTTCATGTTCATAATAAAAATCATTTTCTCAGAATTACAACTTTTAAATCAAAGTTTATCATAGTTTTTAATTAACTAACCCAAAACAGCCCGCGGTGTTACTACGACGGCGTAAATCCGGTTTTACGGTGTTTTTCGTGTTTCCAGGTTTTAAATCATTAAGTTAGCATATCATATAGATATAGAACATGTGTTTAGTTAATTTTAAAAGTCAAGTTAGAAGGATTAACTTTTGTTTGCGAACAAGTTTAGAATTAACTAAACTATGTTCTAGTGATTACGAGTTTAAACCTTCGAATAAGATAGTTTTATATATATGAATCGAATGATGTTATGAACATCATTACTACCTTAAGTTCCTTGGATAAACCTACTGGAAAAGATAAAAATGGATCTAGCTTCAACGGATCCTTGGATGGCTCGAAGTTCTTGAAGCAGAATCATGACACGAAAACAAGTTCAAGTAAGATCATCACTTGAAATAAGATTGTTATAGTTATAGAAATTGAACTAAAGTTTGAATATGATTATTACCTTGTATTAGAATGATAACCTACTGTAAGAAACAAAGATTTCTTGAGGTTGGATGATCATCTTACAAGATTGGAAGTGAGCTAGCAAACTTGAAAGTATTCTTGATTTTATGTAACTAGAACTTGTAGAATATATGAAGAACACTTAGAACATGAAGATAGAACTTGAGAGAGATCAATTAGATGAAGAAAATTGAAGAATGAAAGTGTTTGTAGGTGTTTTTGGTCGTTGGTGTATGGATTAGATATAAAGGATATGTAATTTTGTTTTCATGTAAATAAGTCATGAATGATTACTCATATTTTTGTAATTTTATGAGATATTTCATGCTAGTTGCCAAATGATGGTTCCCACATGTGTTAGGTGACTCACATGGGCTGCTAAGAGCTGATCATTGGAGTGTA
Source organism: Rutidosis leptorrhynchoides (assembly GCF_046630445.1). Classification (NCBI taxonomy): domain Eukaryota; kingdom Viridiplantae; phylum Streptophyta; class Magnoliopsida; order Asterales; family Asteraceae; genus Rutidosis; species Rutidosis leptorrhynchoides. Next base: position 592,447,464 of record NC_092336.1, on the reverse strand, counting down.
TATACCAATAGTACATACATCTAAAAGCTGTGTATTGTACGAGTACGAATACGGGTGCATACGAGTAGAATTGTTGATGAAACTGAACGAGGATGTAATTGTAAGCATTTTTGTTAAGTAGAAGTATTTTGATAAGTGTATTGAAGTCTTTCAAAAGTGTATAAATACATATTAAAACACTACATGTATATACATTTTAACTGAGTCGTTAAGTCATCGTTAGTCGTTACATGTAAGTGTTGTTTTGAAACCTTTAGGTTAACGATCTTGTTAAATGTTGTTAACCCAATGTTTATAATATCAAATGAGATTTTAAATTATTATATTATCATGATATTATCATGTATGAATATCTCTTAATATGATATATATATACATTAAATGTCTTTACAACGATAATCGTTACATATATGTCTCGTTTAAAAATCATTAAGTTAGTAGTCTTGTTTTTACATATGTAGTTCATTGTTAATATACTTAATGATATGTTTACTTATCATAGTATCATGTTAACTATATATATATATCCATATATATGTCATCATATAGTTTTTACAAGTTTTAACGTTCGTGAATCACCGGTCAACTTGGGTGGTCAATTGTCTATATGAAACATATTTCAATTAATCAAGTCTTAACAAGTTTGATTGCTTAACATGTTGGAAACATTTAATCATGTAAATATCAATCTCAATTAATATATATAAACATGGAAAAGTTCGGGTCACTACAGTACCTACCCGTTAAATAAATTTCGTCCCGAAATTTTAAGCTGTTGAAGGTGTTGACGAATCTTCTGGAAATAGATGCGGGTATTTCTTCATCATCTGATCTTCACGCTCCCAGGTGAACTCGAGTCCTCTACGAGAATTCCATCGAACCTTAACAATTGGTATCTTGTTTTGCTTAAGTCTTTTAACCTCACGATCCATTATTTCGACGGGTTCTTCGATGAATTGAAGTTTTTCGTTGATTTGGATTTCATCTACCGGAATAGTGAGATCTTCTTTAGCAAAACATTTCTTCAAATTCGAGACGTGGAAAGTGTTATGTACAGCCGCGAGTTGTTGAGGTAACTCAAGTCGGTAAGCTACTGGTCCGACACGATCAATAATCTTGAATGGTCCAATATACCTTGGATTTAATTTCCCTCGTTTACCAAATCGAACAACGCCTTTCCAAGGTGCTACTTTAAGCATGACCATCTCTCCAATTTCAAATTCTATATCTTTTCTTTTAATGTCAGCGTAGCTCTTTTGTCGACTTTGGGCGGTTTTCAACCGTTGTTGAATTTGGATGATCTTCTCGGTAGTTTCTTGTATAATCTCCGGACCCGTAATTTGTCTATCCCCTACTTCACTCCAACAAATCGGAGACCTGCACTTTCTACCATAAAGTGCTTCAAACGGCGCCATCTCAATGCTTGAATGGTAGCTGTTGTTGTAGGAAAATTCTGCTAATGGTAGATGTCGATCCCAACTGTTTCCGAAATCAATAACACATGCTCGTAGCATGTCTTCAAGCGTTTGTATCGTCCTTTCGCTCTGCCCATCAGTTTGTGGATGATAGGCAGTACTCATATCTAGACGAGTTCCTAATGCTTGCTGTAATGTCTGCCAGAATCTTGAAATAAATCTGCCATCCCTATCAGAGATAATAGAGATTGGTATTCCATGTCTGGAGATGACTTCCTTCAAATACAGTCGTGCTAACTTCTCCATCTTGTCATCTTCTCTTATTGGCAGGAAATGTGCTGATTTGGTGAGACGATCAACTATTACCCAAATAGTTGTAACATCCCGCGTTTTTCCGTTAAATTATTTTAACACCGTCTTTTTTTTTTTTTAAAATAACATCCCTCGTCACCTATACTCGTGCACTTCGTTAACTAGCGTTCATGATAATCCCGTTACTCGATTATAACATCTCTCGTTAACTTGCGTTTTAAAAATATTCGTTTGGTTATTTCTCGCACCCGACAACAAACTTGAGGGACTAATCTCGCCACTCGGGTAAACTTGGCTAACTAGTGACTCCTCACCACCACACACTTCATTTCACCATCTTCTTCCTCTTTTTCTTTCTTCCTTTTCTCTCAAGAACACAAACACAAAATTCATCATCTAATTTTGATCTTGGAAGCTCACAACAAATCCGACTACATATTCTTAATCCTCTCATCATCCTCTTCGATTTGATGCTAACTACTTCGATTTTGGGTAACATTTCTAAAACACTAGATTTCTTTAAATTTGTGTTCTTGACTTAAAAGTGTGTTAATTAGTGTCTATGGCTCATTGTGATGTCGTGTATGTAATTTGTATGCTCGATTTGTGTTTTTGGTGTAACTAGCTTGAATATGAAAATTGCTTGCTTAATCTTTGATTTTGGATGATTAAAAGTTGTTTAATTGTTAAAGTTCATGTATTAAATGTGTTACTAGCATCATTAGCTTCAAATTGATGTGTAGGTTGATTAAGAAAACTTCAAAAACATGATTATTGATTTTGAGATGTTTGACTAGGGTTTGATAGTTCTTGACATGAATTTTTGGATGCTTGAATGTCATGGAATGTTAATTGTTAGTGTTTAGTAGTAATGTATGCTTCTTTACCTTCAAAACGGCATAACATATGTGTGAATTGGTTTCCCGAAACTCAAAATGCAATTGATGAACTTGAAACTTTGAAAATGGACTTTTATTGTTCGCTTGATGAGTTTTCGGCTATTGTAAATGATGTTATTGTTGGACCATAAGTGCTTAGTTGTATTCCTCGTCAAAATACCTTTCCAACGATATATGATAGGCATTATAAGTGTTTGCGGGTCAAGAGTTGGGTTAGAAAAGGTTTTGATTCGTGCATACTTTGAAAACTGACCAGAATTCTCTGTCCAGATGGTGGCGCGGCGCGCCACATCCCCGCGCGGCGCGCGGATTGGCCTGGTCAGATTCTGACCTCTTTGTCCCATTTCACGTGAAATGTTTGACTAGCTACCGACCTCCGATTCACATGAAACTTGTTCTAATATACTTGTATATGAATAATTAGCATAGAAAAATAGTCCGGGACCCGACCCGAACATGTTGACTTTTTCGTTGACTTTGACCCGACCAAGTTTGACTTTTTTTCAAACTTAACCAATTAATTATGCAATCTTTCTAACATGATTCTATACTTGTATCTTGCATGAAACTTGACAATTTTCTTCACATGCTACATAATCGAGTCGTGTCGAGCCATAGGACTAATTGAACAACTTTGACCCTTCGTGACTATCGTTATTGATACAACCTACTTGTTTAGGTCGAGATTAGCTTTGTCTTTGCACGCGTTTACTTGTTGAAGTACTATTTCACTCTTGCAATCAAAGGTGAGATCATAGTCCCACCTTTTCAACAACTTTTATACTTTTAAATCGTGGGCTGAGAAAACATATACTTTGTTACATCTTGTACTACTTACTTTTATGTTTTGAACACAAGTGTGAAAACAAACATTCCACGTGCGAGTTAGAACAAAAATGCCTCAATTCGATTATCATTAGTTACACTTGCAGGGTGTAAGCGAGAACTTATATTGTGTGGCCATACGGGTTTAACAAACCCTCATTCGGACGGTTCGCTACCGTTATGCGGATGAAATATATTTTTGTATTTTAGTGTGGGTTCTAGCACTGTGTGATGGGGTAATGTTGGTTAAGTTTTGATAATTGAGTGCTCGCGTATAACAACACTTTTAGAATGCAAATGATTTGGATAATCTACGTTATGGAAATACAAAATCTTGTGGTTCAAAAACAACGTTTAATACTTACTAAACCTATGATTTCACCAACGTTTTCGTTGACAGATTCTTCTATGTTTTTATCAGGTTTTGAATGCTTAGTGATACATGCTTCCGCACTCTTTTGATACTTGCTTGGATGTCGAGTATACATGCATTTTGGAGCATCTTTTGAACTTATTTAAACTGTGTCGCATAGTTTTCATTTGTACTTATAACGTTGTAACTTAACTTGTGGTCAATTATCTTTGTAAACTTTGAAACAATCTTTACACTTGAATGGATGCGACATATTTTGGGTCAAACGTCTGTTTTAAAGACTTATGACCAGGTAATGGGACCTACGTAGTCGACGCCGTCACTTGACGATTTGTCGGGGTCGCTACAAGTGGTATCAGAGCTTTGGTTGTAGGGATTTAGAGTTCATTTGTGTCCACCCCGAGTCATAGGGTACATAGGTGAATCTAGACTACAACCGGCATATAGACTGAAGTAGGAATTACTTGACTATTTGTGCATTTATACTCGAACTCTTCTATCATATCTAACTCGTATTCGATCTTGATCTTACGTTGATAAATTTTGTTGACGCGCCACCTTGACTTTATGAAGTAATGTTAAATGCACATGAGAATCAGGGTAATATAATTTCTGGGATTATATTACGGTGATTCACATGGACGTTCCGACATTATGACATAAAGAATTTAAGACGGGTCAAGGAAAAATTTTCTCTCTATCCTTATTCCATATCACGGTTAGTATTGTTAAGAATACTAATCAACGATATTCTTGTGTCTTGAAGGAACAATGCCTCCCCGTCGCGGGCCACGTAATGAAACTTCCGAACAAGCTTTTCAACGCATGATAGCCACCGCCATAGGTGCGGCTATGGCTAGTATCTCCTCCGACATCAATAACAACCACAACCACAACAACCATGGAGCCGGTAATTCAAATGAGGGTTGCTCCTACAAAACTTTCATGGGGTGCAAACCTCACACCTTCGATGGGACCGGAGGACCGGTTGTGCTCACCCGATGGTTTGAGCAAACAGAAGCCGTTTTTAGCATAAGCGGTTGTCGGGACCAAGACAAAGTCAAATATTCCACCCACACTTTTGCCGGTATCGCCCTCACATGGTGGAATACGTATGTGCTGTCGGTGGGTATCGATGAAGCTCACACTCTCTCATGGGTCGACTTAAAGAAAAAGATGATCACCGAATACTTCCCGCGCGAAGAGACCCGTAAGCTCGAACACGAACTAAGAACTTTAAAAGCGGTCGGGAATGACCTAAAGGCATATAATCAACGATTTTCTGAGCTATCCTTGATGTGCCCAAACCTCGTGACCCCCGAACCTCTAAGGGTTGAACTTTACATGGATGGTCTTCCCAAGAGCATCAAACAAGGAGTAATGTCATCCAAACCCAGTAATCACCAAGAGGCCCTGAATATGGCCCGTCAATTGATCGAAACGGTAGACGAGATTGAAGTGCCAGCACCTAAAGCCGAGGATGAGTCGGGTGACAACAAAAGAAAATGGGAAGCCCCCCAATCGAGCAACTACAACAACAACTTTGCCAAGGAACCTCTCACCCCCGTCGGCAAGAAAAGTTATGCCGGGACACGACCTTTTTGCAACAAATGCCACAAGCATCATTTTGGTGAATGTGGCAAGCTAATTTGCCATCGGTGCCAAGGTAGTGGTCATATTGCCAAGTATTGTGGAAGTACCACCCCCGTCACTCAAAAGGGGCCCGACGCACCAAAGCCGAGTATTTGCTACAAATGTGGCCAATCGGGTCATTTTAGGAATGAATGCCCAAAGAATAAAGCAAAAACCAACGCGCACCGTTGAACTTACAACATCGACACCTAGGATGCCCGAGACGATGATGGACTAGTCACGGGTACGTTTCTTCACAACAAACCGTATATTTCATACTTATTCGATTCGAGTACCGTTAGACGTTTTATAACCAAGGATTTGACTCGTGCTCTTTATATTCCACCTCTTTCCCCCAGATACTACTTAGACGATTTAAGTGACCGACGGAAAATATTGTGTGCCTATAAATTTTATCGGAGGATATGCGTTAAGAATTGGACTCGACACCTATAGAACTAAGGAACTCAAAACCTATTCATTAAGGAGAAATTGTTGCCCTACATTTATGTATAGATTATTGTGAACTAAGTAACTTTCGGTTGGAAACCAATACTCTCTTCCTCGTATCCATTACCTCATGATTATTTGCGTGGATCCCGTGTATTCCAAATCGACCTCCGTTCTGGTTATCATCAATTGGGGGTTAAGGGAGACGATGTCTCCTAAGCCATTTTCCGAGCTCGCAACGTTAGTTGTAAATCCCTCTTAGTACCGTTTGATTTATTTAGGACTCCGTCCGTATTCATGAACCTCCTAAACCACGTATGCAACTTATCTAGACAAATCTGTTATCATATTTATATATGACATCTTAACTTATTCAAGTAAAGAAGGCAAACGAACAACATCATCATCTTACGCTCGAACTTTGAGAAAAGAGCAACTCTATACCAAATTCTCCGAGTGAGAATTTCTATTAAACGAAGTCAAATTTTCTAGACCATGATGTTAATGGTCAAGGCATTACAATCAATCTCGAAATCAAGCCACACGTAATCATGAAACTCTCTCAACTCAGACTTGTATTCGTAAAATCTTAGATCTCACCGGTTCTTACCGAAAATTCATTTCTGACTTTTCTCGTGTTACACGACTTTAATCTCTCCGTGATCGAACCTTGAGCGTGATTCTTCACACCAACATTTCTAGCTAAATTCGTACAACACCAGATGGGACTCAAATATGGAAATATTTCTACTTGGACGCCGAAAGGCATACTCCCTCGACTTGAAATCAACGGAACGGAAATTCGTTATTTTGCACGAAGAATTCGAATACTAAATTGTGGATCCGATCAATATTCTCGTCATCACGTACCACACTACATACCTCTGTTAATTCACCGTTACCGTCTGATATTACTGGAAATTAAGATAACACACAATCCAACGATACTTCACTCTTCTTTGACTTAACGCCCTTGTGTTTCTGATAATTGGCCAACTATTATTCAACCCCGAACTATACAACTACGTGTACTATCTCGTTTCTCTTTCAGATTTCAACTTTTGGAAACCTCGAGATGCAAGCTCATCCTATTCTAAGTCCTCATTTCACTCCTATCTTTATCGCTCGCATTTCCGTTTAAAGAAACTCCTTGTAACATTTCTCCATGGATAGAGAAATTCCTCATATTACATTAGTATTCGCCACAAGGGTGAATAGTCCTAACGAACAATTTTTGAACCCTAACTGACTTGTTCAAACATATCTTAAGAGATTCTATTCCGACACGGAGTATCTTTGTCAATTATCCCGTATCTAAATACTCGTTTCGCCTCTAGTTTTACAAGAAACCTTGGAGACCCGCTTAGACATGAGTACCGCGTACCACCCACAAACAGACGAACCGAACAAACGAACGATTTACGTCTTCGAAAGACATGTTTCAAACTTGCATGGTCGCTTTTAGTAGATCCCTCTTACAACAGTAGTTACCACTCGTGTGTTCACACGCACTTTTCGAAACCCTATATGACCGCTAATGTCATACCCCTGTTCATTTAACCAAAGCATCGACCACCGAAATCTGAACTCCATCAAAAAAAAAAAAAAAAAAAAAAAAAAAAACAATTGAGATCGTTCAAGTCCGAGAAGGGCTCGAGACAACCCATTGTCGCCAGAAGAGTTATGCCGAACTTAGATGAAAACCTCACAAATCCCAGTGTGTAACCGCGTAATATTGAGAAACCGCACCTTGGAAAGGTGTAATCCATTTTGGGAAATCGAGAAAGGCTATATCCGCAATATCGAACCTTTTGAAACCTTGGGGCGTATTGGAACCGCTTCTTATCGTTTAGAACTTCCTACTCAATTAAGTTTCCGTTTACCCTACATTTCGTGTAACAAACTTAGAAACGTGTCCTGCGGAATAGGAACGTGCAATCCTTCTAGATGCACCAACTATTGATGACAAACTCCTCCTCATAGGAAAAACCGGCTGAACTTGTGGATCGTAAAACCAAGCCCTAATACAACGTAACACCCCGACTATCCGGATTCGTGGAATGTCCAAGAAAGTACCTCCCATCATTCGTAGAGTTACTACACTAGGTCTCGAGTAAGAGACATCGACTATTACTTCCAACTAAATTTCGGGACGAAATTTCTTTTAAGGTGTGGATAATGTAACATCCCGCGTTTTTCCGTTAAATTATTTTAACACCGTCTTTTTTTTTTAAAATAACATCCCTCGTCACCTATACTCGTGCACTTCGTTAACTAGCGTTCATGATAATCCCATTACTCGATTATAACATCTCTCGTTAACTTGCGTTTTAAAATATTCGTTTGGTTATTTCTCGCACCCGACAACAAACTTGAGGGACTAATCTCGCCACTCGGGTAAACTTGGCTAACTAGTGACTCCTCACCACCACACACTTCATTTCACCATCTTCTTCCTCTTTTTCTTTCTTCCTTTTCTCTCAAGAACACAAACACAAAATTCATCATCTAATTTTGATCTTGGAAGCTCACAACAAATCCGACTACATATTCTTAATCCTCTCATCATCCTCTTCGATTTGATGCTAACTACTTCGATTTTGGGTAACATTTCTAAAACACTAGATTTCTTTAAATTTGTGTTCTTGACTTAAAAGTGTGTTAATTAGTGTCTATGGCTCATTGTGATGTCGTGTATGTAATTTGTATGCTCGATTTGTGTTTTTGGTGTAACTAGCTTGAATATGAAAATTGCTTGCTTAATCTTTGATTTTGGATGATTAAAAGTTGTTTAATTGTTAAAGTTCATGTATTAAATGTGTTACTAGCATCATTAGCTTCAAATTGATGTGTAGGTTGATTAAGAAAACTTCAAAAACATGATTATTGATTTTGAGATGTTTGACTAGGGTTTGATAGTTCTTGACATGAATTTTTGGATGCTTGAATGTCATGGAATGTTAATTGTTAGTGTTTAGTAGTAATGTATGCTTCTTTACCTTCAAAACGGCATAACATATGTGTGAATTGGTTTCCCGAAACTCAAAATGCAATTGATGAACTTGAAACTTTGAAAATGGACTTTTATTGTTCGCTTGATGAGTTTTCGGCTATTGTAAATGATGTTATTGTTGGACCATAAGTGCTTAGTTGTATTCCTCGTCAAAATACCTTTCCAACGATATATGATAGGCATTATAAGTGTTTGCGGGTCAAGAGTTGGGTTAGAAAAGGTTTTGGTTCGTGCATACTTTGAAAACTGACCAGAATTCTCTGTCCAGATGGTGGCGCGGCGCGCCCCATCCCCGCGCGGCGCGCGGATTGGCCTGGTCAGATTCTGACCTCTTTATCCCATTTCACGTGAAATGTTTGACTAGCTACCGACCTCCGATTCACATGAAACTTGTTCTAATATACTTGTATATGAATAATTAGCATAGAAAAATAGTCCGGGACCCGACCCGAACATGTTGACTTTTTTGTTGACTTTGACCCGACCAAGTTTGACTTTTTGTCAAACTTAACCAATTAATTATGCAATCTTTCTAACATGATTCTATACTTGTATCTTGCATGAAACTTGACAATTTTCTTCACATGCTACATAATCGAGTCGTGTCGAGCCATAGGACTAATTGAACAACTTTGACCCTTCGTGACTATCGTTATTGATACAACCTACTTGTTTAGGTCGAGATTAGCTTTGTCTTTGCACGCGTTTACTTGTTGAAGTACTATTTCACTCTTGCAATCAAAGGTGAGATCATAGTCCCACCTTTTCAACAACTTTTATACTTTTAAATCGTGGGCTGAGAAAACATATACTTTGTTACATCTTGTACTACTTACTTTTATGTTTTGAACACAAGTGTGAAAACAAACATTCCACGTGCGAGTTAGAACAAAAATGCCTCAATTCGATTATCATTAGTTACACTTGCAGGGTGTAAGCGAGAACTTATATTGTGTGGCCATACGGGTTTAACAAACCCTCATTCGGACGGTTCGCTACCGTTATGCGGATGAAATATATTTTTGTGTTTTAGTGTGGGTTCTAGCACTGTGTGATGGGGTAACGTTGGTTAAGTTTTGATAATTGAGTGCTCGCGTATAACAACACTTTTGGAATGCAAATGATTTGGATAATCTACGTTATGGAAATACAAAATCTTGTGGTTCAAAAACAACATTTAATACTTACTAAACCTATGATTTCACCAACGTTTTCGTTGACAGATTCTTCTATGTTTTTCTCAGGTTTTGAATGCTTAGTGATACATGCTTCCGCACTCTTTTGATACTTGCTTGGATGTCGAGTATACATGCATTTTGGAGCATCTTTTGAACTTATTTAAACTGTGTCGCATAGTTTTCATTTGTACTTATAACTTTGTAACTTAACTTGTGGTCAATTATCTTTGTAAACTTTGAAACAATCTTTACACTTGAATGGATGCGACATATTTTGGGTCAAACGTCTGTTTTAAAGACTTATGACCAGGTAATGGGACCTACGTAGTCGACGCCGTCACTTGACGATTTGTCGGGGTCGCTACAATAGTATCAAAACCACTTGCAGTTTTTGGCAATTTAGTGATGAAATCCATGGTAATGTTTTCCCATTTCCATTCCGGGATTTCGGGTTGTTGAAGTAGACCTGATGGTTTCTGATGCTCAGCTTTGACCTTAGAACACGTCAAACATTCTCCTACGTATTTAGCAACATCGGCTTTCATACCCGGCCACCAAAAATGTTTCTTGAGATCCTTGTACATCTTCCCCGTTCCAGGATGTATTGAGTATCTGGTTTTATGAGCTTCTCTTAGTACCATTTCTCTCATATCTCCAAATTTTGGTACCCAAATCCTTTCAGCCCTATACCGGGTTCCGTCTTCCCGAATATTAAGATGCTTCTCCGATCCTTTGGGTATTTCATCCTTTAAATTTCCCTCTTTTAAAACTCCTTGTTGCGCCTCCTTTATTTGAGTAGTAAGGTTATTATGAATCATTATATTCATAGATTTTACTCGAATGGGTTCTCTGTCCTTCCTGCTCAAGGCATCGGCTACCACATTTGCCTTCCCCGGGTGGTAACGAATCTCAAAGTCGTAATCATTCAATAATTCAATCCACCTACGCTGCCTCATATTCAGTTGTTTCTGATTAAATATGTGTTGAAGACTTTTGTGGTCGGTATATATAATACTTTTGACCCCATATAAGTAGTGCCTCCAAGTCTTTAATGCAAAAACAACCGCGCCTAATTCCAAATCATGCGTCGTATAATTTTGTTCGTGAATCTTCAATTGTCTAGACGCATAAGCAATCACCTTCGTTCGTTGCATTAGTACACAACCGAGACCTTGCTTTGATGCGTCACAATAAATCAGAAAATCATCATTCCCTTCAGGCAATGACAATATAGGTGCCGTAGTTAGCTTTTTCTTCAATAACTGAAACGCTTTCTCTTGTTCATCATTTCATTCAAATTTCTTCCCTTTATGCGTTAATGCAGTCAAGGGTTTTGCTATTCTGGAAAAGTCTTGGATGAACCTTCTGTAGTAACCAGCTAGTCCTAAAAACTGGCGTATGTGTTTCGGAGTTTTTGGGGTTTCCCACTTTTCAACAGTTTCTATCTTTGCCGGATCCACCTTAATACCTTCTTTGTTCACTATGTGACCGAGGAATTGAACTTCTTCCAACCAAAATGCACACTTTGAAAACTTAGCGTACAATTCTTCCTTCCTCAATACTTCTAACACCTTTCTCAAATGTTCACCGTGTTCTTGGTCATTCTTTGAGTAAATAAGTATGTCGTCAATGAAAACAATGACAAACTTGTCAAGCTATGGTCCACACACTCGGTTCATAAGGTCCATGAACACAGCTGGTGCATTAGTTAAACCAAATGGTATGATCATAAACTCGTAATGACCGTAACGTGTTCTGAAAGCAGTCTTTGGAATATCATCTTCTTTCACCCGCATTTGATGATACCCGGAACGTAAGTCAATCTTTGAATAAAAGACGAGCCTTGTAGTTGATCAAATAAGTCGTCGATTCTCGGTAGTGGGTAGCGGTTCTTGATGGTAAGTTTGTTCAACTCTCGGTAGTCGATACACAACCTGAATGTACCATCTTTCTTCTTGACAAACAAAACAGGAGCTCCCCACGGTGATGTGCTTGGTCGAATGAAACCACGCTCTAAAAGTTCTTGTAATTGGCTTTGCAGTTCTTTCATCTCGCTGGGTGCGAGTCTGTAAGGAGCACGAGCTATTGGTGCAGCTCCTGGTACAAGATCTATATGAAATTCAACGGATCGATGTGGGGGTAATCCTGGTAATTCTTTCGGAAATACATCAGGAAATTCTTTTGCAATGGGAACATCATTGATGCTCTTTTCTTCAGTTTGTACTTTCTCGACGTGTGCTAGAACAGCATAGCAACCTTTTCTTATTAGTTTTTGTGCCTTCAAATTACTAATAAGATGTAGCTTCATGTTGCCCTTTTCTCCGTACACCATTAAGGGTTTTCCTTTTTCTCGTATAATGCGAATTGCATTTTTGTAACAAACGATATCTGCTTTCACTTCTTTCAACCAGTCCATACCGATTATCACATCAAAACTCCCTAACTCTACTGGTATCAAATCAATCTTAAATGTTTCGCTAACCAGTTTAATTTCTCGATTCCGACATATATTATCTGCTGAAATTAATTTACCATTTGCTAATTCGAGTAAAAATTTACTATCCAAAGGCGTCAATGGACAACTTAATTTAGCACAAAAATCTCTACTCATATAGCTTCTATCCGCACCCGAATCAAATAAAACGTAAGCAGATTTATTGTCAATAAGAAACGTACCCGTAACAAGCTCCGGGTCTTCCTGTGCCTCTGCCGCATTAATATTGAAAACTCTTCCGCGGCCTTGTCCATTTGTGTTCTCCTGGTTCGGGAAATTTCTAATATTGTGGCCCGATTTTCCACATTTATAACAAACTACATTGGCATAACTTGCTCCGACACTACTTGCTCCGCCATTACTCGTTCCGACACCATTTGTTCCTTTCGTTCTGTTAACCCCTGGTCCGTAGACCTCACACTTCGCCGCGCTATGACCATTTCTTTTACACTTGTTGCAAAATTTGGTGCAGAACCCCGAGTGATACTTTTCACACCTTTGGCATAGCTGCTTCTGATTGTTGTTGTTGTTGTTGCGGTTATTATTGTTGTTGGGATGATTGTTGTAGTTGCTGTTGTTGTTGTTGTTGTTGGGCCTTTTGTTGTAGTTGCGATTGATGTTGCGATTGTTGGGATAATTGTTGCGATTATTGTTGTAATTGCTGTTGTTGTTGTATTGGTGATTCTTATCACCGTTTTCCTCCCACTTTCTTTTGACTTGCTTCACATTGGCCTCTTCAGTAGTCTATTCTTTAATTCTTTCTTCAATCTGGTTCACTAGTTTGTGAGCCATTCTACATGCCTGTTGTATGGAGGCGGGCTCGTGTGAACTTATATCTTCTTGGATTCTTTCCGGTAATCCTTTCACAAACGCGTCGATCTTCTCTTCCTCATCTTCGAATGGTCTCGGACACAATAGGCACAATTCTGTGAATCGTCTTTCGTACGTGGTAATATCAAATCCTTGGGTTCGTAACCCTCTAAGTTCTGTCTTGAGCTTATTGACCTCGGTTCTGGGACGGTACTTCTCGTTCATCAAGTGCTTGAATGCTGACCACGGTAGTGCGTACGCATCGTCTTGTCCCACTTGCTCTAGATAGGTATTCCACCATGTTAACGCAGAACCTGTGAAGGTATGCGTAGCGTATTTCACTTTGTCCTCTTCAGTACACTTACTTATGGAAAACACCGATTCGACCTTCTCGGTCCACCGTTTCAATCCGATCGGTCCTTCGGTTCCATCAAATTCCAAAGGTTTGCAGGCAGTGAATTCTTTGTAGGTGCATCCTACACGATTTCCTGTACTGCTAGATCCAAGGTTATTGTTGGTATGTAGCGCAGCCTGTACTGCGGCTATGTTTGAAGCTAGAAAAGTACGGAATTCCTCTTCATTCATATTCACGGTGTGTCGAGTAGTCGGTGCCATTTCCTTCAAAATAGTCAAATGGAACAAGTTAATCATACAGAATATTAAGAGTAGTTAATAGTATTTCGTAGCATAATATGAACTCATTTATAAAAGCTTTTTCTTCATATTAGCGTTTTATAAGTTTAAATTCGGGTAGTACCTACCCGTTAAGTTCATACTTAGTAGCTAATATACAATTCAACTACTACAATTCTATATGAAAAACTGATTATAATAATATTTCGCGTTCAAACTTTTACACAATATTTTACAAACTTACAATACCGCTTATTTTACATATAGCATGAAATATAGCACACAATAAATTTGATACAAGATGGTTGTGAAGATAATTCTAGCTAGTACACAAGTCGTTCAGCAAAAGCAATAAAGACACGTAATTCATACGTCCAGAAACAAGTCATGCATTCTGGTTTTACTAGGATTACTTCCCATCCTTGGTCTTGTGGAACATAACCGTTATGGCCGTTGATAAGACAGCGTGTTGTAACGTCGTCAAAGGGACGAGGGTTACGTAATGTCCAACAGTCCCGTAACAATCTAAAAACCTCATTTCTTACCCCAATTACCGACTCCGTCACTTGTGGGAACGTTTTGTTTAATAGTTGTAGCCCGATGTTCTTGTTCTCACTTTGGTGAGAAGCGAACATTACGAATCCGTAAGCATAACATGCTTCTTTATGTTGCATGTTAACCGCTTTTTCTAAATCACGAAGTCCAATATTCGGATATATTGAGTCAAAATAATTTCTTAACCCATTGCGTAAAATAGCATTTGGGTTCCCCGCAATATATTCGTCAAAGTAAACACATCGTAACTTATGGATTTCCCAATGTGATATCCCCCATCTTTCGAACGAAAGCCTTTTATAAACCAAGGCATTCTTGGAACGTTCTTCGAATGTCTTACAAACTGATCTCGCCTTAAATAGTTGTGCCGAAGAATTCTGACCGACTCTAGACAAGATTTCATCAATCATGTCTCCGGGTAGGTCTCTTAAAATATTGGGTTGTCTATCCATTTTGTGTTTTTATACTGTAAAATAGACAAGAGTTAGATTCATAAAAAAAAATACTTATTAATACAAGCAATTTTTACATATATCATAAAGCATAAGCACACTATATTACATATATTACACCACACGAATACAACTATCTTATTCCGACTCGCTTGTTTCTTCTTCTTCAGTTTTGGTTCGTTTTGCCAAGTTTCTAGGGATATATGATGTTCCCCTAATACGAGCCGTAATTTTCCACATTGGTTTAGAAAAACCTGGTGGTTTAGAGGTTCCCGGGTCATTGTTACAACTTAAGGACTTCGGGGGTTGACGATACATATAAAGTTCATCGGGGTTGGAATTAGATTTCTCTATTTTTATGCCCTTTCCCTTATTATTTTCTTTTGCCTTTTTAAATTCAGTTGGGGTAATTTCTATAACATCATCGGAATTCTCGTCGGAATCCGATTCATCGGAGAATTGGTAATCCTCCCAATATTTTGCTTCCTTGGCGGAAACACCATTGACCATAATTAACCTTGGTCGGTTGGTTGAGGATTTTATTTTACTTAACCGTTTTATTATTTCCCCCACCGGTTCTATTTCTTCATCTGGTTCCGATTCTTCTTCCGGTTCCGATTCTTCTTCCGGTTCCTCTTCGGGAACTTGTGAATCAGTCCACGAATCATTCCAATTTACATTTGACTCTTCATTATTATTAGGTGAGTCAATGGGACTTGTTCTATAGGTAGACATCTATCACATAATATCAAACGCGTTAAGAGATTAATATATCACATAATATTCACATGTTAAAAATATATAGTTTCCAACAAAATTTGTTAAGCAATCATTTTTCAAGTAAACACGGTCGAAGTCCAGACTCACTAATGCATCCTAACAAACTCGATAAGACACACTAATGCAAAATTCTGGTTCTCTAAGACCAACGCTCGGATACCAACTGAAATGTCCCGTTCTTATTGATTAAAAACGTTCCATATTAATTGATTTCGTTGCGAGGTTTTGACCTCTATATGAGACGTTTTTCAAAGACTGCATTCATTTTAAAACAAACCATAACCTTTATTTCATCAATAAAGGTTTAAAAAGCTTTACGTAGATTATCAAATAATGATAATCTAAAATATCCTGTTTACATACGACCATTACATAATGGTTTACAATACAAATATGTTACAATAAAATAAGTTTCTTGAATGCAGTTTTTACACAATATCATACAAGCATGGACTCCAAATCTCGTCCTTATTTAAGTATGCGACAGCGGAAGCTCTTAATAATCACCTGAGAATAAACAAGCTTAAAACGTCAACAAAAATGTTGGTAAGTTATAGGTTTAACCTATATATATCAAATCATAATAATAGACCACAAGATTTCATATTTCAATACACATCCCATACATAGAGATAAAAATCATTCATATGGTGAACACCTGGTAACCGACATTAACAAGATGCATATATAAGAATATCCCCATCATTCCGGGACACCCTTCGGATATGATATAAATTTCGAAGTACTAAAGCATCTGGTACTTTGGATGGGGCTTGTTGGGCCCGATAGATCTATCTTTAGGATTCGCGTCAATTAGGGTGTATGTTCCCTAATTCTTAGATTACCAGACTTAATAAAAAGGGGCATATTCTATTTCGATAATTCAACCATAAAATGTAGTTTCACGTACTTGTGTCTATTTTGTAAATCATTTATAAAACCTGCATGTATTCTCATCCCAAAAATATTAGATTTTAAAAGTGGGACTATAACTCACTTTCACAGATTTTTACTTCGTCGGGAAGTAAGACTTGGCCACTGTTGATTCACGAACCTATAACAATATATACATATATATTAAAGTATGTTCAAAATATATTTACAACACTTTTAATATATTTTGATGTTTTAAGTTTATTAAGTCAGCTGTCCTCGTTAGTAACCTATAACTAGTTGTCCACAGTTAGATGTACAGAAATAAATCGATAAATATTATCTTGAATCAATCCACGACCCAGTGTATACGTATCTCAGTATTGATCACAACTCAAACTATATATATTTTGGAATCAACCTCAACCCTGTATAGCTAACTCCAACATTCACATATAGAGTGTCTATGGTTGTTCCGAAATATATATAGATGTGTCGACATGATAGGTCGAAACATTGTATACGTGTCTATGGTATCTCAAGATTACATAATATACAATACAAGTTGATTAAGTTATGGTTGGAATAGATTTGTTACCAATTTTCACGTAGCTAAAATGAGAAAAATTATCCAATCTTGTTTTACCCATAACTTCTTCATTTTAAATCCATTTTGAGTGAATCAAATTGCTATGGTTTCATATTGAACTCTATTTTATGAATCTAAACAGAAAAGTATAGGTTTATAGTCGGAAAAATAAGTTACAAGTCATTTTTGTAAAGGTAGTCATTTCAGTCGAAAGAACGACGTCTAGATGACCATTTTAGAAAACATACTTCCACTTTGAGTTTAACCATAATTTTTGGATATAGTTTCATGTTCATAATAAAAATAATTTTCTCAGAATTACAACTTTTAAATCAAAGTTTATCATAGTTTTTAATTAACTAACCCAAAACAGCCCGCGGTGTTACTACGACGGCGTAAATCCGGTTTTACGGTGTTTTTCGTGTTTCCAGGTTTTAAATCATTAAGTTAGCATATCATATAGATATAGAACATGTGTTTAGTTAATTTAAAAGTCAAGTTAGAAGGATTAACTTTTGTTTGCGAACAAGTTTAGAATTAACTAAACTATGTTCTAGTGATTACGAGTTTAAACCTTCGAATAAGATAGTTTTATATATATGAATCGAATGATGTTATGAACATCATTACTACCTTAAGTTCCTTGGATAAACCTACTGGAAAAGAGAAAAATGGATCTAGCTTCAACGGATCCTTGGATGGCTCGAAGTTCTTGAAGCAGAATCATGACACGAAAACAAGTTCAAGTAAGATCATCACTTGAAATAAGATTGTTATAGTTATAGAAATTGAACTAAAGTTTGAATATGATTATTACCTTGTATTAGAATGATAACCTACTGTAAGAGACAAAGATTTCTTGAGGTTGGATGATCACCTTACAAGATTGGAAGTGAGCTAGCAAACTTGAAAGTATTCTTGATTTTATGTAACTAGAACTTGTAGAATATATGAAGAACACTTAGAACATGAAGATAGAACTTGAGAGAGATCAATTAGATGAAGAAAATTGAAGAATGAAAGTGTTTATAGGTGTTTTTGGTCGTTGGTGTATGGATTAGAAATAAAGGATATGTAATTTTGTTTTCATGTAAATAAGTCATGAATGATTACTCATATTTTTGTAATTTTATGAGATATTTCATGCTAGTTGCCAAATGATGGTTTCCACATGTGTTAGGTGACTCACATGGGCTGCTAAGAGCTGATCATTGGAGTGTATATACCAATAGTACATACATCTAAAAGCTGTGTATTGTACGAGTACGAATACGGGTGCATACGAGTAGAATTGTTGATGAAACTGAACGAGGATGTAATTGTAAGCATTTTTGTTAAGTAGAAGTATTTTATAAGTGTATTGAAGTCTTTCAAAAGTGTATAAATACATATTAAAACACTACATGTATATACATTTTAACTGAGTCGTTAAGTCATCGTTAGTCGTTACATGTAAGTGTTGTTTTGAAACCTTTAGGTTAACGGTCTTGTTAAATGTTGTTAACCCAATGTTTATAATATCAAATGAGATTTTAAATTATTATATTATCATGATATTATCATGTATGAATATCTCTTAATATGATATATATACATTAAATGTCTTTACAACGATAATCGTTACATATATGTCTCGTTTAAAAATCATTAAGTTAGTAGTCTTGTTTTTACATATGTAGTTCATTGTTAATATACTTAATGATATGTTTACTTATCATAGTATCATGTTAACTATATATATATCCATATATATGTCATCATATAGTTTTACAAGTTTTAACGTTCGTGAATCACCGGTCAACTTGGGTGGTCAATTGTCTATATGAAACATATTTCAATTAATCAAGTCTTAACAAGTTTGATTGCTTAACATGTTGGAAACATTTAATCATGTAAATATCAATCTCAATTAATATATATAAACATGGAAAAGTTCGGGTCACTACAAGTTTGGGGTATGTTGATGTAATGAAACCCTAATAGCCACAATCTAGGGTTTTGGCCTTGTGATTCGAGGTTGTAAGTGTAAATTGGTGTTGTTAGTCACTAATACACTTTAAGAATTATGAAAGATGTGTTAATGGTTAAGTTTGACATAAAATGGGTCAAAATGTACTAGTTGACCTAATTAGATGAAATGGGTATGGATTACCCTAAGTTTTGTGTTAATTGAAGTTAATAGACCTTACTTCACTAGTCTTAGTGATTAAAGTCAAGTCTTGGCCATTTATGGGCGGTTGTGTGTAGTTGAGTCATTTAATGCAAATTGGGTCATTAAATGCTCAAGTGGGTGTATTGTGGTTAACTCTACTAGTTGTGAAATTGAATGTGCACTTAATGATTTAGGTACATTGCGTTGAAGCTCGGAAGTGCTAAATCATCATCCTTGTGATAAGGTGAGTGGAATAATTATACGTTCATGTATATGGCGTGTTTATTTGTGAATGTTATGGTATGAACCATGTGCCGGTAGTGCCATAACATGTATGGGACGGATATAGGATGTGAACCACGTGCCGGTAGCATCGAGTGTGAACCACGTGCCGGTAGCACTATAAAATGAGGCGTGAACCACGTGCCGGTAGCGTCAAAGTGTGAACCATGTGCCGGTAGCACTATAAAAGAGTGAGACTCAAATTCGTATGATGTGAGCTACGTGCCGGTAGCACCATAGCATTATGGTTAACCATATTGTGTTGTGATTAGTTTAGTATTATATATATATATATGGTGTTGAGTATATGCTAATGAGATGTTGTGTCAATGTACGACTTGTTGGTATTTCGGGTATGATTGACTTGCTATGTGAGTTACATGTTCGTACGAGGTATTAGGAATTTGTGATTGCAAATAGATGGGTTATATATATGTATGTATAACTATTGCATTCACTAAGCATTGCTTACCCTCTCGTTGTTTACCATTTTTATAGGTTCCGGCTTGGACAAGGGTAAGGGCATACGGTTGGATTAGTTGTCTTCCGTTTGTGTTGACAAGGGATGCTTTTGGGATAGCTTTTGAAGTGGCCGAACGTTTTGGGTAGTTTAGCCCCAAACCATGCTCGGGTGTCATTTGGATTATAAACTATCATTTGTTGTTGGTCAAACTTGTATCACATTCGTTAATGGCCTTTGTGCCTTTTTGTAAACATTAAACTCGTAGTATGTTTTGACGAATCGTGTGGAATGGGTTACATATTTAATTGGCGCGTAAATGTGTATTATATTTAAAAAAAAAATTTATCGTACGGAGTACGGGTTGGGTTGTTTCAAAAATATGTGATATATGTTTTAAAAAACTTGGTAATTTTTCCCACACTTGGCTTTTATTTTCCTTTTTATTGTCCTCTATTCCATTTTAAATGAATTCTAACATTTTGGTTTGTTTCTCAATTTATGTCCTTTCAGAGGTAACAATAATTTCGGTATTAACACCTAGTTTTATCGTTCATAAATATGTATAAACATGATTTTGAATTCATTTAATTGAAAATTTTGAAAATTTTACTAGAATTGGGTAGTCAGTATATAAGACTAGGGCTGTTCTTTATTATCAGAGAGCACTAGATTCTAATACAACTACTGCTTTAGTAGTATTTTTAATGGTAACCAAGTGTATAAGTTAAAATTTTAAAAATTCGAAAGAATTTAACCCCTTCCCACACTTAAGATCTTGCAATGCCTTCATTTGCAAGAAATCAGTAACAATTTAAATTATTGAGGGTGATTAGCGTAGAAAAATGATTAAATTTTACCAAAGTTTTCAAATTTATTGGCGTTTGTTTGCTGAATGATAAATGGTGCACATCATTTGTTCATTCCGTATTGTTGTTACATCACATTTGTTTTTCGTTTTGTCGTCAAAAGTACTAGCTTTTGCTGAACTTAATGCCAGACTTTGAAAATGCGCTGTTTTACTCTGTTGTGTACAATTGACAATATATATACATACAAATATAAACAAGCATGGTAATTTGAAATGAGACTTAATATCCCACTTTCAAATCAAATATGAAATAGTAGTACAAAATAATTAAAATATTAAACATTACAGTAAAAGTATCAAAATATAATGTGTTTAAACATAAATAAATAGAAATAATAAAAAGATAAAAATCATAAAAATTACCAACAGGAACTATGTCAATCTGGATAGGGGTTCCAGTTCATGTCATCGTCCGGGTTCCATGGTTGGTGATAGGTGTACTGGTATGCCTGGTTAGGGTCGTAGAGAGTATATGGTGGTCTCATCTCGGGCTGGTGTGGAGGATAGTAAGCTGGTCGGGTCGGAATATAGTAATCCTGAGGTGACAGTCGGCTCATAATCTGGCGCTGATGATAGTCCCATCTATCATGCTGTCGTTGCCTGGAATGCTCGTAATCATTCCGGGCTTGCCACTGCTCCATCCGACGAAATCTCTCCGCGTTTGTCATATCTACCTCATCTATATGCTAGTAGACGTCAGTCATAGCCTCCCGAATGACATCCCTAATGTCATCCGCTTCCTCCATTTCCTCGTCTGAACCTCTCTCTACCGGAGGATGATTACCTTCATAGGGTACTGCCTGATTGCGTCTACTCTTTAATACCTTAGCACCCGCATAAACCCTCAATCCTAAAGGCTTAACCTGTTCTCTACATACCAAAAGTGGACCTCCTTGATCCCTATCTACACCTAAATACTCTCCAATGAGAGTAACAAAAATACCTCCTCCAATTATCCCCCCTTCCTGTATTCCTTCCACCATTTTAGATAAATAAAAACTAACACAGTAAGGGATATTAACAAAGCCTCTTGGGTCTCGAATACACTTTAGGTAAAATAAATCATGTAAGGTCAATTTTTCCTTGTTGTGACCTCTCTGTGTAATCGAGTTAGCCAAAAATCTATGAATTATACGAAGCTCGGCTCTGTTAATATGTAAGTAGGTATGTGTTCCTGCCCGCCCAAAAACATTATAATCTGACATACGCCTCCAGACGGCGTTCGCATCAAAATTCCTATCTACCCTTTCACCACGATAAATCAAATTAATACAATCGGGTAGTAGTAATTCAGCGGGCGTATATATCTGCAAAGCCCTGGCCATGTCCAGCATGGACATCCTGTACATCCTACGGCCAAGTATAAATCTAAGAAAACTTCTATCATCTAATCTATCAACATCTGCATTTAATGCTATATTACTCATAAGCTCGACACACCATTCCTTATATACAGGCCTACGAATGGTGAATAGACGTTCCCAATCGATAAAAGAAGAACTGCCATACCTTTGAATCAGTAGCAGTCTAACACGGTCAGCTAGATGTACCATTTCCAAAGGATTCCAATCAATTACCCTAGGCACCTCTACATCTTTCGTTACTAATTTGAATTTATTACTTTGATATGCCGAGTAATCTCTCCAGCTTCTATCGAATCTCAGATTAGGATGCAATGTATGTTCATGAATCGTTAGGTATTCTACTGGTGGATGCATCAGAAATACTGTGAAGGCAACAACAAATTGTAGTGGATCATAATAAGGTACGTGTTGATCAACCTGTTGTTGTGGTTCCTGTTGTGGTTCTTGTTCAGGTTCATATTGCATTTCAGGTTCTGGAGCAGGTTGCCTGGATGATGATGTTGCACCATCAGTATCTGTAAATCTCTGCAAAACACATTAAACACAAAATTTGTGCATCCAAATATGCATTAGTGTTAGTAAAATGACAACTTGAAACAATTAAATTAACATGTTCAATCAAAATTAAACTTATACATATTTTCACAATTTTTACAATCTTACACTTTTTCAAATAAGCATATATGAAAATGTATACAAAGTTCATAAGCATTTAACTCAAATAACATGTTAAAACATCCATTACTAACAATTAAACAAGTCTCGAATGGCAATTATATCAAATTAATCAAGTTCATGAATTTTATACCTAAAAAGTCCACTTTAATCTTCAAAAATCATGTTTAGGATCAAAGTTTGGATCATTTAGCTACTTAAACATGTTACACTACTTAATTTAGCAATAATTCATGAAAAAAATCGACCATAACCTGTTTATATCAAAAAGCCCCAAATTGCTCAAGAACACAAACCCCAGATTCCTAAAAATGTTGAAGTTTTTGGCTTCAAATCATGTTAAATAGCATCAATCTAGGTTATACATGCATAAAATACTAACAATTTAACTCTAATTACACTAGAAATTAACAAAATTAAATTAGGTAAAATATTGGTAAATATCACAAAAACTAGAAAATTTATGAGTTTAGGGGTGTAATTTTTACCTTTTTGTTGAAGAATCCGAACCTAGGCATGATTAGAGCAAGAAATTTGACGAATTACGGTGAAAGTTTGGTGAAATTTGGTGAAATTTGGTGAGGATTTGAGAGAGTTTCGTATGTGTTTGTGTGTGTGTGTGAAGTGTGGAGACAGAAGCAGAACTCGTGAGCTCTTGTATCTGGCCTGGATTCCAGCTCCATGCGATCGCATGGAGTTGCAGTGTAAACTCCATACGATCGCATGGGGTCCGGGTACAGTGCTTTTCACTTTTTTTTTTTTAAAAACCTTATAACTTTTAAGACATATAATCAAATTAAATTTTAAAAATTTGTTTCTTTTTAGGATGAGGGCGTTTCGGATCGTTGTCCTAGTCCGTCCCTCGACAAAATTTTAAAATTTGTCATTTTTAAGCTCAGTTTTAAAAGCAAAGATTTTTGGGTTTTTTAATGTTTTTGGCATACTTTAATTCAATAAGGCTAAAAATAATGATAATAAAAGTTCTCGTCCCTCCCTTGGGTAAAACAATTTCGGTTCAATGACCTAGTCTTCAACTTACAACGAATTTTAAAAATCATATTTTTAACTTAGCGAAATAAAGTAAATTTTTGTTTTTAAATTCACACCAAACTTAAATTTAAAATGCATAAAATTAAAAATTCATATTATTAAGATTAAAAATTCACACCAAACTAATATATATTTTTGTTTTTATACATACAAACTTATATTAAAAATATTAATTTTTCAAATATTTAAAAACTTAAATATATTGATTTTAAAAGTTTACAATAATAATTTAATATTAATTTTAAAAACAAAGTAAAAATAAAATTTAAAATCTTTTTGGTCTTTTATCCCACTTTAATCAATCAAATATTATCAAAAATATACGCCCCTCTTTTCGGTAAAGTAATTTCGGTTCCATAACCTAGTTTAACTCATGACGAATTTTTGAAATATTTTAGGTTGAATGATTAAAGATATTTATACCTTAAGAATAAACGGTAAATTTCGCAGTGATGTAATAAATTTTTGCATGATATCAATAATTTCGGTCGCAAAACCTAATTTTATTGAATACCAATTTAATACTTTATAGCGAACGATTTAGCGTTTATTATCAAAAGGTTAAAAGCAAAATAAAAAAAATAAATAAAAACTGTACATACTTACCTGTGAAATAGAATTCTCAGTGACCTGATTTAGCCCACTCATAAGATAGTCGGACTAATTGGTTTTCCATAGCTACATAGGCGTAACCTCGAGCATTCAACGTTTTTTCTTCGAAACATATGAACGGTCCATCTCTGCATAAAGTAACAAATTCGGTATTTGAATATGTTTGATTATTTGTACATTTACCTTCGTGTGACCATTTTCCGCATTTGTGACATCTTTCAAGGTGTCGTGCTCTTCTTTTCGCTGCGGATTTTGATTTTCCTTTACCAAAATGTAACTTATTATTTTCGTTCCTGGATTATTTTCTTACTCCGTCCAATTTGCCTCTGATTAATGATACCAATTCACTTGGAAGGGTGTCATTATTACGTTTAGTGATTAAAGCATGTAGCATTAGACCATGGTTTGATTCTCCCCACACTTAGTTAGCTGTGGTGTTGAAATTGTGATTAACTTCGTTGTCAACTTCCATCGGATCATGTACGTAATGTTTAACTCTGTGACCATTAACTTTAAATTCAATCCCATTTGAATTTATTAACTCTATTGTTCCGTATGGAAAAACTCTTTTGACTATAAATGATCCAGACCATCTTGATTTCAATTTTTTAGGAAATAGCTTGAATCGTGAATTGAAAAGAAGAACTCTGTCTCCTTCTTTAAATTCTTTTGAACTTCTGATTCTTTTATCATGCCATTTCTTCGTTCTTTCTTTATAGATTAACGAATTTTCGTATGCTTCATGTCTCAATTCTTCTAATTCATTTAGTTGGCTTAACCGTAGACGTCCAGCTTCATGTAAATCAAGATTACATGTCTTCAAAGCCCAAAATGCTTTGTGTTCAATTTTTACTGGAAGATGACATGCTTTTCCGTAAACGAGTTTAAAAGGTGTGGTTCCAATTGGAGTTTTGTAGGCTGTTCTAAAAGCCCAGAGTGCATCCTCCAATTTTATGGACCATTCCTTCGGATTTGATCCTACAGTTATCTCTAGAATACGTTTTAAAGTTCGGTTGGTATTTTCAACTTGTCCACTTATTTGTGGATGATAAGCGGTTGAGATTTTATGAGTTACTCTATATCTTTTAAGAACTTTCTCAAGTTGATTATTACAAAAATGAGTACTCCGATCACTTATTAAAGCTTTCGGTGTTCCAAACCTTGCAAAAAGATGTTTTAAAAAGTTGACTACAACTCGTGCATCGTTAGTTGGGAGAGCTTGTGCTTCCGCCCATTTAGATATATAATCAATGGCAACGAGAATGTAGAGATTATTATGAGATTTTGGAAATGGACCCATAAAGTCAATACCCCAAATGTTAAATACTTCACATACTTGAATGACATTTTGTGGCATTTCATCACGTTGACTTATTTTTCCGGCCCTTTGACATGCATCACAGGATTTGCAAAGAAGGTGTGCGTCTCTGAAAATTATAGGCCAATAGAATCCAGCATCGTAAACTTTTCTTTCTGTGAGTTGAGGCCCATAATGCCCTCCTGTTGGTCCTGTGTGACAATGGTTTAAGATTTGACTAGCTTCATCCCCGAATACACATCGGCGTATTATTCCATCGGGATAACTTTTAAACAAATGTGGATCTTCCCAGAAATAGTGTTGTATATCACCGAAGAATTTCTTTCGTTTTTGGTACGACAACCCTTTTTCAAGGAATCCACATACTAAGTAGTTTGCTTAATCTGCAAACCATGGAATTTCATTATAATCTATCTTCAATAGATATTCATCAGGAAAGTTGTCTTGTATGGCCGATTCATTTAGAACTTCTAATTCGGAATTTTCAAGAGGAGAAAGATGATCAGCGGCGAGATTTTCTGCTCCCTTTTTATCTCAGATTTCAATATCAAACTCTTGTAAGAGTAAGATCCAACGGATTAATCGTGGTTTAGCATCTTGTTTTGAAAATAGGTATCTAAGAGCAGAATGGTTAGTATAGACCACCGTTTTAGCTAGAACGAGATATGAACGAAATTTGTCAAAAGCAAAGACAATAGCAAAGGAGTTCTTTTTCAGTAGTTGTGTAATTCGTTTGTGCTCCTTGTAATGTCTTACTAGCATAATAAATAGGTTGAAATCGTTTTTCAATCCTTTCTCCTAAAACGGCTCCCATTGCAAAATCACTTGCATCGCACATTAGTTCAAACGGTAGATTCCAATTTGGAGTTATCATGATCGGCGCATTAGTGAGTTTTTCTTTAAGAATATTAAAAGATTTGATGCATTCATCTGAAAAGATGAATGGAGCATCCTTTTCTAGGAGTTTATTCATAGGAGTGGCAATTTTAGAAAAATCTTTTATGAAACGTCGGTAAAAACCGGCATGCCCTAGAAAACTCCTAACTCCTCTAACATTGGTGGGATGTGGAAGTTTAGCAATTACATCTACTTTAGCTCTATCCACTTCAATTCCTTCCTTTGAAATTTTATGACCAAGAACGATGCCTTCTTTAACCATGAAATGGCATTTCTCCCAATTAAGTACTAGATTTGATTGTTCGCATCTAATAAGCATTCGTTCAAGATTAACTAGACATGATTCAAATGTATCACCGAAGACTGAAAAGTCATCCATGAAAACTTCCATGCATTCTTCTATCATGTCGTGAAAAATCGCCATCATGCACCTTTGAAAGGTTGTAGGGGCGTTGCAAAGTCCAAATGGCATGCGTTTGTAAGCAAAAGTACCATAAGGGCACGTGAACGTGGTTTTCTCTTGGTCTTTGGGTGCTATTGGAATTTGAAAATATCCAGAAAAACCATCAAGAAAACAATAGTAACTATTTCCGGCTAATCTTTCCAACATTTGATCAATAAAAGGTAAGGGAAAGTGATCTTTTCTGGTGGCGTCATTTAATTTTCTATAATCAATACAAACACGCCATCCTGTTACAGTCATAGTAGGAATAAGCTCATTTTTTTCATTTGTGATGACAGTCATGCCACCCTTCTTAGGTACGCATTGAACTGGGCTTACCCATGGACTATCAGAAATTGGATAAATTAAACCTGCATCAAGCAATTTAATAATTTCTTTCTTAACAACATCTTGCATATTAGGATTTAGTCTTCTTTGGCGTTGCACATACGTTTTATGACCTTCTTCCATAAGGATTTTATGTGTGCAATACGAAGGACTTATTCCTTTAATATCATGAATTTTCCATGCAATAGCTGGTTTATGAGCTTTTAACACAGAAATGAGTTGAGATTTTTCATTTTCAGTAAGAGAAGACGATATTATTACAGGTAATTCAGATTCATCATGTAAATAAGCATATTCCAAATGGTTTGGAAGTGGCTTTAACTCTAATGTCGGTGGTTCTTCTATCGATGATTTATATCGATATCTGTCTTCCTCTTTTAGCATTTGAATTTCTTCTGTTGTTGGTTCATATCCATTAGCCATAAGTGTAGCTAACATTTCAGTTTCATCAATTGGTTCAGTTCCTTCTCCTAAAGAACATTCTCCTATTCCTTGTAATTCTGGAAATTCTTCTAACAATTCTGCATGTGAATCTATAGTTTGAATATAATAACATGTATCATCTGCAGATTGCGGTTGTTGCATGGCTCTATCAACTGAAAAGGTAACACTCTCGTCCTCTATACTTAGGGTCAGTTTCTTACCAAACACGTCTATTATTGCTTTGGCCGTGTTTAAGAATGGTCTTCCTAATATGAGAGGAACTCGAGAATCTTCTTCCATGTCCAGAATAACAAAATCTACTGGAAATACTAAAGTACCAACTTTAACTAGCATGTTCTCCATTATCCCTCTAGGATATTTTACTGATCGATCGGCTAGTTGTATGCTTATTCGTGTTGGTATCAATTCTCCAAGGTCTAGTTTAGCGTATAGTGAATACGGCATTAGATTTGTACTAGCACCTAAGTCTGCCAATGCTTCTATTGAACTAAGACTACCCAGAAAACATGGAATTATGAAACTTCCTGGATCTGATAATTTTTCTGGTATCTTATTCAACAGCACTGCAGAACAATTAGCATTCATAGTAACAGCCGAGAGTTCTTCCATTTTCTTTCTATTTGTGATTAAATCTTTCAAGAATTTAGCATATCTAGGCATTCCTGAAATCACATCAATGAAAGGAAGATTGACATTTATTTGTTTAAGCATATCCAAGAATTTGGATTGCTCGGCTTTAAGTCTTTCTTTTCTTATTTTACTCGGGTAAGGAATGAAATGTCCCGTTCTTATTGATTAAAAACGTTCCATATTAATTGATTTCGTTGCGAGGTTTTGACCTCTATATGAGACGTTTTTCAAAGACTGCATTCATTTTTAAAACAAACCATAACCTTTATTTCATAAATAAAGGTTTAAAAAGCTTTACGTAGATTATCAAATAATGATAATCTAAAATATCCTGTTTACACACGACCATTACATAATGGTTTACAATACAAATATGTTACATCGAAATCAGTTTCTTGAATGCAGTTTTTAAACAATATCATACAAACATGGACTCCAAATCTTGTCCTTATTTTAGTATGCAACAGCGGAAGCTCTTAATATTCACCTGAGAATAAACATGCTTTAAACGTCAACAAAAATGTTGGTGAGTTATAGGTTTAACCTATATATATCAAATCGTAACAATAGACCACAAGATTTCATATTTCAATACACATCCCATACATAGAGATAAAAATCATTCATATGGTGAACACCTGGTAACCGACATTAACAAGATGCATATATAAGAATATCCCCATCATTCCGGGACACCCTTCGGATATGATATAAATTTCGAAGTACTAAAGCATCCGGTACTTTGGATGGGGTTTGTTAGGCCCAATAGATCTATCTTTAGGATTCGCGTCAATTAGGGTGTCTGTTCCCTAATTCTTAGATTACCAGACTTAATAAAAAGGGGCATATTCGATTTCGATAATTCAACCATAGAATGTAGTTTCACGTACTTGTGTCTATTTTGTAAATCATTTATAAAACCTGCATGTATTCTCATCCCAAAAATATTAGATTTTAAAAGTGGGACTATAACTCACTTTCACAGATTTTTACTTCGTCGGGAAATAAGACTTGGCCACTGGTTGATTCACGAACCTATAACAATATATACATATATATCAAAGTATGTTCAAAATATATTTACAACACTTTTAATATATTTTGATGTTTTAAGTTTATTAAGTCAGCTGTCCTCGTTAGTAACCTACAACTAGTTGTCCACAGTTAGATGTACAGAAATAAATCGATAAATATTATCTTGAATCAATCTACGACCCAGTGTATACGTATCTCAGTATTGATCACAACTCAAACTATATATATTTTGGAATCAACCTCAACCCTGTATAGCTAACTCCAACATTCACATATAGAGTGTCTATGGTTGTTCCGAAATATATATAGATGTGTCGACATGATAGGTCGAAACATTGTATACGTGTCTATGGTATCTCAAGATTACATAATATACAATACAAGTTGATTAAGTTATGGTTGGAATAGATTTGTTACCAATTTTCACGTAGCTAAAATGAGAAAAATTATCCAATCTTGTTTTACCCATAACTTCTTCATTTTAAATCCGTTTTGAGTGAATCAAATTGCTATGGTTTTATATTGAACTCTATTTTATGAATCTAAACAGAAAAGTATAGGTTTATAGTCGGAAAAATAAGTTACAAGTCGTTTTTGTAAAGGTAGTCATTTCAGTCGAAAGAACGACGTCTAGATGACCATTTTAGAAAACATACTTCCACTTTGAGTTTAATCATAATTTTTGGATATAGTTTCATGTTCATAATAAAAATCATTTTCTCAGAATAACAACTTTAAAATCAAAGTTTATCATAGTTTTTAATTAACTAACCCAAAACAGCCCGCGGTGTTACTACGACGGCGTAAATCCGGTTTTACGGTGTTTTTCGTGTTTCCAGGTTTTAAATCATTAAGTTAGCATATCATATAGATATAGAACATGTGTTTAGTTGATTTTAAAAGTCAAGTTAGAAGGATTAACTTTTGTTTGCGAACAAGTTTAGAATTAACTAAACTATGTTCTAGTGATTACAAGTTTAAACCTTCGAATAAGATAGCTTTATATGTATGAATCGAATGATGTTATGAACATCATTACTACCTTAAGTTCCTTGGATAAACCTACTGGAAAAGAGAAAAATGGATCTAGCTTCAATGGATCCTTGGATGGCTCGAAGTTCTTGAAGCAGAATCATGACACGAAAACAAGTTCAAGTAAGATCATCACTTGAAATAAGATTGTTATAGTTATAGAAATTGAACCAAAGTTTGAATATGATTATTACCTTGTATTAGAATGATAACCTACTGTAAGAAACAAAGATTTCTTTAGGTTGGATGATCACCTTACAAGATTGGAAGTGAGCTAGCAAACTTGAAAGTATTCTTGATTTTATGAAACTAGAACTTTTGGAATTTATGAAGAACACTTAGAACTTGAAGATAGAACTTGAGAGAGATCAATTAGATGAAGAAAATTGAAGAATGAAAGTTTTTGTAGGTGTTTTTGGTCGTTGGTGTATGGATTAGATATAAAGGATATGTAATTTTGTTTTCATGTAAATAAGTCATGAATGATTACTCATATTTTTGTAATTTTATGAGATATTTCATGCTAGTTGCCAAATGATGGTTCCCACATGTGTTAGGTGACTCACATGGGCTGCTAAGAGCTGATCATTGGAGTGTATATACCAATAGTACATACATCTAAAAGCTGTGTATTGTACGAGTACGAATACGGGTGCATACGAGTAGAATTGTTGATGAAACTGAACGAGGATGTAATTGTAAGCATTTTTGTTAAGTAGAAGTATTTTGATAAGTGTATTGAAGTCTTTCAAAAGTGTATAAATACATATTAAAACACTACATGTATATACATTTTAACTGAGTCGTTAAGTCATCGTTAGTCGTTACATGTAAGTGTTGTTTTGAAACCTTTAGGTTAACGATCTTGTTAAATGTTGTTAACCCAATGTTTATAATATCAAATGAGATTTTAAATTATTATATTATCATGATATTATCATGTATGAATATCTCTTAATATGATATATATACATTAAATGTCTTTACAACGATAATCGTTACATATATGTCTCGTTTAAAAATCATTAAGTTAGTAGTCTTGTTTTTACATATGTAGTTCATTGTTAATATACTTAATGATATGTTTACTTATCATAGTATCATGTTAACTATATATATATATATCCATATATATGTCATCATATAGTTTTTACAAGTTTTAACGTTCGTGAATCACCGGTCAACTTGGGTGGTCAATTGTCTATATGAAACATATTTCAATTAATCAAGTCTTAACAAGTTTGATTGCTTAACATGTTGGAAACATTTAATCATGTAAATATCAATCTCAATTAATATATATAAACATGGAAAAGTTCGGGTCACTACAGTACCTACCCGTTAAATAAATTTCGTCCCGAAATTTTAAGCTGTTGAAGGTGTTGACGAATCTTCTGGAAATAGATGCGGGTATTTCTTCTTCATCTGATCTTCACGCTCCCAGGTGAACTCGGGTCCTCTACGAGCATTCCATCGAACCTTAACAATTGGTATCTTGTTTTGCTTAAGTCTTTTAACCTCACGATCCATTATTTCGACGGGTTCTTCGATGAATTGAAGTTTTTCGTTGATTTGGATTTCATCTAACGGAATAGTGAGATCTTCTTTAGCAAAACATTTCTTTAAATTCGAGACGTGGAAAGTGTTATGTACAGCCGCGAGTTGTTGAGGTAACTCTAGTCGGTAAGCTACTGGTCCGATACGATCAATAATCTTGAATGGTCCAATATACCTTGGATTTAATTTCCCTCGTTTACCAAATCGAACAACGCCTTTCCAAGGTGCAACTTTAAGCATGACCATCTCTCTAATTTCAAATTCTATATCTTTTCTTTTAATGTCAGCGTAGCTCTTTTGTCGACTTTGGGCGGTTTTCAACCGTTGTTGAATTTAGATGATCTTCTCGGTAGTTTCTTGTATAATCTCCGGACCCGTAATCTGTCTATCCCCCACTTCACTCCAACAAATCGGAGACCTGCACTTTCTACCATAAAGTGCTTCAAACGGCGCCATCTCAATGCTTGAATGGTAGCTGTTGTTGTAGGAAAATTCTGCTAACGGTAGATGTCGATCCCAACTGTTTCCGAAATCAATAACACATGCTCGTAGCATGTCTTCAAGCGTTTGTATCGTCCTTTCGCTCTGCCCATCAGTTTGTGGATGATATGCAGTACTCATGTCTAGACGAGTTCCTAATGCTTGCTGTAATGTCTGCCAGAATCTTGAAATAAATCTGCCATCCCTATCAGAGATAATAGAGATTGGTATTCCATGTCTGGAGATGACTTCCTTCAAATACAGTCGTGCTAACTTCTCCATCTTGTCATCTTCTCTTATTGGCAAGAAGTGTGCTGATTTGGTGAGACGGTCAACTATTACCCAAATAGTATCAAAACCACTTGCAGTCCTTGGCAATTTAGTGATGAAATCCATGGTAATGTTTTCCCATTTCCATTCCGGGATTTCGGGTTGTTGAAGTAGACCTGATGGTTTCTGATGCTCAGCTTTGACCTTAGAACACGTCAAACATTCTCCTACGTATTTAGCAACATCGGCTTTCATACCCGGCCACCAAAAATGTTTCTTGAGATCCTTGTACATCTTCCCCGTTCCAGGATGTATTGAGTATCTGGTTTTATGAGCTTCTCTAAGTACCATTTCTCTCATATCTCCAAATTTTGGTACCCAAATCCTTTCAGCCCTATACCGGGTTCCGTCTTCCCGAATATTAAGATGCTTCTCCGATCCTTTGGGTATTTCATCCTTTAAATTTCCCTCCTTTAAAACTCCTTGTTGCGCCTCCTTTATTTGAGTAGTAATGTTATTATGAATCATTATATTCATAGATTTTACTCGAATGGGTTCTCTGTCCTTCCTGCTCAAGGCATCGGCTACCACATTTGCCTTCCCCGGGTGGTAACGAATCTCAAAGTCGTAATCATTCAATAATTCAATCCACCTACGCTGCCTCATATTCAGTTGTTTCTGAATAAATATGTGTTGAAGACTTTTGTGGTCGGTATATATAATACTTTTGACCCCATATAAGTAGTGCCTCCAAGTCTTTAATGCAAAAACAACCGCGCCTAATTCCAAATCATGCGTCGTATAATTTTGTTCGTGAATCTTCAATTGTCTTGACGCATAAGCAATCACCTTCGTTCGTTGCATTAATACACAACCGAGACCTTGCTTTGATGCATCACAATAAATCACAAAATCATCATTCCCTTCAGACAATGACAATATAGGTGCCGTAGTTAGCCTTTTCTTCAATAACTGAAACGCTTTCTCTTGTTCATCATTCCATTCAAATTTCTTCCCTTTATGCGTTAATGCAGTCAAGGGTTTTGCTATTCTGGAAAAGTCTTGGATGAACCTTCTGTAGTAACCAGCTAGTCCTAAAAACTGGCGTATGTGTTTCGGAGTTTTTGGGGTTTCCCACTTTTCAACAGTTTCTATCTTTGCCGGATCCACCTTAATACCTTCTTTGTTCACTATGTGACCGAGGAATTGAACTTCTTCCAACCAAAATGCACACTTTGAAAACTTAGCTTACAATTCTTCCTTCCTCAATACTTCTAACACCTTTCTCAAATGTTCACCGTGTTCTTGGTCATTCTTTGAGTAAATAAGTATGTCATCAATGAAAACAATGACAAACTTGTCAAGGTATGGTCCACACACTCGGTTCATAAGGTCCATGAACACAGCTGGTGCATTAGTTAAACCAAACGGCATGACCATAAACTCGTAATGACCGTAACGTGTTCTGAAAGCAGTCTTTGGAATATCATCTTCTTTCACCCGCATTTGATGATACCCGGAACGTAAGTCAATCTTTGAATAAACAGACGAGCCTTGTAGTTGATCAAATAAGTCATCGATTCTCGGTAGTGGGTAGCGGTTCTTGATGGTAAGTTTGTTCAACTCTCGGTAGTCGATACACAACCTGAATGTACCATCTTTCTTCTTGACAAACAAAACAGGAGCTCCCCACGGTGATGTGCTTGGTCGAATGAAACCACGCTCTAAAAGTTCTTGTAATTGGCTTTGTAGTTCTTTCATCTCGCTGGGTGCGAGTCTGTAAGGAGCATGAGCTATTGGTGCAGCTCCTGGTACAAGATCTATTTGAAATTCAACGGATCGATGTGGGGGTAATCCCGGTAATTCTTTCGGAAATACATCAGGAAATTCTTTTGCGACGGGAACATCATTGATGCTCTTTTCTTCAGTTTGAACTTTCTCGACGTGTGCTAGAACAGCATAGCAACCTTTTCTTATTAGTTTTTGTGCCTTCAAATTACTAATAAGATGTAGCTTCGTGTTGCCCTTTTCTCCGTACACCATTAAGGGTTTTCCTTTTTCTCGTATAATGCGAATTGCATTTTTGTAAGAAACGATCTCCGCTTTCACTTCTTTCAACCAGTCCATACCGATTATCACATCAAAACTCCCTAACTCTACTGGTATCAAATCAATCTTAAATGTTTCGCTAACCAGTTTAATTTCTCGATTCCGACATATATTATCTGCTGAAATTAATTTACCATTTGCTAATTCGAGTAAAAATTTACTATCCAAAGGCGTCAATGGACAACTTAATTTAGCACAAAAATCTCTACTCATATAGCTTCTATCCGCACCCGAATCAAATAAAACGTAAGCAGATTTATTGTCAATAAGAAACGTACCCGTAATAAGCTCCGGGTCTTCCTGTGCCTCTGCCGCATTAATATTGAAAACTCTTCCACGGCCTTGTCCATTCGTGTTCTCCTGGTTCGGGCAATTTCTAATAATGTGGCCCGGTTTTCCACATTTATAACAAACTACATTGGCATAACTTGCTCCGACACTACTTGCTCCGCCAATACTCATTCTGACACCATTTGTTCCTTTCGTTCTATTAACCCCTGGTCCGTAGACCTCACACTTCGCCGCGCTATGACCATTTCTTTTACACTTGTTGCAAAATTTGGTGCAGAACCCCGAGTGATTCTTTTCACACCTTTGGCATAGCTGCTTCTGATTGTTGTTGTTGTTGCGGTTATTATTGTTGTTGGGATGATTATTGTAGTTGCTGTTGTTGTTGCTGTTGTTGTTGTTGGGCCGTTTGTTATAGTTGTGATTGATGTTGCGATTGTTGGGATAATTGTTGCGATTATTGTTGTAATTGCTGTTGTTGTTGTATTGGTGATTCTTATCACCGTTTTCCTCCCACTTTCTTTTGACTTGCTTCACATTGGCCTCTTCAGCAGTCTGTTCTTTAATTCTTTCTTCAATTTGGTTCACGAGTTTGTGAGCCATTCTACATGCCTGTTGTATGGAGGCGGGCTCGTGTGAACTTATATCTTCCTGGATTCTTTCCGGTAATCCTTTCACAAACGCGTCGATCTTCTCTTCCTCATCTTCGAATGCTCCCGGACACAATAGGCACAATTCTGTGAATCGTCTTTTGTACGTGGTAATATCAAATCCTTGGGTTCGTAACCCTCTAAGTTTTGTCTTGAGTTTATTGACCTCGGTTCTGGGACGGTACTTCTCGTTCATCAAGTGCTTGAATGCTGACCACGGTAGTGCGTACGCATCGTCTTGTCCCACTTGCTCTAGATAGGTATTCCACCATGTTAACGCAGAACCTGTGAAGGTATGCGTAGCGTACTTTACTTTGTCTTCTTCAGTACACTTACTTATGGCAAACACCGATTCGACCTTCTCGGTCCACCGTTTCAATCCGATCGGTCCTTCGGTTCCATCAAATTCCAAAGGTTTGCAGGCAGTGAATTCTTTGTAGGTGCATCCTACACGATTTCCTGTACTACTAGATCCAAGGTTATTGTTGGTATGTAGCGCAGCCTGTACTGCAGCTATGTTTGAAGCTAGAAAAGTACGGAATTCCTCTTCATTCATATTCACGGTGTGTCGAGTAGTCGGTGCCATTTCCTTCAAAATAGTTAAATGGAACAAGTTAATCATACAGAATATTAAGAGTAGTTAATAGTATTTCGTAGCATAATATGAACTCATTTATAAAAGCTTTTTCTTCATATTAGCGTTTTATAAGTTTAAATTCGGGTAGTACCTACCCGTTAAGTTCATACTTAGTAGCTAATATACAATTCAACTACTACAATTCTATATGAAAAACTGATTATAATAATATTTCGCGTTCAAACTTTTATACAATATTTTACAAACTTACAATACCGCTTATTTTACATAAAGCATGAAATATAGCACACAATAACTTTGATACAAGATAGTTGTGAAGATAATTCTAGCTAGTACACAAGTCGTTCAGCAAAGGCAATAAAGACACGTAATTCATACGTCCAGAAACAAGTCATGCATTCTGGTTTTACTAGGACTACTTCCCATCCTTGGTCTTGTGCAACATAACCGTTATGGCCGTTGATAAGACAGCGTGTTGTAACGTCGTCAAAGGGACGAGGGTTACGTAATGTCCAACAGTCCCGTAATAATCTAAAAACCTCATTTCTTACCCCAATTACCGACTCCGTCACTTGTGGAAACGTTTTGTTTAATAGTTGTAGCCCGATGTTCTTGTTCTCACTTTGGTGAGAAGCGAACATTACTAATCCGTAAGCATAACATGCTTCTTTATGTTGCATGTTAGCCGCTTTTTCTAAATCACGAAGTCCAATATTCGGATATATTGAGTCAAAATAATTTCTTAACCCGTTGCGTAAAATAGCATTTGGGTTCCCCGCAATATATGCGTCAAAGTAAACACATCGTAACTTATGGGTTTCCCAATGTGATATCCCCCATCTTTCAAACGAAAGTCTCTTATAAACCAAGACATTCTTGGAACGTTCTTCGAATGTCTTACAAACTGATCTCGCCTTAAATAGTTGTGCCGAGGAATTCTGGCCGACTCTAGACAAGATTTCATCAATCATGTCTCCGGGTAGGTCTCTTAAAATATTGGGTTGTCTATCCATTTTGTGTTTTTAAACTGTAAAATAGACAAGAGTTAGATTCATAAAAAAATACTTATTAATACAAGCAATTTTTACATATATCATAAAGCATAAGAACACTATATTACATATATTACACCACACGAATACAACTATCTTATTCCGACTCGCTCGTTTCTTCTTCTTCGGTTTTGGTTCGTTTTGCCAAGTTTCTAGGGATATATGATGTTCCCCTAATACGAGCCGTCGTTGTCCACATTGGTTTAGAAAAACCTGGTGGTTTAGAGGTTCCCGGGTCATTGTTACAACTTAAGGACTTCGGGCGTTGACGATACATATAAAGTTAATCGGGGTTGGAATTAGATTTCTCTATTTTTATGCCCTTTCCCTTATTATTTTCTTTTGCCTTTTTAAATTCAGTTGGGGTAATTTCTATAACATCATCGGAATTCTCGTCGGAATCCGATTCATCGGAGAATTGGTAATCCTCCCAATATTTTGCTTCCTTGGCGGAAACACCATTGACCATAATTAACCTTGGTCGGTTGGTTGAGGATTTTCTTTTACTTAACCGTTTTATTATTTCCCCCACCGGTTCTATTTCTTCATCCGGTTCCGATTCTTCTTCCGGTTCCGATTCTTCTTCCGGTTCCGACTCTTCTTCCGGTTCCTCTTCGGGAACTTGTGAATCAGTCCACGAATCATTCCAATTTACATTTGACTCTTCATTATTATTAGGTGAGTCAATGGGACTTGTTCTAGAGGTAGACATCTATCACATAATATCAAACGCGTTAAGAGATTAATATATCACATAATATTCACATGTTAAAAATATATAGTTTCCAACAAAATTTGTTAAGCAATCATTTTTCAAGTAAACACGGTCGAAGTCCAGACTCACTAATGCATCCTAACAAACTCGATAAGACACACTAATGAAAAATTCTGGTTCTCTAAGACCAACGCTCTGATACCAACTGAAATGTCCCGTTCTTATTGATTAAAAACGTTCCATATTAATTGATTTCGTTGCGAGGTTTTGACCTCTATATGAGACGTTTTTCAAAGACTGCATTCATTTTTAAAACAAACCATAACCTTTATTTCATAAATAAAGGTTTAAAAAGCTTTACGTAGATTATCAAATAATGATAATCTAAAATATCCTGTTTACACACGACCATTACATAATGGTTTACAATACAAATATGTTACATCGAAATCAGTTTCTTGAATGCAGTTTTTAAACAATATCATACAAACATGGACTCCAAATCTTGTCCTTATTTTAGTATGCAACAGCGGAAGCTCTTAATATTCACCTGAGAATAAACATGCTTTAAACGTCAACAAAAATGTTGGTGAGTTATAGGTTTAACCTATATATATCAAATCGTAACAATAGACCACAAGATTTCATATTTCAATACACATCCCATACATAGAGATAAAAATCATTCATATGGTGAACACCTGGTAACCGACATTAACAAGATGCATATATAAGAATATCCCCATCATTCCGGGACACCCTTCGGATATGATATAAATTTCGAAGTACTAAAGCATCCGGTACTTTGGATGGGGTTTGTTAGGCCCAATAGATCTATCTTTAGGATTCGCGTCAATTAGGGTGTCTGTTCCCTAATTCTTAGATTACCAGACTTAATAAAAAGGGGCATATTCGATTTCGATAATTCAACCATAGAATGTAGTTTCACGTACTTGTGTCTATTTTGTAAATCATTTATAAAACCTGCATGTATTCTCATCCCAAAAATATTAGATTTTAAAAGTGGGACTATAACTCACTTTCACAGATTTTTACTTCGTCGGGAAATAAGACTTGGCCACTGGTTGATTCACGAACCTATA
Organism: Rutidosis leptorrhynchoides; assembly: GCF_046630445.1. Lineage (NCBI taxonomy): Eukaryota > Viridiplantae > Streptophyta > Magnoliopsida > Asterales > Asteraceae > Rutidosis > Rutidosis leptorrhynchoides. The sequence goes on along the minus strand of NC_092336.1, from coordinate 592,407,747 downwards.
ACAATATATACATATATATCAAAGTATGTTCAAAATATATTTACAACACTTTTAATATATTTTGATGTTTTAAGTTTATTAAGTCAGCTGTCCTCGTTAGTAACCTACAACTAGTTGTCCACAGTTAGATGTACAGAAATAAATCGATAAATATTATCTTGAATCAATCTACGACCCAGTGTATACGTATCTCAGTATTGATCACAACTCAAACTATATATATTTTGGAATCAACCTCAACCCTGTATAGCTAACTCCAACATTCACATATAGAGTGTCTATGGTTGTTCCGAAATATATATAGATGTGTCGACATGATAGGTCGAAACATTGTATACGTGTCTATGGTATCTCAAGATTACATAATATACAATACAAGTTGATTAAGTTATGGTTGGAATAGATTTGTTACCAATTTTCACGTAGCTAAAATGAGAAAAATTATCCAATCTTGTTTTACCCATAACTTCTTCATTTTAAATCCGTTTTGAGTGAATCAAATTGCTATGGTTTTATATTGAACTCTATTTTATGAATCTAAACAGAAAAGTATAGGTTTATAGTCGGAAAAATAAGTTACAAGTCGTTTTTGTAAAGGTAGTCATTTCAGTCGAAAGAACGACGTCTAGATGACCATTTTAGAAAACATACTTCCACTTTGAGTTTAATCATAATTTTTGGATATAGTTTCATGTTCATAATAAAAATCATTTTCTCAGAATAACAACTTTAAAATCAAAGTTTATCATAGTTTTTAATTAACTAACCCAAAACAGCCCGCGGTGTTACTACGACGGCGTAAATCCGGTTTTACGGTGTTTTTCGTGTTTCCAGGTTTTAAATCATTAAGTTAGCATATCATATAGATATAGAACATGTGTTTAGTTGATTTTAAAAGTCAAGTTAGAAGGATTAACTTTTGTTTGCGAACAAGTTTAGAATTAACTAAACTATGTTCTAGTGATTACAAGTTTAAACCTTCGAATAAGATAGCTTTATATGTATGAATCGAATGATGTTATGAACATCATTACTACCTTAAGTTCCTTGGATAAACCTACTGGAAAAGAGAAAAATGGATCTAGCTTCAATGGATCCTTGGATGGCTCGAAGTTCTTGAAGCAGAATCATGACACGAAAACAAGTTCAAGTAAGATCATCACTTGAAATAAGATTGTTATAGTTATAGAAATTGAACCAAAGTTTGAATATGATTATTACCTTGTATTAGAATGATAACCTACTGTAAGAAACAAAGATTTCTTGAGGTTGGATGATCACCTTACAAGATTGGAAGTGAGCTAGCAAACTTGAAAGTATTCTTGATTTTATGAAACTAGAACTTTTGGAATTTATGAAGAACACTTAGAACTTGAAGATAGAACTTGAGAGAGATCAATTAGATGAAGAAAATTGAAGAATGAAAGTGTTTGTAGGTGTTTTTGGTCGTTGGTGTATGGATTAGATATAAAGGATATGTAATTTTGTTTTCATGTAAATAAGTCATGAATGATTACTCATATTTTTGTAATTTTATGAGATATTTCATGCTAGTTGCCAAATGATGGTTCCCACATGTGTTAGGTGACTCACATGGGCTGCTAAGAGCTGATCATTGGAGTGTATATACCAATAGTACATACATCTAAAAGCTGTGTATTGTACGAGTACGAATACGGGTGCATACGAGTAGAATTGTTGATGAAACTGAACGAGGATGTAATTGTAAGCATTTTTGTTAAGTAGAAGTATTTTGATAAGTGTATTGAAGTCTTTCAAAAGTGTATAAATACATATTAAAACACTACATGTATATACATTTTAACTGAGTCGTTAAGTCATCGTTAGTCGTTACATGTAAGTGTTGTTTTGAAACCTTTAGGTTAACGATCTTGTTAAATGTTGTTAACCCAATGTTTATAATATCAAATGAGATTTTAAATTATTATATTATCATGATATTATCATGTATGAATATCTCTTAATATGATATATATACATTAAATGTCTTTACAACGATAATCGTTACATATATGTCTCGTTTAAAAATCATTAAGTTAGTAGTCTTGTTTTTACATATGTAGTTCATTGTTAATATACTTAATGATATGTTTACTTATCATAGTATCATGTTAACTATATATATATATCCATATATATGTCATCATATAGTTTTTACAAGTTTTAACGTTCGTGAATCACCGGTCAACTTGGGTGGTCAATTGTCTATATGAAACATATTTCAATTAATCAAGTCTTAACAAGTTTGATTGCTTAACATGTTGGAAACATTTAATCATGTAAATATCAATCTCAATTAATATATATAAACATGGAAAAGTTCGGGTCACTACAAGGAAGTGGTGGTTGGTATGGTCTAACATAAGGTTTAGCCTTAACTGTGTTATCTTCATTAACCTTTTCAACTACCGGTTCTTTTTCCTTATCTTGTTCAGATTGTGGTTCTTGTGGAGTAGGAATAGCTTCATTAGAAATTACAGGTATTTCAGGTGGGTAAAGTATCATACAACTTCTTGTGGTAATGGCTTTAGCTGTTTCATTCTGGGGTTTAGCATTTGTATCACTAGGTAGACTTCCCGGTTTTCTTTCACCTATCAACCTTGCTAGGTTGCTCACTTCTTGTTCCAGATTTTGAATAGAAGCTTGTTGATTTCTAAATGCTTGAGCATTTTGTTCATTAGTTTGTTTCTGAGATGTGAAAAACTGTGTTTGAGATTCAACTAGCTTCGACATCATGTCTTCTAAATTTAGCTTTTTATCATCGGTTTGTGGTGGTTTGTTTTGAAAAATAGGTCTTTGCTGATTGTAAGTATTATTGGATACTTGTTGATTGCTTGGACCTTGTTGGTTGTTGTATGGAACATTTCAGTTATAGTTCTAATTTTGATTGTAGATTGGTCTTGGCGGTTGATAATTATTCTGATAATTATTTCCAGGCCTTTGGTTTAGATATGAAACATTCTCTCTTTGTTCCATTGTTAGTTCAATACTAAGACAATCTTCTGTTAAATGTGGTCCTCCACACTGCTCACAACTAATTCGTATTGAATGAATATCTTTAGTCATCTTTTCCATTCGTCTCTCAACAGCATCTATCTTTGCGGAAATGGAATCTAAGTCATGGCTAGAATCGGCTCTAGCTGCTTTAGATGATCTAACGATATCTTTTTCTTGGTGCCACTCATGTGAGTGGGAAGCAGTGTTATCAATAATTTTGTAAGCGTCAGTTGCTGTTTTCTTCATAATGGAACCACCAGCTGCTATATCGATGTCTTTTCGCGTAGTGATGTCGCATCCTTGGTAGAATATTTGTACTATTTGACAAGTGTCTAAACCATGTTGCGGACATCCTCTTAATAACTTTCCAAATCTGGTCCACGCTTCATATAGAGTTTCGTTTGGCTTTTGCGTGAACGTAACAATTTCTCCTTGAAGTCTTACGGCTTTAGATGCCGGAAAGAATTGTTTAAGAAATTTTTCAACTAAAACATCCCATGTATCAATCGCCCCTTCAGGTAACGATTCCAACCAATCTTTGGCTTCTCCCTTTAAAGTCTAGGGAAATAACATGAGATATATCTGTTCATCCTCCACTTCTCGGATTTTAAATAGAGTGCAGATCCTATTAAAGGTTCGAAGATGTTCATTTGGATCTTCCTTCGGCGCACCACTAAATTGGCATTGATTTGTTACCATGTGTAGGATTTGTCCTTTGATTTCATAATCTGGCGCATTAATGTCAGGTTGAGTAATTGCGTGACCTTGGCCAGTGCGTTTAGCTCTCATTCGGTCTTCCACACTTAGAGGTTCCAGATTTTCCATGATTGAATTTGTTGAATCTGAATCACTAAAGGATTCTGATTTAATGGTAGGTTCCTCAACAATCTCTGTTTGAATGATTGGTGGTTCCGGAGGAAAGATTAATGGTTCAGGATCTCTGAATTGTCCCTGAATATTCTCCGGATTCTCAATTGTGAGGTCGGGTTCAAAAAATGGATTATCGAAAATTTGAATTGGAGTACTTGGTCGACTAGATGACGATTCTAAAGAAAAATCAGCGGCGACAATATTTGCTAGATGTCTTGATCGAGTTACAGGTGGTGAACGTACAAAAGGTGGTGAACGTTTTGCTCGGTGCATTCACTGAATATCCTATTAGTTATAAAAATAAGAAAAATTATATAAGTTATCAAATTAATAGACTTTTCTGCCTTTGCCCACGTTTCGAATAGCCAAAAGATGCAGTAGAGGGGCAGGATTCGTTTGGTCTCAATATAATTGAGTAGTGTTTGGCTCCAATAACCCGGTCCACGTACAAATCCAACTATTACTACGAACCAGAAAATTTTGATGTCTATCAATTTAACCACTTAAAATAATTTTTCGTTTTGAAATTTTAGAGAAGAAATAGAAAAAAATCCTATGTCCTAAAAACTAGAGCGGCGAAAAATAAAAAATAAAAAGAGCGCGTCGAAAAACGTCGAAAAAAATAAAAGGTCGAAAAATAATAGGCGTCGAAAAATAAAAATAAGAAAGTAGCGCGTCGAAACTTAAAAAGGAACTAAAAACTAAGAATTAAAAGTTGCGTCTAAAAATATTAAAGCTTAAAAAAAACTATATCCCAAAACGACAATAACTTAAAAAGGTACTAAAATATATAAAACGGCGTCGCAAAATTCTAAAGCACCTAAATCTTAGTCTAAAGAAAAAGTACTTAAGGGCTTTTACGGCAGAGCCTAAAAATCTAGAAATAAAAATAACTATGGCAAAAACTATAACTTAGAACTAAATACGAGCAAAAAATACAAATATTATGCTAAAACAAATAAAAAGATACAAAATATAAAAATAAACTTAAAGTTGTAAAAAAAATACAATTTTTATAAAAATATTATTTTTATATTATTTATTTTATAAAACTATTAATTTTATATATTAATAAAACTAAATAAACTAAAAATACAAATTAATTAATAAAACTAAACTAAATAATAACTAAATAAAAACCTAATTAAGGTTTAATTAAATAATAATAATAATAATAATAATAATAATAATAATAATATACTCCGTAATTAATGCTGGATTAGGTCAAACTGTGGCGTGTCAGGTACGATCATGCGATCGCATGAAGTTTTGCCTTCGGGCTCATGCGATCGCATGAGCTAGGGTTTCGGGCCAGACTTGGGCTGCTACAGTACCGGGCCGAATGATTTCTTTTATTTTTTTTTCTGTTTTTCTGTTTTAATTTAAATAAAAAAATAAATAACTTAAATAAAAATTTTATTTTAAAAACTAAAATAAAAATACTTTTATAAATTTTTAATAACTCTTAATAACAAATATATAGATTTTTTTTTCTTTTTTTTTATATTTTTGGTTTTTAATAATTAAAACGTATATTTTTACAAAAAAGGAAGTTTATAAAAATCTTTTTTTTTATATTTATATTTAGCGTTGCGCTTTCGGCGTTTAACTTTCCCCGGTAGCGGCGCCAAAAATACTTGATGTTATGCGAGGGGTATATTGTAGTGACCCGAACTTTTCCATGTTTATATATATATTAAATGAAATTATTATTTACATGATTAAGTGTTTTCAACATGTTAAGCAATCATACTTGTTAAGACTTGATTAATTGAAATAGGTTTCATATAGACAATTGACCACCCAAGTTGACTGGTGATTCACGAACGTTAAAACTTGTAAAAACTATATGATGACATATATATGGATATATATATAGTTAACATGATATTATGATAAGTAAACATATCATTAAGTATATTAACAATGAACTACATATGTAAAAATAAGACTACTAACTTAATGATTTTGAAACGAGACATATATGTAACGATTATCGTTGTAACGACATTTAATGTATATATATATATCATATTAAGAGATATTTATATATCATAATATCATGATAATATAATAATTTAAAATCTCATTTGATATTATAAACATTAGGTTAACAACACTTAACAAGATCGTTAACCTAAAGGTTTCAAAACAACACTTACATGTAACGACTAACGATGACTTAACGACTCAGTTAAAATGTATATACATGTAGTGTTTTAATATGTATTCATACACTTTTGAAAGACTTCAAGACACTTATCAAAATACTTCTACTTAACAAAAATGCTTACAATTACATCCTCGTTCAGTTTCATCAACAATTCTACTCGTATGCACCCGTATTCGTACTCGTACAATACACAGCTTTTAGGTGTATGTAATATTGGTATATACACTCTAATTATCAGCTCTTAGCAGCCCATATGAGTCACCTAACACATGTAGGAACCATCATTTGGCAACTAGCATGAAATATCTCATAAAATTACAAAAATATGAGTAATCATTCATGACTTATTTACATGAAAACAAAATTACATATCCTTTATATCTAATCCATACACCAACGACCAAAAACACCTACAAACACTTTAATTCTTCAATTTTCTTCATCTAAGTGATCTCTCTCAAGTTATATCTTCAAGTTCTAAGTGTTCTTCATAAATTCCAAAAGTTCTAGTTTCATAAAATCAAGAATACTTCCAAGATTGCAAGTTTACTTCCAAGTTTTCTAAATCCATTCCAAGTAATCATCCAAGATCTAGAAACCTTTGTTACTTACAGTAGGTTATCTTTCTAATACAAGGTAATAATCATATTCAAACTTTAATTCAATTTCTATAACTATAACAATCTTATTTCGAGTTGAAATCTTACTTGAAATTGTTTTCGTGTCATGATTCTGCTTCAAGAACTTTCAAGCCATCCAAGGATCCTTTGAAGCTAGATCTATTTTTCTCATTTCCAGTAGGTTTATCCAAGGAACTTGAGGTAGTAATGATGTTCATAACATCATTCGATTCATACATATAAAGCTATCTTATTTGAAGGTTTAAACTTGTAATCACTAGAATATAGTTTAGTTAATTCTAAACTTGTTCGCAAATAAAAGTTAATCCTTCTAACTTGACTTTTAAAATCAACTAAACACATGTTATATACCTATAAGATATGTTAACTTAATAATTTAAAACCTGGAAACACGAAAAACACCGTAAAACCGGGTTTACGCCGTCGTAGTAACACCGCGGGCTGTTTTGGGTTAGTTAATAAAAAACTATGATAAACTTTGATTTAAAAGTTGTTATTCTGGGAAAATGATTTTTATTATGAACATGAAACTATATCCAAAAATTATGGTTAAACTCAAAGTGGAAGTATGTTTTCTAAAATGGTCATCTAGACGTCGTTCTTTCGACTGAAATGACTACCTTTACAAAAATGACTTGTAACTTATTTTTCCGACTATAAACCTACACTGTTTAGATTCTAAAATGGTCATCTAGCCTGAGACGTGTATACACTGGGTCATGGATTGATTCAAGATAATATTTATCGATTTATTTCTGTACATCTAACTGTGGACAACTAGTTGTAGGTTACTAACGAGGACAGCTGACTTAATAAACGTAAAACATCAAAATATATTAAAAGTGTTGTAAATATATTTTGAACATACTTTGATATATATGTATATATTGTTATAGGTTCGTGAATCAACCAGTGGCCAAGTCTTACTTCCCGATGAAGTAAAAATCTGTGAAAGTGAGTTATAGTCCCACTTTTAAAATTTAATATTTTTGGGATGAGAATACATGCAGGTTTTATAAATGATTTATAAAATAGACACAAGTACGTGAAACTACATTCTATGGTTGAATTATCGAAATCAAATATGCCCCTTTTTATTAAGTCTGGTAATCTAAGAATTAGGTTACATACACCTTAATTGACGCGAATCCTAAAGATAGATCTATTAGGCTTAACAAACCCCATCCAAAGTACCGGATGCTTTAGTACTTCGAAATTTATATCATATCCGAAGGGTGTCCCGGAATGATGGAGATATTCTTATATATATGCATCTTGTTAATGTCGGTTACCAGGCGTTCACCATATGAATGATTTTTATCTCTATGTATGGGATGTGTATTGAAATAAGAAATCTTGTGGTCTATTGTTACGATTTGATATATATAGGTTAAACCTATAACTCACCAACATTTTTGTTGACGTTTAAAGCATGTTTATTCTCAGGTGAATACTAAGAGCTTCCGCTGTTGCATACTAAAATAAGGACAAGATTTGGAGTCCATGTTTGTATGATATTGTGTAAAAACTGCATTCAAGAAACTGATTTCGATGTAATATATTTGTATTGTAAACCATTATGTAATGGTCGTGTGTAAACATGATATTTTAGATTATCATTATTTGATAATCTACGTAAAGCTTTTTAAACCTTTATTTATGAAATAAAGGTTATGGTTTGTTTTAAAAATGAATGCAGTCTTTGAAAAACGTCTCATATAGAGGTCAAAACCTCGCAACGAAATCAATTAATATGGAATGTTTTTAATCAATAAGAACGGGACATTTCAGTTGGTATCTGAGAGTTGGTCTTAGAGAACCAGAAAATTTGCATTAGTGTGTCTTATCGAGTTTGTTAGGATGCATTAGTGAGTCTGGACTTCGACCGTGTTTTCTTTAAAAATGATTGCTTAACATTTTTGTTGGAAACTATATATTATTAACATATATATATTATGTGATATATTAATCTCTTAACATGTTTGATATTGTGTGATAGATGTCTACCTCTAGCACAAATCCCATTGACTCCCCTAATAATAACGAAGAGTCGAATATATATTGGACTGATTCACAAGTTCCCGAAGAGGTACCGGAAGAAGAATCAGAACCGGAAGAAGAATCAGAACCGGAAGAAGAATCAGAACCGGAAGAGGAGGAACCGGAGGAGGAAATAGAACCGGTGGGGGAAATAATAAAACGGTTAAGTAAAAGAAAATCCTCAACCAACCGACCAAGGTTAATTATGGTCAATGGTGTTTCCGCCAAGGAAGCAAAATATTGGGAGGATTACCAATTCTCCGATGAATCGGATTCCGACGAGAATTCCGATGATGTTATAGAAATTACCCCAACTGAATTTAAAAAGGCAAAAGAAAATAATAAGGGAAAGGGCATAAAAATAGAGAAATCTAATTCCAACCCCGATGAACTTTATATGTATCATCAACCCCCGAAGCCCTTAAGTTGTAACAATGACCCGGGAACCTCTAAACCACCAGGTTTTTCTAAACCGTTGTGGAAAACGACAGCTCGTATTAGGGGAACGTCATATATTCCTAGAAACTTGGCAAAACGAACCAAAACCGAAGAAGAAGAAACGAGCGAGTCAGAATAAGATAGTTGTATTCGTGTGGTGTAATATATGTAATATAGTGTGCTTATGCTTTATGATATATGTAAAAATTGCTTGTATTAATAAGTATTTTTTTATGAATCTAACTCTTGTCTATTTTACAGTATAAAAACACAAAATGGATAGACAACCTAATATTTTAAGAGACCTACCCGGAGACATGATTGATGAAATCTTGTCTAGAGTCGGTCAGAATTCTTCGGCACAACTATTTACGGCGAAGTCAGTTTGTAATACATTCGAAGAACGTTCCAAGAATGTCTTAGTTTATAAGAGACTTTCGTTTGAAAGATGGGGGATATCACATTGGGAAACCCATAAGTTACGATGTGTTTACTTTGACGCATATATTGCGGGGAACCCAAATGCTATTTTACGCAACGGGTTAAGAAATTATTTTGACTCAATATATCCGAATATTGGACTTCTTGATTTAGAAAAAGCGGCTAACATGCAACATAAAGAAGCATGTTATGTTTACGGGTTAGTAATGTTCGCTTCTCACCAAAGTGAGAACAAGAACATCGGGCTACAACTATTAAACAAAACATTCCCACAAGTGACGGAGTCGGTAATTGGGGTAAGAAATGAGGTTTTTAGGTTATTACGAGACTGTTGGTCATTACGTAACCCTCGTCCCTTTGATGACGTTACAACACGCTGTCTTATCAACGGCCATAACAGTTATGTTCCACAAGATCAAGGATGGGAAGTAGTCCTAGTAAAACCAGAATGCATGACTTGTTTCTGGACGTATGAATTACGTGTCTTTATTTCCTTTGCTGAACGACTTGTGTACTAGCTAGAATTATCTTCACAACTATCTTGTATCAAAGTTATTGTGTGCTATATTTCATGCTTTATGTAAAATAAGCGGTATTGTAAGTTTGTAAAATATTGTATAAAAGTTTGAACGCGAAATATTATTATAATTAGTTTTTCATATAGAATTGTAGTAGTTGAATTGTATATTAGCTACTAAGTATGAACTTAATGGGTAGGTACTACCCGAATTTAAACTTATAAAACGCTAATATGAAGAAAAAGCTTTTATAAATGAGTTCATATTATGCTACGAAATACTATTAACTACTCTTAATATTCTGTATGATTAACTTGTTCCATTTGACTATTTTGAAGGAAATGGCACCGACTACTCGACACACCGTGAATATGAATGAAGAGGAATTCCGTACTTTTCTAGCTTCAAACATAGCCGCAGTACAGGCTGCGCTACATACCAACAATAACCTTGGATCTAGCAGTACAGGAAATCATGTAGGATGCACCTACAAAGAATTCACTGCCTGCAAACCTTTGGAATTTGATGGAACCGAAGGACCGATCGGATTGAAACGGTGGACCGAGAAGGTCGAATCGATGTTTGCCATAAGTAAGTGTACTGAAGAGGACAAAGTGAAGTACGCTACGCATACCTTCACAGGTTCTGCGTTAATATGGTGGAATACCTATCTAGAGCAAGTGGGACAAGATGATGCGTACTCACTACCGTGGTCAGCATTCAAGCACTTGATGAACGAGAAGTACCGACCCAGAACCGAGGTCAATAAGCTCAAGACAGAACTTAGAGGGTTACGAACCCAAGGATTTGATATTACCACGTACGAAAGACGATTCACAGAATTGTGCCTATTGTGTCCGGGAGCGTTCGAAGATGAGGAAGAGAAGATCGACGCGTTTGTGAAAGGATTACCGGAAAGAATCCAAGAAGATATAAGTTCACACGAGCCCGCCTCCATACAACAGGCATGTAGAATGGCTCACAAACTAGTGAACCAGATTGAGGAAAGAATTAAAGAACAGACGGCTGAAGAGGCCAATGTGAAGCAAGTCAAAAGAAAGTGGGAGGAAAACGGTGATAAGAATCACCAATACAACAACAACAGCAATTACAATAATAATCGCAACAATTATCCCAACAATCGCAACATCAATCGCAACTACAACAAACGGCCCAACAACAACAACAACAACAACAACAACAACAACAACAACAACAACAACAACAACAACAACAACAACAACAACAGCAGCAACTACAACAATCATCCCAACAACAATAACAACCACAACAACAACAACAATCAGAAGCAGCTATGCCAAAGGTGTGAAAAGTATCACTCGGGGTTCTGCACCAAATTTTGCAACAAGTGTAAAAGAAATGGTCATAGCGCGGCGAAGTGTGAGGTCTACGGACCAGGGGTTAACGGAACGAAAGGAACAAATGGTGTCGAAACGAGTAATGGCAGAGCAAGTAGTGTCGGAGCAAGTTATGCCAATGTAGTTTGTTATAAATGTGGAAAACCGGGCCACATTATTAGAAATTGCCCGAACCAGGAGAACACGAATGGACAAGGCCGCGGAAGAGTTTTCAATATTAATGCGGCAGAGGCACAGGAAGACCCGGAGCTTGGTACGGGTACGTTTCTTATTGACAATAAATCTGCTTACGTTTTATTTGATTCGGGTGTGGATAGAAGCTATATGAGTAGAGATTTTTGTGCTAAATTAAGTTGTCCATTGACGCCGTTGGATAGTAAATTTTTACTCGAATTAGCAAACGGTAAATTAATTTCAGCAGATAATATATGCCGGAATCGAGAAATTAAACTGGGTAGTGAAATATTTAAGATTGATTTGATACCAGTAGAGTTAGGGAGTTTTGATGTAATAGTTGGCATGGACTGGCTGAAGAAGGTGAAAGCAGAGATCGTATGTTATAAAAATGCAATTCGCATTGTACGAGAAGAAGGAGAACCCATAATGGTGTACGGAGAAAAGGGCAACATGAAGCTACATCTTATTAGTAATTTGAAGGCACAAAAACTAATAAGAAAAGGTTGCTATGCTGTTCTAGCACACGTCGAGAAAATACAAACTGAATAAAAGAGCATCAATGATGTCCCGTAGCAAAAGAATTTCCCGATGTATTTCCGAAAGAATTACCAGGACTACCTCCACATCGATCTGTTGAATTTCAAATAGATCTTGTACCAGGAGCTGCACCAATAGCTCGTGCCCCTTATAGACTCGCACCCAGCAAGATGAAAGAACTACAAAGCGAACTGCAAGAACTATTAGAACGTGGTTTCATTCGACCAAGCACATCACCATGGGGAGCTCCTGTTTTGTTTGTCAAGAAGAAGGATGGTACATTTAGGTTGTGTATTGACTACAGAGAGTTGAACAAACTTACCATCAAAAACCGTTATCCACTGCCGAGAATTGACGACTTATTTGATCAACTACAAGGCTCGTCGGTTTATTCGAAGATCGATTTACGTTCTGGATATCATCAAATGCGAGTAAAGGAGGATGATATTCCAAAAACTGCTTTTAGGACGCGTTATGGTCATTACGAGTTTATGGTTATGCCGTTTGGATTGACTAACGCACCAGCTGTGTTCATGGACCTTATGAACCGAGTGTGTGGGCTATATCTTGACAAGTTTGTCATTGTTTTCATCGATGACATACTTATTTACTCAAAGAATGATCAAGAGCACGAAGAACATTTGAGAAAAGTGCTAGAAGTATTGAGGAAAGAAAAACTGTACGCTAAGTTTTCAAAGTGTGCATTTTGGTTGGAAGAAGTTCAATTCCTCGGTCACATAGTGAACAAAGAAGGTATCCAGGTGGACCCGACAAAGATCAAAACCGTTGAAAAGTGGGAAACCCCAAAAACTCCGAAGCATATACGTCAATTTTTAGGATTGGCTGGTTACTACAGAAGATTCATCCAAGATTTCTCCAAAATAGCAAAACCCTTGACTGCATTAACGCATAAAGGGAAGAAATTTGAATGGAAGGATGAACAAGAAAAGGCGTTTCAATTATTGAAGAAAAAGCTAACTACGGCACATATATTGTCATTGCCTGAAGGGAATGATGATTTTGTGATTTATTGTGACGCATCAAAGCAAGGTCTCGGTTGTGTATTAATGCAACGGACGAAGGTGATTGCTTATGCGTCTAGACAATTGAAGATTCACGAGCAAAATTATACGACGCATGATTTAGAATTAGGCGAGGTTGTTTTTGCATTAAAGACTTGGAAGCACTACTTATATGGGGTCAAAAGTATTATATATACCGACCACAAAAGTCTTCAACACATATTTAATCAGAAACAACTGAATATGAGGCAGCGTAGGTGGATTGAATTGTTGAATGATTACGACTTTGAGATTTGTTACCACCTGGGGAAGGCAAATGTGGTAGCTGACGCCTTGAGCAGAAAGGACAGAGAACCCATTCGAGTAAAATCTATGAATATAATGATTCACACTAACCTTACTACTCAAATAAAGGAGGCGCAACAAGGAGTTTTAAAAGAGGGAAATTTAAAGGATGAAATACCCAAAGGATCGGAGAAGCATCTTAATATTCGGGAAGACGGAACCCGGTATAGGGCTGAAAGAATTTGGGTACCAAAATTTAGAGATATGAGAGAAATGGTACTTAGAGAAGCTCATAAAATCAGATACTCAATACATCCTGGAACAGGGAAGATGTACAAGGATCTTAAGAAACATTTTTGGTGGCCAGGTATGAAAGCCGATGTTGCTAAATACGTAGGAGAATGTTTGACGTGTTCTAAGGTCAAAGCTGAACATCAGAAACCATCAGGTCTACTACAACAACCTGAAATCCCGGAATGGAAATGGGAAAACATTACCATGGATTTCATTACTAAATTGCCAAGGACTGCAAGTGGTTATGATACTATTTGGGTAATAGTTGATCGTCTCACCAAGTCAGCACACTTCCTGCCAATAAGAGAAGATGACAAGATGGAGAAGTTAGCACGACTGTATTTGAAGGAAGTCGTCTCCAGACATGGAATACCAATCTCTATTATCTCTGATAGGGATGGCAGATTTATTTCAAGATTCTGACAGACATTACAGCAAGCATTGGGAACTCGTCTAGATATGAGTACTGCCTATCATCCACAAACTGATGGGCAGAGCGAAAGGATGATACAAACGCTTGAAGACATGCTACGAGCTTGTGTTATTGATTTCGGAAACAGTTGGGATCGACATCTACCTTTAGCAGAATTTTCCTACAACAACAGCTACCATTCAAGCATTGAGATGGCGCCGTTTGAAGCACTTTATGGTAGAAAGTGCAGGTCTCCGATTTGTTGAAGTGAAGTGGGGGATAGACAGATTACGGGTCCGGAGATAATACAAGAAACTACCGAGAAAATCATCCAAATTCAACCAAGATTGAAAACTGCCCAGAGTAGACAAAAGAGCTACGCAGACAGTAAAAGAAAAGATATAGAGTTTGAAATTGGAGAAATGGTCATGCTTAAGGTTTCACCTTGGAAAGGCGTTGTTCGATTTGGTAAACGGGGGAAACTAAATCCAAGGTACATTGGACCATTCAAGATTATAGATCGTGTCGGACCAGTAACTTACCAACTGGAGCTACCTCAACAACTCGCTGCTGTACATAACACTTTCCAGGTCTCAAATTTGAAGAAATTTTTTGATAAAGAAGATCTCACTATTCCGTTGGACGAAATCCAAATCAATGAAAAACTTCAATTCATTGAAGACCCCGTCGAAATAATGGATCGTGAGGTTAAGAGACTTAAACAAAACAAGATACCGATTGTTAAGGTTCGATGGAATGTTCATAGAGGACCCGAGTTCACCTGGGAGCGTGAAGATCAGATGAAGAAGAAATACCCGCATTTATTTCCAGAAGATACGTCAACACCTCCAACTGCTTAAAATTTTGGGACGAAATTTATTTAACGGGTAGGTACTGTAGTGACCCGAACTTTTCCATGTTTATATATATATTAAATGAAATTGTTATTTACATGATTAAGTGTTTCCAACATGTTAAGCAATCAAACTTGTTAAGACTTGATTAATTGAAATAGGTTTCATATAGACAATTGACCACCCAAGTTGACCGGTGATTCACGAACGTTAAAACTTGTAAAAACTATATGATGATATATATATGGATATATATATAGTTAACATGATATTATGATAAGTAAACATATCATTAAGTATATTAACAATGAACTACATATGTAAAAACAAGACTACTAACTTAATGATTTTGAAACGAGACATATATGTAACGATTATCGTTGTAACGACATTTAATGTATATATATATATATATATATATATATATATATATCATATTAAGAGATATTTATATATCATAATATCATGATAATATAATAATTTAAAATCTCATTTGATATTATAAACATTGGGTTAACAATACTTAACAAGATCGTTAACCTAAAGGTTTCAAAACAACACTTACATGTAACGACTAACGATGACTTAACGACTCAGTTAAAATGTATATACATGTAGTGTTTTAATATGGATTCATACACTTTTGAAAGACTTCAAGACACTTATCAACATACTTCTACTTAACAAAAATGCTTACAATTACATCCTCGTTCAGTTTCATCAACAATTCTACTCGTATGCACCCGTATTCGTACTCGTACAACACACAGCTTTTAGGTGTATGTACTTTTGGTATATACACTCCAATGATCATCTCTTAGCAGCCCATGTGAGTCACCTAACACATGTGGGAACCATCATTTGGCAACTAGCATGAAATATCTCATAAAATTACAAAAATATGAGTAATCATTCATGACTTATTTACATGAAAACAAAATTACATATCCTTTATATCTAATCCATACACCAACGACCAAAAACACCTACAAACACTTTCATTCTTCAATTTTCTTCATCTAATTGATCTCTCTCAAGTTCTATCTTCAAGTTCTAAGTGTTCTTCATAAATTCCAAAAGTTCTAGTTTCATAAAATCAAGAATACTTCCAAGATTGCAAGTTTACTTCCAAGTTTTCTAAATCCCTTCCAAGTAATCATCCAAGATCAAGAAACCTTTGTTACTTACAGTAGGTTATCTTTCTAATACAAGGTAATAATCATATTCAAACTTTAATTCAATTTCTATAACTATAACAATCTTATTTCGAGTGAAAATCTCACTTGAAATTGTTTTCGTGTCATGATTCTGCTTCAAGAACTTTCAAGCCATCCAATGATCCTTTGAAGCTAGATCTATTTTTCTCATTTCCAATAGGTTTATCTAAGGAACTTGAGGTAGTAATGATGTTCATAACATCATTCGTTTCATACATATAAAGCTATCTTATTCGAAGGTTTAAACTTGTAATCACTAGAACATAGTTTAGTTAATTCTAAACTTGTTTGCAAATAAAAGTTAATCCTTCTAACTTGACTTTTAAAATCAACTAAACACATGTTCTATATCTATATGATATGCTAACTTAATGATTTAAAACCTTGAAACACGAAAAATACCGTAAAACCGGATTTACGCCGTCGTAGTAACACCGCGGGCTGTTTTGGGTTAGTTAATTAAAAACTATGATAAACTTTGATTTAAAAGTTGTTATTCTGGGAAAATGATTTTTATTATGAGCATGAAACTATATCCAAAAATTATGGTTAAACTCAAAGTGAAAGTATGTTTTCTAAAATGGTCATCTAGACGTCGTTCTTTCGACTGAAATGACTACCTTTACAAAAATGACTTATAACTTATTTTTCCGACTATAAACCTATACTTTTTCTGTTTAGATTCATAAAATAGAGTTCAATATGAAACCATAGCAATTTGATTCACTCAAAACGGATTTAAAATGAAGAAGTTATGGGTAAAACAAGATTGGATAATTTTTTTCATTTTAGCTACGTGAAAATTGGTAACAAATCTATTCCAACCATAACTTAATCAACTTGTATTGTATATTATGTAATCTTGAGATACCATAGACACGATGTTTCGACCTATCATGTCGACACATCTATATATATTTCGGAACAACCATAGACACTCTATATGTGAATGTTGGAGTTAGCTATACAGGGTTGAGGTTGATTCCAAAATATATATAGTTTGAGTTGTGATCAATACTGAGATACGTATACACTGGGTCGTGGATTGATTCAAGATAATATTTATCGATTTATTTCTGTACATCTAACTGTGGACAACTAGTTGTAGGTTACTAACGAGGACATCTGACTTAATAAACTTAAAACATCAAAATTTATTAAAAGTGTTGTAAATATATTTTGAACATACTTTGATATATATGTATATATTGTTATAGGTTCGTGAATCAACCAGTGGCCAAGTCTTACTTCCCGACGAAGTAAAAATCTGTGAAAGTGAGTTATAGTCCCACTTTTAAAATCTAATATTTTTGGGATGAGAATACATGCAGGTTTTATAAATGATTTATAAAATAGACATAAGTACGTGAAACTACATTCTATGGTTGAATTATCGAAATCGAATATGCCCCTTTTTATTAAGTCTGGTAATCTAAGAATTAGGGAACAGACACCCTAATTGACGTGAATCCTAAAGATAGATCTATTGGGCCTAACAAACCCCATCCAAAGTACCGGATGCTTTAGTACTTCGAAATTTATATCATATCCGAAGGGTGTCCCGGAATGATGGGGATATTCTTATATATATGCATCTTGTTAATGTCGGTTACCAGGTGTTCACCATATGAATGATTTTTATCTCTATGTATGGGATGTGTATTGAAATATGAAATCTTGTGGTCTATTGTTACGATTTGATATATATATATGTTAAACCTATAACTCACCAACATTTTTGTTGACGTTTAAAGCATGTTTATTCTCAGGTGAATACTAAGAGCTTCCGCTGTTGCATACTAAAATAAGGACAAGATTTGGAGTCCAAGTTTGTATGATATTGTGTAAAAACTGCATTCAAGAAACTGATTTCGATGTAACATATTTGTATTGTAAACCATTATGTAATGGTCGTGTGTAAACAGGATATTTTAGATTATCATTATTTGATAATCTACGTAAAGCTTTTTAAACCTTTATTTATGAAATAAAGGTTATGGTTTGTTTTAAAAATGAATGCAGTCTTTGAAAAACGTCTCATATAGAGGTCAAAACCTCGCAACAAAATCAATTAATATGGAACGTTTTTATTCAATAAGAACGGGACATTTCATATATGAAATAGTATTAATTTTGCTACGAAATACTATTAAATACGATACAATTTTACACAAGTGATTTATTTATTTATAGAATGGATATACCTAAACCTTGCTACAACACTTATAGGCAGTGTACCTAATCGTACAGTAGTGTAGTTTTTAGTAAGTCCGGTTCGTTCCACAGGGATCTTTTAAACAAGTTTAACGCTATATTAGTTTTAACTTATAATTGTAAAAATACAAAAATATATATAAGTAGTATTATTATTATAAAGGGGGTTTTTACCATTTAATGATCAGTTTGTCTATTTTAAAACTTTAGTCGCAGTTAAAACCTAATGTAAAATATAAATATAACTTAATTTAAAGCGTAAAGTAAATAACGATAATGAAATTGCAATAAATAAAAGTGCGATAAAATAAAATTGCGATAATTAAAGAGTACGATAATTAAAAGTGCAATTAAATAAAATAACAATAAATAAAAGTGCGATAATTAAAAGTGCAATTAAATATGAAAATAAAGGAATTATGCTTATTTAAACTTCCATAATCATGATGTTTGACGTGTTGATTTTTAGTTTATTCCCATTGGTTAATTGTCCTTTGTCCTGGATTATTCGATATGTCCATACGGATTTGTCCATAATAGTCCATCAGTCATAATCATAAAATAAGGAAGTCTTCGTCATATTATTCTTATTCCCGAAGTCAAATATTCCAA
Organism: Rutidosis leptorrhynchoides; assembly: GCF_046630445.1. Classification (NCBI taxonomy): domain Eukaryota; kingdom Viridiplantae; phylum Streptophyta; class Magnoliopsida; order Asterales; family Asteraceae; genus Rutidosis; species Rutidosis leptorrhynchoides. The sequence goes on along the minus strand of NC_092336.1, from coordinate 592,388,605 downwards.
CTAATTGGGGATTCGAATTGTAACAAGGTCTTAATACTTTGTTTAATGAATACACCAGGTTATCGACTGCGTGTAAACCAAGGTTTTACTACTTTGTTAACAATTACACCAATTACCCTTGAATGTAATCCACTCCTGTTTCAACAAGTCTATTAACTATTAATCCAGTTCCGTGTCCGGTAAAATGAACAATTATTGGTATTTATAGATATCCCGCCCACCGTACCCAGTCAAGCGTATGTGGTTATATATAAATACGTCAAATTATAAGTCTATATATTAAATCAACGAGGTATCATTTAGTTAATATAAAACCCATTAATAGCCCATAGTCTAATTTCCACAAGTGTCGTTCTTTTATCCAAACCCCAATTATGGTACAAAGCCCAATTACCCAATTTTAATATTTAGCCCAACATCACGATTACTTCGGCATTAAATGAGCATAATAATAACTTAGCTACGAGACATTAAATTAAAAATAACATTAACCATAACTTACAGTGATTAAAAATAGCGTAGCGTTACACGGACAGTATTTCGACTTACACCCTTACAACATTCGCTAACATACCCTTATTATTAGAATTAAAATTAAAATTATAATTATAATTAATATATATAAATATATATTTACGTATGATAGATAGAGAGATGGATGATATCTTGTAAATCGTTCGACAAGCTACCTTTTTATAGCAATGTGGCCCGACACTGTACACCATGCGATCGCATGAGTTTTACTCTTTGAAGCCATGCGATCGCATGGCCGTATTTCTCAGCTAACATTCACAGGTTCAATAGTTTGCCGATACTTTTATTAATATAAATATAATATATATAATTTTAAGTAATTATATATATTATATTATATTTATATGCATAGTTGACTTGTAATTTTTGCTCTGTTGCGTCGCGCGTTGAGAGTTGATTTTGGTCCCGGTTTCGGATTTTCGAACGTCCTTGCGTACAATTTAATATCTTGTATTTTGCGTTTCGCGTCTTGTACTCTTGTAATTTTGAGACGTTTCTCACCAATAATTTGAACCACTTTGATTGTATTTTTTTTACTTTTGAGCTTTCTAGTCGTTTGCGTCTTCAATTCGTCGAATCTGTCTTTTGTCTTCATCTTTTATTATTTAGACGAATATCACTTGTAAATAGAACAATAGCAACTAAAAGCTTGTCTTTCTTGAGGGATAATGCTATGAAATATATGTTCGTTTTTAGCATTATTAACTAGTTACCAAAGCTAAGGAATTTTCGGTTCAAACTCGGTGTAGTATTTAGTATGTACTTGTATCCATTGCGTTTAAAATAAAGTGCATGTATTCTCAGCCCAAAAATATATATTGCAACAGCAATTAAAAAGGGAGCAAATGAAACTCACCTTAGCAGCACATAAGGTCATTCACCGAAATGTGACCGAAACTCGGAATGCAAAATAACCGTAGATCTCAACCTAGAGAACATATGTTGGTCAATAAATGTCTAACAAGCTAGGTCGGGTCATAGTATATCACAATCCTAATGCTCGAGACCGACATGAAAAAGTTAACAAAAGTCATCTCAAAAGTCAACCTGACCCAATATGATCTTTAAATCTATACATGTTTATTATCATAGTATAAGTCTTGATAATTGAACGAATTTATAGTTTATCAAACTCAAAATATTATTTATTTCATGAACTATATTATATTTGAATTATCATGGCAATCGAAAATATTTTATTATTTCACATAGCTTTCCAATACTTGTAAAATCATATTATAGTGTTTATAAAGCTTTAAAACATGATAAGACAGTCAACTTTGACAATTGTTCAACAAAACGAGACGTGCCTTATATAGAAATTCATTTACTCGATTAGTAATATCTAAAAATCCAATTTATCAATCTCATAGACAAGTTGTTTAAATATTAATTTACACTTTCAAACACAATTTCAATTAACGTTAACCATAATTCAGTTGACCATATCTTTTAATCTGTTCATCGAAATCACGCGATTTCTAAATGAAAAGTTAATAATTTTTCGCCAGCTTTCCAAAAACATGCATATCATATACTTTCTATCAGTAGCATATGTATCAAATTCGTGATTCATCATAAACTATCTAACGACAAAATTAAAGCATACAAGCATGCATAAACATATATACTCGAGCATTAGACATGGATACACTATTAAATTTATAAAAGATAAGATATAAATGCTCACGTATCAATATTGAGATTCAATATTGCAGGAAAGTACGTAGACGCAACGGAGATGATAAACACTAGTTTGACTCATGAGCAATACTCCCGAACCATACCCATAACTTCCATAATTATAACTCATAATTTCCTTAGCTCTATCCCGCTCAAAAAGCTTGTTTTGAAATCGTTTGGGCATAACCTCGTCGTAATATTTTATGTGATAATAATAATAATAATAATAACAATAATAAGATTAATAATAATATTAATCTTAATAATAATAATAATAATAATAATAATAATAATAATAATAATAATAATAATAATAATAATAATAATAATAATAATAATAATATAATACAGAGAGTGTAATATGTATGTGTGTGAAAAACGGAACGAATTCGACTGAATTTATAGAACCTGACATGCCCAGCCATCCCATGCGATCGCATGTGATGTGTGTGGTTTTCTCATGCGATCGCATGAGCATGTTTTACAGCTCATGATCATTTTATCGTGTAGCTTGTCGACATGATTAAATATAATATATATATATATATATATATATATATATATATATATATATATATATAAAATATATATTTAATTTATATTAATTAATTATATATTATATTATATTCACGTGCATAGTTGACTTGTAATTTTTGGTCCGATGACTCGTACGTTTACGCTCGACTAATGTCTCAGTTCCGGTTTCTCGAATGCATTTTCGTACGCTTAGAAAACTAGTACTTTTCGTTACGTGATTTGTACCTTTATTAATAATTAGGCTTAATTCATCAATAATTATACTAATTGAAATGTAACTTATTCATTTGAGTGTTGTGGTTATTTTCTTCTATAAATCAACGTCTCGTTATTTATTAATATATATTTAATAATATTACTTTAAATCAAATCCTTTTAAGATTATTTTATTTTATCACCTTGTAAAATATATATATACATTTTCATTCTGAAATAGTGTTTTACTGTAGCAAAGTTTTTTACTGTAGCAAATAGTGATTTTCGAAAACACTGTAGCTTTTTGGGTACTGTAGCAATTCGAAAATACTGTAGCAAATTAGTGTTTTACTTGTTCATCTTAAACGTTTTAGTTCACTTATCTAAATATCAATCGAATCAACAAACGAATGTTACTATCATTTACTAAATAACTTGAAATTATATATATGTATATATCTTTATTTAGTATACATAGATCAGTCTTTAAATACACATTGCAATTTATTTTTAATTAATTTTAATAATTAATATTCCAACTTATTGTATATATATATATATATATATATATATATATATATATATATATATATATATATATATATATATATATATATATATATATATATATATATATATATATAGATGTTCGTGAATCGTCAGTCAACAGTCAAAGGTTAACTTAATATATAACATTAGTTCAAAAATTTTGAGAATCAATATTACAGACTTTGCTTATCTTGTCGAAATCATATAAAGATTAAGTTTAAATTTGGTCAAAAATTTCCGGGTTGTCACAGTACCTACCCGTTAAAGAAATTTCGTCCCGAAATTTGGTTGGGATGGTCATGGATGACAATAAGTATGTTTTCATGACTCATACGAGTTGAAAATGAGAGTTTAATCATCATTGAGTAATATGGATAAAACAATTCGTTTATGTGAAGAGTACGAGTGAAGTTATCACAAAAGAGTGAAATGAGTAAATGAAGGTTTGTCTTAGCCGGTGACGTAGTCACAGTTGATTTTCGGAATTCAAGGGATTTAGAGAAAATTTTCGTAATAAGATTTGATTCTTCGGTATTTAAGGAGATAGAATATTCTTTTGGTTAAATGCGATAATCTGTTTTGATTTCTCTGTCGGATATTTCACTATAAATCCACCCTCTTCATTTCCTTATTTCCCACAGCTCATACCTTTTATTCTTTCTCCCTCAATTCATATTTTAAAGCATTCGTCAAAATGCTCCATCCAGTTCTGATTCTTGATATACTCCTAACTTTCATATCTGTCATTCTTCTTTTTCATCTTCCGCCAGAAGAATCTATTCACTTCTACTATACTCTTAGTTTTATAGTGTTTTTAGTCCTTCCTTGTCTTTATATTGCTATATGCATTGATATATACGGTTTATAATTTCTGGGTGGTTGTTGAGTTTTATATCTTCTCTTATATTTAGATGTCACTCCTTCTGTCTTTCTAAAATCATTGACATCCACAGTTAATACTCTCTCCAATTTATTGTGATTTATACTCCCATTGATATTTTGAAGCTTAATGCTTTTGTTTTATCTTCCCGACTTTAAATCAAGCGAATAATGGTCCAGAATTCGTAGGTACGTAGTTTCGAATGATCTTAATATACAAAGCAGAAAGGAAAGGTAATAGCACGATTTAATTTGTCAAATTACCAGAATATCCGGAAAAGACCGAATCATCAAGAAAAATATTTTCTTGAGATGTTTAGAGGTTAAATAGAATGAAAGAGTTATGTAACATGGTTCATGATGAGGGCATGATCTGTGAACCTTTATCACGTTCTATTAGAAACTCGGCATGACTTACTGTAATATAATCATGTTGATCAGGTGTCATTATATTATACTACCTCATGCTTCAGTTCCCAACACTACTTCAAAAATATCCATAATTTAAACTCGAAGGTTTACCGAATATAGAAACTAAACAGTTTCCTTTATGATGTAATACAGATAACGCGAGGAGATAAATGACTTCAGATAAGAATATTTACGAAAATATCTTCAGAAATATTGAGGATATTTATAATGAAAGATACGATGATATCTTAGAATTTCTAATATCGAAAGATGATAAAGAAGATTTGTCCGTAAAGGTTTAGAGTCAGGAGCAAGGTATTCGTTAACGACTTCAGCAGATACTGAATCTTTTGGATTCTTTGAAGGCATGTTTAGTCTTTTTGATTTGTCCACAGCCTCCTTTATGGTTTGCTCAATCCTTTTTCCAGTTCCAAATATTCTCTTTTTCTGAGCTTTGCCAACACACTATTCTTAATCATAAAACTTTTAGCTGTTAAGGTTGTTTACAGTTTTTGCTGCTTCATCAGCATTCAAAGTTATCATAACCGAATCGTCGGTTATCAATCCGAGGTGTTTTCAAAAGTTTGAATGGTTTGCATGAAGATTGTAATTGTCAAGATATATATGATGTTCTAGAATTTTGAATGATACAAATATTTTTCTAGGTTTTATGAATAGAAATGATGTTCTAGCACAGTTTTGAAGTCAAAGTATAGCTTTGAAAGATGTAAGAATCTAAGAGTGATGTTTTCTGTTAAATCTTAACTTGGATTCTGATTTGTCAAAATCAGAATATGTAATCAAATTTGGGTGAGAATGGTTGTTTTGATTTCTATGAAAGAATGTATCTCGTTGTGAAAGTAGTGAGTATAGTTGATGATTTGTTGAATCAGAATCGAAGAATGTAACATATTAATTGTAAATTTATATAACTCTCGGGTATTACCTACCCGTTAAAATATTCTCACCATTAATAGTTTGTACAAAAGAATTACAATCTTTATGAAAATATACCTACATATATATTTTCCTTAGATGTAATCATGAATTTGATGAGTTAACATAATATTAATCTCATCTGGTTTTTGATTAGGACTAGAATATATAATTTCTAAAGCTTTAGATATTACATAGTTGCCGTAGAATATTTTTCCAAAGAAGTTATGAATCAATAATTCATCAGTTATTGTTGTTGGTACCCTTGGTATCTATGGTGCGTATGACGTTGATGTTCGAGGTACAGATTGTGATGTTGAGGTGTGGGATGCGGATGTTGTTGTTGATGGTGGTAATGATACTGTTGGTGTTGATGATGGCGGTACTGTTGATGTCGGTGATGCTACTGGTGCTTGTAACCTTTGCACCATATTCTCCAAAGCCACTACCCGAGCGCGAAGCTCGTTGACTTCTTCTACTACACCGGGATAATTGGCGGTTCGGACGAGTGGATGAATAAGATCCAGAATTTGAGATAATATATAATCATGACGAGATACTCTGGAAATGAGAGAGAAAATGGTATTACGAACAGGTTCGCCGGTAACTGCTTCAGGTTCTTCGCCAAGAGGTGAATGTGGTGGATGGAAGGGATCACCTTCTTCTTGTCTCCAATGACTAAGTAGGCTACAAACCCATCCCTAATTCATCCAGAATAGGTGATGGCTAATTGGTTGATCCATTCCAGTTACACTGTCTTCGGAATTCAGGTGAATATCCATATCGGAATAGCTGTCGGAGTTTAAGGAATTTGAACTAGATACGGGATCCATCTTGTATAATTAGGGTGATGATTTTTGATATGAAATAGATTATAGAATTTAGATTGGTACTCATCAATACATAATTTACATATGTATATATAATACCCAAATTCCATAAATCACGGAGAAATTTTCAGAAGATGTCAAGCAAAGTTTACAGTAATAGATACGCTAAGATATGAATTCGTCTGTACACTATGTATGCAATAAATGCAGGAAATGTGTCTAGGATTAAGAATGATAAGCAAGTAATTTCCAATAATAAATGGTACGCAAAACTCGGTAAAAACAGATACGGTCATAGTCCAGGCTCACTAATGCATCCTAACAATTACCAGTTAAACACACTAATGCAAATTCTGATTCCCTATAACCTCAAGCTCTGAAACCACCTCGGATTGATAATCGATGACTCAGATATGGTAACATTAAATACAGAGGAAACAGAAAAATTATAGATGGTCTAAACGGTAAAAAGTTTGATGATAAAGAAGGGAGTGTTAGGAACGCTCGATAGAAAATTTGGTACTGCAAAACAGATTGAGCAAACCACGAAGGAGTCTCTGAACGAATCACAAGGACTAAACTTGTACATTAAGAATCCGTATAATTCTATTTCTGATGAAATCTTTAGCGAATACCTTGCTTCTGACTCCAAACTCTTGAGGACAAATTTTCTTCATCATCCATCGATATTAGAAATTCCAAGATATCATCGTATTTTTCATTATAAATATCCTCCATATTTCTGAAGATATTTTCATAACTATTCTTATCTAAAATCATTTATCTCTTTGAACTATCAGTGTTACATCATATAGAAACTGTTAGTTTCTATATTATGTAAACTTTCGAGCCTAAAATATGAATGTTATTGAAGTAATGTTGGGAACTGATGCATGAATTAGTATAATATAATGACACTTGATCAACGTGATTATATTACAGTAAGTCATGCTGAGTTTCTAATGAGACATGATGATTCACAGATCATAACGTCATCACGTGCCATGTTACATAACTCTTTAGAAACTCAGCATGACTTACTGTAATATAATCACGTTGATCAAATCACGTGCCATGTTACATAACTCTTTCATTCAGCGTAACTTCTGAACATATCAAAAATACATATTCTTGATAGTTCTATACTAAGTGATTCTGATAATTTGACAAATTAAATCGTGCTAATACCTTCTTTCTTATTTAGAACATGATGTTTATCCGAAATTCCATACTTACGAATTCTGGACCATTACTCGCTTTACTAGAGGTCGGGAGGATAATAAAAAGGCAAAGAGATCCAAAATATAAGAGAAAATATAAAGTCCAATGACAACACCGAAATTACAAACCGTGGATATCAGTACGTATAGCAATATAAGGACACGGGAGGATTATAAATACAATAATCCCTAGAGCATAATAGAAATAAACAGATTCTTCTGGTGGGAGTTGGAAAAGTAGAACGATCATTGCGATAGTTAGAATAAGAACAAGGATCAGAACAGGGTTAAGCATTTTCATAAATCTTTTGAATTTGGGAATTGAGTATAGAAGTGGTGAAAATAAATGGAACAGAAAAGGTAAATTTATAAAGGAAATATCAGACATAGTAATCGGGGCAGATCACCATATTTAATTAAAGAGATCTTAATTTCCATAAATTCCGAAGAATCAGATCTTATAGATCTTCAAGATTTTCTTTAAATCCCTTGAATTTCGGAATTCAACCAAGGCAATGTCAAAAGTTAAGATGCGCCTTATTTTCTAATTTCAAACCTGACTACGTCAAAAGTTAAAAACAAATCTTTGTTTCTCATTTCATTCATTTGTGATAGCTTCATTCGTACTCTTCGAATAATCGAATTATTTATCCTTATTACTCAATGGTAATAAAAACTCTATTTATCAGCTCATATGATTCATGAAAACCTACTTATTGTCAGCCATGACGATCCCACTCAAATTTCGGGACAAAATTTCTTTAACGGGTAGGTACTGTGATGACCCAGGAATTTCTGACTAAATTTAAACTTAATCTTTATATGATTTCGATACGATAAGCAGAGTATGTAATGTTGAGTCTAGAAAATTTTGAAACGATGTTCATATATTCAATTGACCATCGACTGCTCTCGATGATTCACGAACAATTAATTGTAAATAGATATGTGTATAAGTATATATAAATAATAATTTGAAATATAATTTGAAGTATTATATGTTGTTGTTATTAAAGATTAATAAAATAAAAATAAGATATTATATAATTTGAAGTATTATATGTATATTAAAAATAAATATTAAATGATTGTACTACTCGTTTGATGTTTCGATTGATAGTAAACAAGGTATATATAAATATATATATGATTTCCATACATAAATATTATCATATGTATAATGTAGTATATATTAAAATGTATGAAAATCTAACACTCAAAATAAGTTACTATATATAATCATTAAATATTATATGATTAATAAAATATAATAGTAATATATTAAATTTAATTACAAACTAAAAATATAGTTGTTATAAGGATATTATTATTACTTTCATTAGTAGTATCAATATTAAAATTAATATTAATATTAGAATCAGTAATATCAATAGTATTATTTTCAATACATAACATATAGATATGAACATTTGATATATAATTTGTTATAGCTACTAATATTATTATTATCATTAATAATATTAGTATTATTATAATTATTAATATTATTCTTATAAATTATATAGTTATTATTAGCATTATTATTAATAATAATCTTATTATTATTACCATTATATTATCATAAATTTTATTATTAGCAATTATAATATTAGGTGTATTATTATTGTTATATGTATTAATCAATAAGATTAGATAGTAAATATAAAAACTGGTATATAGATATAGCTATGTACAAATAATATAAACTTAGATAAATACAAATATACATATAGTTATTAAAGATTTATTTATGTTATATAACCCTGTTTCATACGCGTATTTTTCTTTCAATTATGAGATCCATTATTTTCTCTATCTGATTTCTTTCTCTCCCGTCTTCTTGTTCTCACCTGTGACCTAAAGCTGTCGACTACCATGAAAGCTAGAAGACAATATCGATCAATTTGTTTCTACTGCAATCAATCAACTACCCATATAACTTTATCCTACTGCTATTCGATGAATCAAAGACAGGAAAATTAAAAATATAGTTCTAAACCTCTGTACGTTCATTTTTTTACCATTTTTTTCAGATTGAACCAATTTTCAAAAGGTAAAGATTCAAAGTTGCTAGGAATCGTTATTATAAACTATCTGTAATGTTTCAGAGTTCAATTTTCAGTATCGATTTCTAATTTCAAGGTCAAAGTTACTTCATAAAAAGTCAACTGATTTTCGAAGATCAAATTGGAGTTTAATAAGTCGATTCTGTTGAAATTAAGGATTTCTAAAGTTTCTAAGAATCATTTGGAACACAATTCATATTGTAAATATTTTCTAAAACGACCTAGAACTCGAAATCAATTCCAATGTTCTTCAACTTCTTCAGCGACAGTCGCTGTTATTTTTTTTATATATACTCTTTTTGCTGTTAATTAAGAACCTCAAAACAGGTCGATTCTAATTCAGTTTCGAGACTTAATTCGAGTTTGTAATTTACGAATTTGTTTGAGTTTTACTTTATTTATTTATTTTTTTCTTTCTTCGCGTACAGCTTTTTCTGTTTCTTTTCTTTTAAATAATTTTTGTTGTTGTTTGTATCTGTTAATCAAAATTATAATTTTACGTTTCCATTTCAATATTAAATCAAGCTATATTTGGTGTTATGGATTGATTTGGTTTTTGGTGTCTGGTCGTTGAATGAACCAAGAAGAAGAGAAGCAGAGAAAATAGATTAATTATAGATAGGCTTGTATTAAAGCAGATAAACAGAAATGGCAGAGTGGTTAAGGAGGTATTCGGGTGAACGAGAGGTCTTGGGTTCGAGTCCCGGCTCGGACGTTTTATTGTTATTTTTAGCCTTTGAAGGTAGTTCCTATTATCAATTCATTATTATTGTTATTATCAAGATTATTATTATTATTGTCATTATTATTTTTAATTATTGTTATTTTTGCTAGTATTATAATTATTATTAGTATTATACTAATTATTATTATCACCATAGTTATAAGTATTATGACTATTATGATTATTACTATTATTAATATTAATGTTAATATTAGGTATTATTATTATTATTATTATCAATATTACTAATAAAAGTTACCATTTATTATTACTAACACAATTAAGAATTACAATATTATTATCATTATTATTAATATTATTATTGTCACTAGTATTATTATTAAGTAATATTATTAATGTTATTATCATTTGCATTATTATAAGTAATATTAATATTATCAATCGTACGATTTTAGTATTATTATAAATATTATGATTAAGATTAATATAGGTAACCTTATTATAAAAATGATACAATTTATTAGTACTTTCATAAATATTAGTATTATTATCTTTTTATATTTAGTAGAGCTATTATTATTAACATAAGTATATTATTAATGTTATTATCATTATGTATTTTTTTTACTAATATTAACTTAGTATATTAGAACTACTGTTTTGATAAACAAATTAAATACATACATAAATATATATATTTAACACATATAACATAACAAAACTTAATATTATTATATATATATACCAAATGAACATATAAAACATATAAATATTATTAACATAAAGATGATATAACTAATACTTTTATATATATACATATATATGTGTTCAATTACAAATATGAATATTAATAAATATACAAATGTTTTAGGTTCGTGAATCCGAGGCCAACCCTGCATTGTTTACTTGTTCAATGTCGTTCTATGTATTTTTACTACAAAATACAGTATGGTGAGTTTCATTTACCTTTTTACCCTTTATATTTTTGGGCTGAGAATACATGCGCAACTTTTATAACTGTTTTACGAAATAGACACAAGTAATCGAAATTACATTATATGGTTGAATTATCGAAATCGAATATGCCCCTTTTTATTAAGTCTGGTAATCTAAGAATTAGGGAACAGACACCCTAATTGACGCGAACTCTAAAGATAGATCTATCGGGCCCAACAAGCCCCATCCAAAGTACCTGATGCTTTAGTACTTCAAAATTTATATCATGTCCGAAGGAGGATCCCGGAATGATGGGGATATTCTTATATGCATATTGTGAATGTCAGTTACCAGGTGTTCAATCCATATGAATGATATTTTTGTCTCTATGCATGGGACGTATGTTTATGAGGAATGAAAAATGAAAATCTTGTGGTCTATTAAATTAATGGAAGTGGTTGTTTATGATAAACTAATGAACTCACCAACCTTTTGGTTGACACTTTAAAGTATGTTTATTCTCAGGTATGAAAGAAGTCTTCCGCTGTACAATTGTTTATTTTAAAGATATTACTTGGAATCATTCATGACATATTTCAAAAGACGTTGCATTCGAGTCGTTGAGTTCATCAAGATTATTATTAAGTCAATTATAGTTGAATGTATTATGAAATGGTATGCATGTCGTCAACTTTCAATGAAATGAAAGTTTGTCTTTTAAAAACGAATGCAATGTTTGTAAAATGTATCATATAGAGGTCAAGTACCTAGCGATGTAATCAACTATTGTGATTCGTTTTTAATCGATGTGGACTTCGTCCGGATGGATTAGGACGGGTCTCTACAGTTGGTATCAGAGCGGTGGTCTTAGCGAACCAGGTCTGCATTAGTGTGTATAACCGATAAGTCATTAGGATGCATTAGTGAGTCTGGACTTCGACTATGTCTGCATGTCAAAAATTTTGCTTATCGTTTTTGTCAGAAATCAACAATTTATCATCCTTAAGATATTACCTGCTTATCATTCTTAGTCTAGACACATCTTACTGCAATGATTGCATGAATAGTGTATAGATAAAATTCATATCTTAGCATATCTACTAATCCATATCTTAGCGTATCTGTCACTGTAGACTTTATCTGACACCTTTCCTTAATTTTCTTCGTAATTCACGGGATCTTTGGAAGTATGTATAGATATTCTATATATAATTTGAATATCATTCGATATTCGAAAATCATTTCATATCAAAACCCTGTAACTGATCGTGAGAGATGGATCCTACACCTAGCTTGGATTCCTTTAATTCCGAAAATGATTTTGAGATGTATATTGAAGCAGACTCGGAAGTCAATGAACCAGAAGTGCCTCAACCATTTAATTATTTTTCTTTCTGGAGGAGATGGGGGTGGGTCCGAGACTTACTCACTCGATGGAGAAATGAGGAAGGCGAGCTCTACCGCGAACCAAACTTACCTCCTAACATCGGAGAAAACGATGTACTCAACGGTGAACCTATGCGCAACACTGTATTCACTCTTCTTGCTAAAATATTCCACCTCGAAGGTCGCGTTACTGCAATCTCAGAAAATATTCAACCTCTACTTCCGAATACCAATCGAAGGGGAATATTAGAAGAAGTTAGGGAACTTCGAATTGATAATCAAGATCTATCGAATCAGTTGAGTGGATGGATAGAAATGATAGAAGGTAGGATAGAAACCCTGACAAGAATGGTGCGTGATCTACAAGCTAAACTTACCACACCAATATCATCACCAACCACAACATCAATAACACTGGTAGCACCGACAGCAACAGTACCACCATCAGTAGCACCAGCAGCATAACCAGTACCAACAACAACAACATCATCACCCGTCTCAACCTCGTAATCTATATCTCAAGCATATTCATCGTTATACAAATCGTTCTACATAAACTATCTTCGTCCTTCATGGCGATTATGTAATCTCTAATGTTTTAGAGATTATGTACTCTAGTTCTAGCCGCAAATCTAATGAGTTTAATATCACAATGACTCATTAAATCCATGATTACGTCTAAAGAAAATATATATGTATATATGTTTTCATAAGAATTGTAATTAAAAGTTGTATTGTACAATCTGTTAATGGTGAAAATATTTTAACGGGTAGGTAATACCCGAGGAAATATTTATAATCCACATTAATAAGTTACACTGTACATTCTTTGAATCTGATTCAACGATAATTTACTATTCTACTTACATCCACAGATATACGAATCCGTTCACCACAGAATAACTATATTCATCCAATTTCATATTTGGATTTTGATTTATCTGAATCCAACAAGTGGCATAATGAAGAAAACATTTGACAAAATAAAATTTGTTAGAAACAAACAACTATGAGAAATTTTGTTAAGAATCCACACTAACTGTTCCTAGCTAATTGTTCCTAGCTAACTGATTACATTTTATATTATCGCAATTTAATTATCGCAATTTACATTCTCGCAATTTTATTTATCGTCATTTAATTTCTGTTATTTACTTTACTCACTTTATTTATCGTTATTTAATTTCTGTTATTTATTTTTACGCACTTTAAATATCGGGACACGTATACAAGGTTTTGACATATCATATCGACGCATCTATATATATTATTTAGAATAACCATAGACACTCTATATGCAGTAATGATCGAGTTCTCTATACAGGGTTGAGGTTGATTCTACAATAATATATATAATTTGAGTTGTGATCGAGCCTGAGACATGTATACGGGTCACGATACGTATTAATTAATTCGAATATTGTATATTAAATTATATATGAATTGTTGAATTGCTAACTGTGGACTATCAATCGAGGACTACCAACATTGGACAATTAAAATGAATTAAAATATTGATTATAATATATGAAACTAAACAAATCTTCAAGTTTGCCACTTGATTTCATCTTAAACCTCATTTGTATCTTGACGATTACAATCTGCGTTCAAACCTTTCGTAATTCTTGAAAACACCTCAATTGATAGGATGAAACAACCGCACTTCATCTACGGAAGAAAAGATTAATACATATAGTTATGCACCTGAAAACACTCGGAACCCGAGTAAACGTTTAAAACGTATCTGAGCTAGCTCTTTTAGCATTGTTATTACCGAAAATAACTTTACAATCCCTTTCCAAAATTAGTCAATTTTGTCACAGCTTCAGCAAGTCAATTTCGATTTTCATTCGGATTAACCTTATTATCACTTTGATATATATACGTGCTCTTTTATTGTTACCGAGGAACCTTTCATATTCCATCATATTACCATCAGCGTTTAATCATCTAAAAACACAATTCTCCTGAAACCACCTCGGATTGATAATCGATGACTCAGATATGGTAGCATTAAATACAGAGAAAACAAAAAAATTATAGATGGTCTAAATGGCAAAAAGTTTGATGATAAAGAAGGGAGTGTTAGGAACGCTCGATAGAAAATTTGGTACTGCAAAACAGATTGAGCAAACCATGAAGGAGTCTCTGAATGAATCACAAGGACTAAACTTGTACATTAAGAATCCGTATAATTCTATTTCTGATGAAATCTTTAGCGAATACCTTGCTTCTGACTCCAAACTCTTGAGGACAAATTTTCTTCATCATCCATCGATATTAGAAATTCCAAGATATCATCGTATTTTTCATTATAAATATCCTCCATATTTCTGAAGATATTTTCATAACTATTCTTATCTAAAATCATTTATCTCTTTGAACTATCAGTGTTACATCATATAGAAACTGTTAGTTTCTATATTATGTAAACTTTCGAGCCTAAAATATGAATGTTATTGAAGTAATGTTGGGAACTGATGCATGAATTAGTATAATATAATGACACTTGATCAACGTGATTATATTACAGTAAGTCATGCTGAGTTTCTAATGAGACGTGATGATTCACAGATCATAACGTCATCACGTGCCATGTTACATAACTCTTTAGAAACTCAGCATGACTTACTGTAATATAATCACGGTGATCAAATCACGTGCCATGTTACATAACTCTTTCATTCAGCGTAACTTCTGAACATATCAAAAATATATATTCTTGATAGTTCTATACTAAGTGATTCTGATAATTTGACAAATTAAATCGTGCTAATACCTTCTTTCTTATTTAGAACATGATGTTTATCCGAAATTCCATAATTACGAATTCTGGACCATTACTCGCTTTACTAGAGGTCGGGAGGATAATAAAAAGGCAAAGAGATCCAAAATATAAGAGAAAATATAAAGTCCAATGACAACACCGAAATTACAAACCGTGGATATCAGTACGTATAGCAATATAAGGACACGGGAGGATTATAAATACAATAATCCCTAGAGCATAATAGAAATAAACAGATTCTTCTGGTGGGAGTTGGAAAAGTAGAACGATCATTGCGATAGTTAGAATAAGAACAAGGATCAGAACAGGGTTAAGCATTTTCATAAATCTTTTGAATTTGGGAATTGAGTATAGAAGTGGTGAAAATAAATGGAACGGAAAAGGTAAATTTATAAAGGAAATATCAGACATAGTAATCGGGGCAGATCACCGTATTTAATTAAAGAGATCTTAATTTCCATAAATTCTAAAGAATCAGATCTTATAGATCTTCAAGATTTTCTTTAAATCCCTTGAATTTTGGAATTCAACCAAGGCAATGTCAAAAGTTAAGACGCGCCTTATTTTCTAAATTCAAACCTGACTACGTCAAAAGTTAAAAACAAATCTTTGTTTCTCATTTCATTCATTTGTGATAGCTTCATTCGTACTCTTCGAATAATCGAATTATTTATCCTTATTACTCAATGGTAATAAAAACTCTATTTATCAGCTCATATGATTCATGAAAACCTACTTATTGTCAGCCATGACGATCCCACTCAAATTTCGGGACGAAATTTCTTTAACGGGTAGGTACTGTGATGACCCGGGAATTTCCGACTAAATTTAAACTTAATCTTTATATGATTTCGATACGATAAGCAGAGTATGTAATGTTGAGTCTAGAAAATTTTGAAACGATGTTCATATATTCAATTGACCTTCGACTGCTCTCGATGATTCAGGAACAATTAATTGTAAATAGATATGTGTATAAGTATATATAAATAATAATTTGAAATATAATTTGAAGTATTATATGTTGTTGTTATTAAAGATTAATAAAATAAAAATAAGATATTATATAATTTGAAGTATAATTTGAAGTATTATATGTATATTAAAAATAAATATTAAATGATTGTACTACTCGTTTGATGTTTCGATTGATAGTAAACAAGGTATATATAAATATATATATGATTTCCATACATAAATATTATCATATGTATAATGTAGTATATATTAAAATGTATGAAAATCTAACACTCAAAATAAGTTACTATATATAATCATTAAATATTATATGATTAATAAAATATATTAGTAATATATTAAATTTAATTACAAATTAAAAATATAGTTGTTATAAGGATATTATTATTACTTTCATTAGTAGTATCAATATTAAAATTAATATTAATATTAGAATCAGTAATATCAATTGTATTATTTTCAATACATAACATATAGATATGAACATTTGATATATAATTTGTTATAGCTACTAATATTATTATTATCATTAATAATATTAGTATTATTATAATTATTAATATTATTCTTATAAATTATATAGTTATTATTAGCATTATTATTAATAATAATCTTATTATTATTACCATTATATTATCATAAATTTTATTATTAGCAATTATAATATTAGGTGTATTATTATTGTTATATGTATTAATCAATAAGATTAGATAGTAAATATAAAAACTGGTATATAGATATAGCTATGTACAAATAATATAAACTCAGATAAATACAAATATACATATAGTTATTAAAGATTTATTTATGTTATATAACCCTGTTTCATACATGTATTTTTCTTTCAATTATGAGATCCATTATTTTCTCTATCTGATTTCTTTCTCTCCCGTCTTCTTACTCTCACCTGTGACCTAAAGCTGTCGACTACCATGAAAGCTAGAAGACAATATCGATCAATTTGTTTCTACTGCAATCAATCAACTACCCATATAACTTTATCCTACTGCTATTCGATGAATCAAAGACAGGAAAATTAAAAATATAGTTCTAAACCTCTGTACGTTCATTTTTTTACCATTTTTTTCAGATTGAACCAATTTTCAAAAGGTAAAGATTCAAAGTTGCTAGGAATCGTTATTATAAACTATCTGTAATGTTTCAGAGTTCAATTTTCAGTATCGATTTCTAATTTCAAGGTCAAAGTTACTTCATAAAAAGTCAACTGATTTTCGAAGATCAAATTGGAGTTTAATAAGTCGATTCTGTTGAAATTAAGGATTTCTAAAGTTTCTAAGAATCATTTGGAACACAATTCATATTGTAAATATTTTCTAAAACGACCTAGAACTCGAAATCAATTCCAATGTTCTTCAACTTCTTCAGCGACAGTCGCTGTTATTTTTTTTATATATACTCTTTTTGCTGTTAATTAAGAACCCCAAAACAGGTCGATTCTAATTCAGTTTCGAGACTTAATTCGAGTTTGTAATTTACGAATTTGTTTGAGTTTTACTTTATTTATTTATTTTTTTTTTCTTTCTTCGCGTACAGTTTTTTTTGTTTCTTTTCTTTTAAATAATTTTTGTTGTTGTTTGTATCTGTTAATTAAAATTATAATTTTACGTTTCCATTTCAATATTAAATCAAGCGATATTTGGTGTTATGGATTGATTTGGTTTTGGGTGTCTGGTCGTTGAATGAACCAAGAAGAAGAGAAGCAGAGAAAATAGATTAATTATAGATAGGCTTGTATTAAAGCAGATAAACAGAAATGGCAGAGTGGTTAAGGAGGTATTCGGGTGAACGAAAGGTCTTGGGTTCGAGTCCCGGCTCGGACGTTTTATTGTTATTTTTATCCTTTGAAGGTAGTTCCTATTATCAATTCATTATTATTGTTATTATCAAGATTATTATTATTATTATTATTGTCATTATTATTTTTAATTATTGTTATTTTTGCTAGTATTATAATTATTATTAGTAATATACTAATTATTATTATCACCATAGTTATAAGTATTATGACTATTATGATTATTACTATTATTAATTTTAATGTTAATATTAGTTATTATTATTATTATTATCAATATTACTAATAAAAGTTACCATTTATTATTACTAACACAATTAAGAATTACAATATTATTATCATTATTATTAATATTATTATTGTCACTAGTATTATTATTAAGTAATATTACTAATGTTATTATCATTTGCATTATTATAAGTAATATTAATATTATCAATCGTACGATTTTAGTATTATTATAAATATTATGATTAAGATTAATATAGGTAACCTTATTATAAAAATGTTACAATTTATTAGTACTTTCATAAATATTAGTATTATTATCTTTTTATATTTAGTAGAGCTATTATTATTAACATAAGTATATTATTAATGTTATTATCATTATTTATTTTTTTTTTACTAATATTAACTTAGTATATTAGAACTACTCTTTTGATAAACAAATTAAATACATACATAAATATATATATTTAACACATATAACATAACAAAACTTAATATTATATATATATATATATATATATATATATATATATATATATATATATATATATATATACCAAATGAACATATAAAACATATAAATATTATTAACATAAAGATGATATAACTAATACTTTTATATATATACATATATATGTGTTCAATTACAAATATGAATATTAATAAATATACAAATGTTTTAGGTTCGTGAATCCGAGGCCAACCCTGCATTGTTTACTTGTTCAATGTCGTTCTATGTAAGTTTACTACAAAATACAGTATGGTGAGTTTCATTTACCTTTTTACCCTTTATATTTTTGGGCTGAGAATACATACGCAACTTTTATAACTGTTTTACGAAATAGACACAAGTAATCGAAATTACATTATATGGTTGAGTTATCGAAATCGAATATGCCCCTTTTTATTAAGTCTGGTAATCTAAGAATTAGGGAACAGACACCCTAATTGACGCGAACTCTAAAGATATATCTATCGGGCCCAACAAGCCCCATCCAAAGTACCGGATGCTTTAGTACTTAGAAATTTATATCATGTCCGAAGGAGGATCCCGAAATGATGGGGATATTCTTATATGCATATTGTGAATGTCGGTTACCAGGTGTTCAATCCATATGAATGATATTTTTGTCTCTATGCATGGGACGTATGTTTATGAGGAATGAAAAATGAAAATCTTGTGGTCTATTAAATTAATGGAAACGATTGTTTATGATAAACTAATGAACTCACCAACCTTTTGGTTGACACTTTAAAGTATGTTTATTCTCAGGTATGAAAGAAGTCTTCCACTGTACAATTGTTTATTTTAAAGATATTACTTAGAATCATTCATGACATATTTCAAAAGACGTTACATTCGAGTCGTTGAGTTCATCAAGATTATTATTAAGTCAATTATAGTTGAATGTATTATGAAATGGTATGCATGTCGTCAACTTTCAATGAAATGAAAGTTTGTCTTTTAAAAACGAATGCAATGTTTGTAAAATGTATCATATAGAGGTCAAGTACCTCGCGATTTAATCAACTATTGTGATTCATTTGTAGTCGATGTGGACTTCGTCCTGATGGATTAGGACGGGTCTCTACAGTTGGTATCAGAGCGGTGGTCTTAGCGAACCAGGTCTGCATTAGTGTGTATAACCGATAAGTCATTAGGATGCATTAGTCAGTCTGGACTTCGACCATGTCTACATGTCAAAAATTTTGCTTATCGTTTTTGTCGGAAATCATCAATTTATCATCCTTAAGATATAACCTGCTTATCATTCTTCGTGCATAGTTGACTTGTAATTGTTGGTCCGATGACTCATACGTTTACGCTCGACTAATGTCTCAGTTCCGGTTTCTCGAATGCATTTTCGTACGCTTAGAAAACTAGTACTTTTCGTTACGCGACTTGTACCTTTATTAATAATTAGGCTTAATTCATCAATAATTATACTAATTGAAATATAACTTATTCATTTGAGTGTTGTGGTCATTTACTTCTATAAATCAACGTCTCGTTATTTATTAATATATATTTAATAATATTATTAATAATCAAATCGTTTTAAGATTATTTTATTTTATCACCTTGTAAAATATATATATACATTTTCATTTTGAAATAGTGTTTTTCTGTAGCAAAGTTTTTTTACTGTAGCAAATAGTGATTTTCAAAAACACTGTAGCTTTTTGGGTACTGTAGCAATTCGAAAATACTGTAGCAAATTAGTGTTTTACTTGTTCATCTTAAACATTTTAGTTCACTTATCTAAATATCAATCGAATCAACAAACGAATGTTACTATCGTTTACTAAATAACTTGAAATTATATATATGTATATATCTTTATTTAGTATACATAAATCAGTCTTTAAATACACATTGCAATTTATTTTTAATTAATTTTAATAATTAATATTCCAACTTATTGTATATATATATATATATATATATATATATATATATATATATATATATATATATATATATATATATTTACAAATAGATGTTCGTGAATCGTCGGTCAACAGACAAAGGTTAACTGAATATATAACATTAGTTCAAAAATTTTGAGAATCAATATTACAGACTTTGCTTATCTTGTCGAAATCATATAAATATTAAGTTTAAATTTGGTCAAAAATTTCCGGGTCGTCACAGTAAAGTTCGTATAATTGATTCATAGACATAGATTGGATTTGGATATTACTATTAGTGCTTGGCTTTAAATAATCTTACATATTTCACTGACCAACCAAAAATCCCAAGAGATCTTATTCAATTTAATATCACCAACTTGCTCCACAAAAATATATAAGTTTCTTCTATATTGTTCCGCTAGTTTGATCATCGTTTTGTTTTTAATCACCTTCATCACCCTTCACCACTTCTCCGATGAATCACACCACAATCAGTATTACAATCTACTTGCAAGTACCACTTAACCACCACTACACCTAATACCCACCACAGTTTAACTACCAACACATTTTTGATTTGATTAACAAATGAAAACCGAACCCATCTTGATGAACTGTTAAACGAAACCAGGCCACTTAATTCTACAATTTAGAGACACCATGATAAGTGCTACTAATTCCTGTTTAAGTTTCATGTTACTAATGAACAAACGCCACCCTCACTAACCATGGTTCCACACCATCTACAACTAACCTTATACCTCCACCATGAACCACCACCAACGACCCAAATCACCCTCACATCTATATTGATGCTTCACTGCTCGACTTCTGTAACCACTCCTTTAACCATTGAAACACCACCCTATTTGATCACCGTAAGTCCATCGTACCATCACTTAACCCTCAACGAAAACCCACCTGTAATTCACTATCGTTGTTGCTACATCCTTTTTGTTCCTGATCGATTGCTACCGTTTGGTAGTGGAAAACCCACTATAAACCCCTTCTTCAATTAACATAAATCACTATCACCGTAACAACCCAAAACCCACTTATGTTTTTCGAAAACCTTCACTTGCAACTCGTTGAACGTTGCTGTTTCTCTACTATTTTTGTTCCGCTATAGTAACGAGAATGATGATGATTATACAGCGAGATGATGGTGATACGATGAATGAGATGATGACATTGATGATGTATAATGATAATATATTATAATGATATTGATAATCATTAAATGATGATCGTGATATTTATATACATAATGATGTTCATGTATGATCATGATGACGCATAATGATGGAACAATAATAAAGAAAGCGTGATACCCTACCACTTCCACCCAATTTCTTTTTCCTGCTTCGTGTATCGAATTCAGCATCTTTCTCCATCGGGCCGCAGGCCACAAACTATAAACGGATGGGCTTGTAAAATGCAGTTGCTGTTGCATACCGTTTCTGTTCCTATTCTATTTTAATTGCACCATAAACCACCACGAACAATCACCATCGAACAGCCCTACTTCAACTGCTGATATGCCTGTTTTCTAGTTCAAATCAAACCCACAAAAACAGTAGTAAAAACGATGTTACAGTGAAATTAAATGTTGCTGTTACTCGCTACCTTTTCTGCTCCTATTTCTGTTGAAGTTTAACGCACGAGATACCTAAATAAAGATGATGATTACGTGAAACATGAAGATGATATGATAATATTGATATGAAGCATGATAATCACATTATGATGATAAAAGTGATAGCGAGATCGAATGGTTTTGTGATTTGATGAAGGTTACTGTCAAAGATAAATAATAATGATAATAATCGAAGGTGAACAATAATGAAGGAGGATGATATTGAACGATGGAGAAGATGAACTTTTGACCTACCGTTGTTAATTTATGTCGCTTCTGTCGAAATCCAACAACTCTCACACCCCATCGAATAATATAAAAAGCTATCGGGTTTTTTTGGATCCACTTAACCAAATAAATAGATTTGTTAACTTGGGCTCCTTTCATAGGTGGGCTATTTTGTTTCTTGGGCCTGAGATCGAGTAGTTGGGCCAAAATAAGATGAGATTTCAGTTGGGCCGAGTATACGTATATAGAAGTAGGGTACGAATAAAAACAGAAATGAGAGGTGGAGCAGATGGTTGCGCGTTTGATTGGGGTACGAGAGGTCTTGGGTTCGAACCTGGGTTGAGGCATTTTTTTTTAAAGCTTACTTATTTGAGGTAGTTTACTCATTTTTAAATTTATTATTATTATTATTATTATTATTATTATTATTATTATTATTATTATTATTATTATTATTATTATTATTATTATTATTATTATTATTATTATTATTATTATTATTATTATTATTATTATTATTATTATTATTATTATTATTGTTATAGATATTATTATTATTATTATTATTATTATTATTATTATTATTATTATTATTATTATTAAGTATTATAGATAATAGATATTATTGCTATTATTTATTATCATTATTATTACTTTTATCATTAGGATTATTATTACAACTAAATTAGTATCATAACTATCATTAGTAGTGAACTTATTAGTTTTATAGTTAATATAATTATCAGTATTATTATTATCACTATTATTTTTAATCTTAATTTTATAAAAATTATTACTAGTATTATTATTATTATTATTATTATTATTATTATTATTATTATTATTATTATTATTATTATTATTATTGTTATTATTACTACTTTTATATTAACAATATTATTATAACAAATAAATAATTTCTATATAAGAGTATATATATTCCAACTACCATAATATTACATATAATTATATATATTAAGATTATGTATATTAATATTTACATATAACAAATTATTGATTTTAAATATAATATTAAACTATACAAATATTAACTATTTTAAATATATACAAATTAAATATATAAGATGTATAATTTAAGATATAATATATGAATTTAATTGATTACAATTATATGTGTTAATATATATAAATGATATAGGTTCGTGAATCCGAGACCAACCCTGCATTGTTCAGTGTTCAATATCGTCATATGTATTTTTACTACAAAATACAGTATTGTGAGTTTCATTTGCTCCCTTTTTAAATGCTTTTGCAATATATATTTTTGAGATTGAGAATACATGCGATTTTATAAATGTTTGACGAAATAGACACAAGTAATTGAAACTACATTCTATGGTTGAATGATCAAAATCGAATATGCCCCTTTTAGCTTGGTAGCCTAAAAATTAGGGAACTGGCCCCTAATTGACGCTAATCCTAAAGGTAGATCTAAGGGAACTAACAACCCCCATTCTGGAAATTGGAATGCTTTAGTACTTCGAGTTTATTTTGTCTGATGGGTGTCCCAGAATGATGGGGATATTCTATATGCATCTTGTTAAGGTCGGTTACCAGGTGTTCAATCCATATGAATGATTTTTATCTCTATGTCGTGCGAAATGCCTGATATGAGATTATATTTATTAGAAATGAAAATGAAAATCTTGTGGTCTATTAAAAATGATGAAATGAATATTGATGATAAAATAATGAACTCACCAACCTTTTGGTTGACACTTTAAAGCATGTTTATTCTCAAGTATTAAGGAAATCTAACGCTGTGCATTTGCTCATTTTAAAGATATTACTTGGAATCATTCATGGCATATTTCAAAAGACGTTGCATTCAAGTCGTTGAGTTCAATAGAGATTATTTTTAAGTAAATGACAGATTAGGTCAATTATAAGTTGGATATTATGAAATGGTATGCATGCTTGTCAACTTTCGATGTAATGAAAGGTTGTCTTTTAAAAACGAATGAAATGTTTGTAAAATGTATCATATAGAGGTCAAATACCTCGCGATGTAATCATATGTTATTGTATTCGTCCTTATGGATTAGGACGGGTCATTACATTTGGTATCAGAGCGGTGGTCTTAGCGAACGAGGTCTTGCATTAGTGTGTCTAACTAGTAGTTGTTAGGATGCATTAATGAGTCTGGACTTCGACCTTAGCTGCATGTCAAAAGTTTTGCTTATCATTTCTAGTCGAAAATTACCTGCTTATCATTCTTAGGGAATCACTTGCTTATTATTCTTAGTCTTGACACATCTTACTGCATTGATTGCATGAATAGTATATAGACAAAATTTCATATCTTAGCGTATCTGTTACTGTAAACTTTGCCTGACATATTCTGTAAATTCCTTCGTAATCTACAAAATCTTTTGTTCTATATATATAGATATTCTATGTAATTAGAATACCATCCGATAGCCGAAAATCATTTCATACCGAAAAACCCTTTACTCAATTGTACGAAATGGAACTCGCCACTAGTTCAAGTTCTTCAGAATCCGACAGCTATTCCGACATAAATGTTCACCTAAGCTCCGAAAGCAGTATAACCGGAATTGATCAACAAATCAGTCATCACCAATTCTAGATGAATTGGGAATGGGTTCGTAGATGACTTAATCAATGGAGACGCGAAGAAGGCGATCCTTTCCACCAACCAAATTGCCCTTTTGGCGAAGAACCTGAAGCAATTACTGGCGAACCTATCTGAAACACCATTTTCAGCCTCATTTTCAGAGTAGCTCGACACGATTATATTCTATCCACAACGCTAAACCTTATTCATCCGCTCGTTCCGACCGATAATCATCCCGAAATAATAGAAGAAGTCAACGAACTTCGTACTTGAGTAATCAATTTGGAGAATACGGTGCAAAATTTACCAGCTTCAGCAACATCACCGGCACCAACAGTACCATCAATAACAGCACCAGTACCATCAACAATCCATGCCTCAACTTCTCATTCTGTACATCGAGTATAATCATCGTTCTACATGATGTCTACATCATTTACCTTCGTTAGACATGGCGATTATGTAATCTCTAATGTTTTAGAGATTCTATATTATGTTTTAACGGTAAATCAAATGAGTTTAATATCATATTGACTCATTAAATCCATAATTATATCTGAAGAAAATATATATGTATATATGTTTTCATAAAGATTGTAATTAAAAATTCTTTTGTACAAACTGTTAATGGTGAAAATATTTTAACGGGTAGGTAATACCCGAGAAATATTTAGATTTCACATTAATAAGTTACACTGTACATTCTTCGAATCTGATTCAACAGTCATTTACTATCCTAATTACATCCACAGATATACGAATCCGTTCACTACAGAATAACCATTTTCATTCAATTTCATATTTGGATTTTGACTTGTCAGAATCCAACAAGTGGCATAATGAAGAAAACATTGGACAAAAATAAAATTTGTTAGAAACAAACAAATTAACTATGAGAAATTTTGTTAAGAATCCACGCTAACTGTTCCTAGCTAACTGTTCCTAATTCCCTGTTACATTTTAATTATCGCAATTTAATTATCGCAATTTTTAATTCTCGCAACTTTATTTATCGTCATTTAATTTCTGTTATTTATTTTACGCACTTTATCGGGACACATATACAATGTTTTGACATATCATATTGACGTCATCTATATATATTATTTGGAATAACCATAGACACTCTATATGCTGTAATGCTCGAGTTCGCTATACAGGGTTGAGGTTGATTCTTAAATAATATATATACTTTGAGTTGTGATCGAGTCTGAGACATGTATACAATGGGTCACGACACGTATTAATTAATTCGAATATAATATATTAAATTATATATGATTTATTGAACTGCTAACTGTGGACTATCAATTGAGGACTACCAACATTGGACAATTAAAATGAATTAAAATATTGATTATAACATATGAAACTAAACAATTCTTCATGGTTGCCACTTGATTTCATCTTAAACCTCATTTGTATCTTGACGATTACAACTTGTGTTCAAACCTTTCATGATCCTTGAAAACACATCAATCGAGAGGATGAACCAATCACACTTCATCTACGGAAGAAAAGATTAATGCATATAGTTATGCACTTGAAAACACTCGGAACCTGAATAAATGATTAACACGTATCTGTGTTAGCTCCTTTGACGTTGTTATTACGGAAAATAGCTTTGCAATCCCTTTCCAAAGTAGAAAATTTTGACACAGCTTCAGCGAATCAACGTCGACTTTCATTCGGATTAAACTTATTATAACCTTGATATATAAATTGCCTTTCATCATCATTACCTGAGAACCTTTTATGTTCCACCATATTAGCAGTAAACGTACCCGCAACATCAGTATTCTCTGGTGTAAGTCTTTCCGACAAATCACTATACATATTCATTGAAACCCTAGCAAACACTCATCCGTATTGGGTAACGAGAATTGTCATACCAATTACTGGGGATTAGCAATCAGTATTTTGGATCTCACAGCATTGCTATATCGACAGTTATATGTATACATATAACATTTATCTCTTAGAATTTTAATCTTCAATTCAGAAATTCTGAAAAGCACCCCGTCTACGAATCAATACTCCAAATTTTGAAAACTGCTGATGAAGCAACAAAAACTGTAAACGACCTTAACAGTCGAAAGTGATGATAAAGATTAGTATATTTTCAAAGCTCAAAAGAAAAGTTGGAAATTGAAAGACGGATTGAGCAAATCAGGAAGGAGACTGTGGATAAATCACAAGGACTAAACCTGTACTTAACGAATTTAGATGATTCTGTATCTGATGAACTCTTCAGCGAATATCATGCTCCTTATTTATTCTAAATCCTTGCGAAAGGATTTTCTTCACCAACCTTCAATCTTAGAAATTCCAAAATATCGTCATAAATATCTTCGATATTTCTGAAGATATTTTCATAACTATCCTTATCTGAAATCAGTTATCTTTTCACGTTATCTGTATTACGTCATAAAGGAAACTGTTAGTTTCTATATTCTGTAAACCTTCAAGTTTAAATTATGAATGATGTTGAAGTAGTGTTGGGAACTGAAGCATGAGTTAGTATAATATAATGACACTTGATCAACGTGATTATATTACAGTAAGTCATGATGAGTTTCTAATGAAACATGATGATTTACAGACCCTACCATCATCATGTGCCATGTTACACGACTCTTACATTCTATCTAATCTATAAACATATTAAGAACATATTTTCTTGATAGTCCTATCTTTTCCCGTGACTTCTGGTAATTTAACCAATAAAGATCGTGCTATTACAATTTCTCTCTTAAGAACATTAGTCATGTTCATTCGAAACTCCATACCTACAAAATTCTGGATCATTATTTGCTTGACTTAAAGTCGGGAAGAGAAAACAAAAGTATAGAACTCCAAAATATAAAGGAAACGAAGGGAGTGGATTTATAGTGAAATATCCGATAGAGAAATCGAAGCAGATCATCGAATTTAATCAAAGAGGATCCTAATTTCTTTAATCACCAAAGAATCAAATCTTATATAGATTTCGAAGATTTTTCTTTAAATTCAACCATGACTAGTCAAAAGTTATGATGAAACTTGTCTTTCTCATTTCACTATTTAGTGATAGCTTCATTCGTACTCTTCGAGAAATCGAACTATTTTATCCATATTACTCTATGGTAATAAAACTCTACTTATCAGCTCATATTCGTCAGGAAAATATTCTTAATGTTAGCCATGACGATCTCGATCAAATTTCGGGGACGAAATTTCTTTAACAGGTAGGTACTGTGACGACCCGAAAATTTCCGACCAAATTTAAACTTAATTCTAATATGAATTCGACACGATAAGTAAAGTCTGTTAGGTTGAATCTCAAAAATTTTGAACTGTTTCATATATTCATTTGACTTTCGTCCATTCCCGACGATTCACGAACAACTATTTGTAAATAGATATGTGTGTATATATATAAATAATAATTGGAAGTATAATTTGAAATAATGAATGTTGTTATGAAATAGGATATTATAATAATTATTATTTAAAACATATCTATATATACATAGAAGTATATTAAAAATAAATATTAAATGATTGTAATGCCCGTTTAATGTTTCGATCAATATTAAGCAAGTAAAATTCAAACTTATATTATTTTAAAATAAACGGTGATCCAAAAATGAGTTCTATAAATTTTAGGCTTAATAAAAATGTATTTAGGAACTATTTGTTAAGTTTTAACACTTTTATATTTTAACCATAAATGAGAGGGACAGTTGATGTAATTCTTATTTAACAAATTAAAGATCGAATTTTATACCATAATTACCAAAATAAATAAATATACTAAATTTACAAATATGGGATTTTTTTTGAATACTTTTATCCACCACTGATTAACAACGGAGCACGAAATAATACCTCTAAATTTAGACGTCGACAGATAATTGTCCTAATCTTTCTGTTAGGCATCTTGTCTCTTAATATTTAATATGTTAAACGAAATGAAAACCGAACCCATCTTGATGAACTGTTAAACGAAACCAGGCCACTTAATTCTACAATTTAGACACCATGATAAGTGCTACTAATTCCTGTTTATGTTTCATGTTACTAATGAACAAACGCCACCCTCACTAACCATGGTTCCACACCATCTACAACTAACCTTAAACCTCCACCATGAATCACCACCAATGACCCAAATCACCCTCACATCTATATTGATGCTTCACTGCTCGACTTCTGTAACCACTCCTTTAACCATTGAAACACCACCCTATTTGATCACCGTAAGTCCATCGTACCATCACTTAACCCTCAACGAAAACCCACCTGTAAGTCACTATCGTTGTTGCTGTAAAGACCCGTCCTTATCCACCTGGACGAAGTCATCAACATTTGGTCCCATTGCGATGATCGATTCCAAGTAATATCCTTAAAATGAGCTAATGCACAGCGGAAGATTTCTTTAATACCTGAGAATAAACATGCTTAAAAGTGTCAACCAAAAGGTTGGTGAGTTCATAGGTTTATCATAACAATCATTTCAATATATTAATAGACCACAAGATTTCCGTTTATAAATATATGTACACTCGTAAGTGTATAAAAGTATTCTAAGTGGTTGAGCACTTGGTAACCATACTTAACATTTAATCAACGTCGCATATTCCCTTTATTATGAAATATCACTACACCGTACCAAGTGTAGTCACCAAACGAAGTACTGTGCAACCGTTGAATACTGTTCGTCCAGTCCGGTTGGGGTTGTCAGGCCCGATAGATCTATCAACAGGATTCGCGTGTACAATACCCATGTAAATAGTAGTTACCAAGCTACAGGGAAGTATGCCAGTGGTACAACTCAACGTAGAATGTATTTTAAGTACTTGTGTCTATTTCGTAAACATTTATAAAAGCAGCGCATGTATTCTCAGTCCAAAAATATATATTGCAAAAGCAATTGAAAAGGGAGCAAATGAAACTCACCATACTGTATTTTGTAGTAAAAATACATATGACGACATTTAACAAGTGTAGGGTTGCCTTGGATTCACGAACCTATATCATTCGTATATATATTTTAACACATATAATTGAAGTCAAATACGTTTATGTATTATTATTAATATAACTGATATTTTTAGTAACTCATGTGTCTCATTATTAACTTAAATATATTTATTTTATACATTTTAAATAAATAATTTATAAACTATAGTTTTCTTAAGTATATTTTTATATAACTAACTTTTATTGTAATAATAATATTAATAGTAATATTGATAATAATAATAATAATAATAATAATAATATAGTTGTAATAATAATAATGATAAAAGTAATAAAAAAAATAATTAAAAATGATAAAAATATTGTTAACAATGTTAATACTAATAAAAATAATAATGGTAATAATAAAAATATTAATTTTAATAATAATGATATTAAATAATAAAAACTTATATCATATAATTTTGATCCTAATTCTTAATACTAATAATATTTATTAATAATACTTGATAGTAATTTAATGTAAATAATGATAATAATAACAACAATAATAATAATTATAACAAGTAATAAGTAAACTACCTCAAAGAAGTAGTCCTTAAAAAAATGCCCAAATCCGGGTTTGAACCCGCAACGTCCCGCTAACCCGATAACATCCTTACCCGTCTCTCCATTTCATCTTTTCTGACTTGATTCTTAAACTAAATCATTTAACCACTATCTACATCTGTTTTTCTTCTTTATACCCATCATCATACCATAACCATAATATTAATCATAATCATATGATCATCAATATCATTTTTGCATATCTATAAGTTCAACTGTTTAAAAAAAATACGGCCCATCAAGTGTTACAATAGTTTCGTAGCCCAACAAGTATACAGCAGGTACCCGGCCCAGCAGGCCCGAGAACAGTCCAATTATATACTATAAACCGGAGCCCAATGGCTATAAATATTATGGCCCAACAAGTAAAATCACTGCCCAGTTCGATTATAAAAAAAAATAGCACGACCTTTAAATTTTCCATTTTTGTCAGCCCTCAATCCATCCTCATCTTTACAGCTCATAATAACATTATACAAGTACATCATTATCATAACCCTACCATTTCATCATATTCATATTATTTTAATAGAAGAAACAGAAAACGTTGTAGCAGCCATCAAAGCACATGAAGATCGTGTTACCATCACAGGGTTATCAACATCATTAATTGTCTCCAATATTTTTTATCAATTACGTTTTTGTTTAAGAGGTGATAAGAGATGAAACGAGATCATAAAGCGAGAAAATAAACTTAACATATCGATGAATGGTTTACTCGCGTAACAGATTGAAACTGGAGGAGGATTTATAAAGTGTTTGGGGTTCGTTTGGTTCAGATAGGGGACAAGAAAATAGAATTAAGGGTGTGTGATTGTTCAAGCAACGAAGATTTTTGTTGCAGGTGGGTTGAATTTAAATGGGTTTCGATGGGTTGTCGATGGTTGATGAAAGAAGAATTAAGGTGGTTGTTTGTTCTAAGGTGGAGGTTGTCTATTGAAACAGAAGTTAAACACAAGTTGGCTGTGGTGGTTTGAATAACATAGAATAGTAATGAGTAGTAGTAAATGATGGTAACAGGTGGTTTTCGGTGTAATTGTTCATGGGTTTAAATCGAAGTGGATAAGTAGGAGGTAGTGATCGAAACAAGAAACAACATAGTAACTTGTTGGTGGTTTGTGGTGATCTAAGGTGATAGTTTATCGAGCAAGAAAAGGAAGGGGTGTTCGGTTTGAGATTGGTCTTCGATGGTGGTGTTTGTCATGATGGTGAGGGTGACGTATGGTGATTGTAAAGGTGGTGGTTTGGTGATAGTACTTCAACAAGAATTAGGGAGACAGGAAGATGAAATTTCATGTGGGTTTGTATTTCTTAGGGTTACCCAACGAAGGTTTGGTTCATGGTGATCGAAAGTGGTGACGGGTTTCATGTGGAGTTCTTGAATTTTTGGTTTTAATTCCCGATTGCAGTAGTAATGGTTTGTTGAAGAAGATAGTGTTATGTAGTTTGATCAACATGAATCAGTAGCAGGTTGTGTTGGGTTTTGAACCAAAGCTAGTAGTAACGGATGATGGTTTATGGCGGTTACAGTAGTAAACAAACGATCATGGGTTTGGTTCAAAGTAAAACAGAATCGAACAGTGTGCAAGATTGGTGGTGGTTTGTAAAGTTTATGTGTGTATTAGTGTAAGCCTATATGCATATGCATATCTATATAAATGAAAAGAAAAGTGTCAATCATTTAAGATACAGTAATCCTCATTCATATATCATAATATCACAGACTTATTTAACTATACACTGTCGACACTTTTTTAAAAAAAAAAATCTGAAGATAATACTATTTAAAAGAATGCGTGTATGTTTTAATTAGTGATGGTGGAAACAAACATAAAATGTGATATGGAAAGTGACGGGTATAATTTAATAAAGCAACCCACTCGTTTTAAAACACATGGACGATCATGTGTAATTACATAACAAAACAAAAGCCATCGTTCCCCACTTTATTATTTATGTAATTAATAGGTGTTTCATCCATTACTAAAATACAATGTTTCCGTTAGGTGATCCTAACAGATTACAAATAACATAGATAGATATATTCTGTGACAAGGTGATCCTAACAGATTATAAATAACATAGATAGATATATTCTGTGACCTTTGTCACAAAGTGTAGACACACGCCTACTCATTCGGTTTTCCCCCTCATAACATATTGTTTCATTTTTATAGTAAATTGAAATTAATTATTATATTTTAATATTATATTTATATATCATTTTAATATTTAAATCATATAATAAATTAATTATTAATTACTAATTACATATAATTCATGGGTGACATCATTTATGGGAGTAATTATATATATATATATATATATATATATATATATATATATATATATATATATATATATATATATATATATATATATATATATATATATATATATATATATATATATATATATATATATATTTATTTATTTATTTATTTATTTATTTATTTATTATTTATTTATAAAATATTTGTAAATATATATATATATATATATATATATATATATATATATATATATATATTTGTATCTATTTATTTATAAAATATTATTCGTGAATCGTCAGAAATGGTCGAAGGTCAATTGAATGTATGAAACAGTTCAAAATTTTTGAGACTCAACCTAACAAACTTTGTTTATTGTGTCAAAAATACAATATCGTATCGAGAGTTTGATTTAAAATTAGTCGAAATTCTCCGGGTCGTAACAGTTCCTATCCGTTAAAGAAATTTCGTCCCGAAATTTGAGTGAGGTCGTCATGGCTAACACTAAAAATGTTTTCATGACGAATATGAGTTGTAAAATAGAGTTTTATCACCATTGGGTAATGTAGATAAAACAATTTGATTACTCGAAGCGTACGAGTGAAGCTATCACAAAAGAGTGAAAAGTTTCGTCTTAACTTTTGACGTAGTCATGGTGGATTTCCGGAGTTCATGGAATTTAAAGAAAATCTTCTAAGCAGAATGGAAATATATTAGCATGAATTATTAGCAACTGTTGCAATTACGGAAGAACAGAAATACCAAGGAAATATTTCCGTGATATGCTTAGAGATTAAGTAGAATGAAAGAGTTATGTAGCATGGCACATGATGACGATATTGTCTGTGAATCATCACGTTCCACTAGAAATTTTGCATGACTTACTGTAATATAACCACGTTGGCCTGACGTCATTATATTATACTAACTCATGCTTCATTTCCCAACACTTCTCTAGGAAATCATTCATAATTTAAACTCGATGGTTACAGAATATAGAAACTAAAATAGTTTCTTTTATGATGTAATATAGATAGCACGAAGAGATAAATAATTTCGGACAAGAATAGCTGTGAAGGTATCCTCAGGAATATCGAAGATATTATAACAGAAGATACGATGTTATCTTAGAATTTCTAAGTACCTGAAATTAAAGGGTGATGCATAAACTTTTTCTGCAAAGAATTGAAATAAGTAGGAAGCAAGATATTCGCTGAGGATTTCGTCAAATACAGAATCGTTTGGATTCGTTAAGTACATGTTTACTCTTTGTGATTTGTCCACAGTCTCCTTCATGGTGTGCTCAATCCGAATTTCAGTATCAAATTTTCTATCGAGCGTTCCTAACACTTCCTTCTTTATCATCAACTTTTGGCCATTAAGACCATCTACAACATGCTACTTCGTCAGCATTTTCAAAGTTAACGGATCTGGGTCATCGGTTATCAAATCGAGGTGGTTTCAGGAGAATTGTGTTTTTAGATGATTAAACGCTGATGATAATATGATGAAATATAAATGGTTCTCCGGTAACAATAAAAGAGTAAGCATATATTCCGAGGTTATAATAAGGTTGTTTTGAACGAAAAGTCGAAATCAACTTGCTGGAGCTGTGACAAAATTTGGCAAATTTGGAAAGGAATTGCAATGTTTTTGGGTAATAATAACGCCAAAGGAACTAGCACAGGTATGTGTTAAACGTTTACTCAGGTTCCGAAAGTTTTCAAGTGCGTAACTATATGCATCAATCTTTTCTTCCGTAGATGAAGTGCGGTTGGTTCATCCTCTCGATCGAGGTGTTTTCAAGAATCATGAAAGATTCGAACATGGATTGAAATCGACAAGATTCAAATGAGGTTTAAGATGAAATCAAGTTACAAAGGATGTTTAAGATGAAATCAAGTGGCAAACTTGAAGAATTGTTTAGTTGCATATGTTATAATCAATATTTTAATTCATTTTAATTGTCCAAAGTTAGTAGTCCAATAGTCCATATATAGTTTAATATATAACATTCGAATTAATTAATACGTATCGTGACCCGTGTACCGGTCTCAGCATTGATCACAACTCAAACTATATATATATTTTGGAATCGACCTCAACCCTGTATAGCTAACTCCGTCATTTGCATATAGAGTGTCTATGGCTGTTCCAAGATAAATATATAGATGGGTCAATATGATATGTCGAAACCTTGTATACGTGTCCCGTTATTTAAAGTGCGTAAAATAAATACAAAAATTAAATAACGATAAATAAAATTGCGAGAATGTAAATTGCGATAAATAAAATGTAACCAGTTAACTAGGAATAGTTAGCTAGGAATAGTTAGCGTGGATTCTTAACAATATTTTAATTAGTTAATTCATTTGTTTCTAACAAGTTTTATTTTTGTCCAATGTTTTCTTCATTATGCCACTTGTTGGATTCTGATAGGTCAAAATTCAAATATGAAATTTGAATGAAAATGGTTATTCTGTGGTGAACAGATACATATATTGGTGATTGCAGGTAGGATAGTAAATGACTGTTGATTCAGATTCGAAGAATGTACAATGTAACTTATTAATGTGAAATCTCAATATTCCTCGGGTACTACCTACCCGTTAAAATATTTTCATCATTAACAGTTTGTACAAAAGAATTTTTTAATTACAATCTTTATGAAAACATATATACATATATATTTTCTTCAGATGTAATCATGGATTTAATGAGTCAATAAGATATTAAACTCATTTGATTTATCGTTAATACTAGATTATATAATCTCTAAAACTTTAGAAATTACATAATCGCCATGTCGAGCGAAGATAATCGATGTAGAACGATATATAGAACGAAGATAAAGTAGATAGAACGATACGTAGAACGATGATTATGCTCGAGGTATAGATTGTGATGTTGAGAAATGTGATATTGAAACTTGGGTTGTTGGTGGTACAGATGTTGATGTTGGTGGTACTGTTGGTACCGATGATGTTGCTGAAGCTGGTACGTTTTGCACCATATTTTTCAAAGCTACAACTCGGGTGCGAAGTTCGTTGACTTATTACTCCGGGATGATTGTCGGTAGGAATGAGCGAATGAATAAGGTTTGGAATTTTAGATAGAAGATAATTGTGGTGAGGTATTCGGGAAATGAGGGTGAAAATGATGTTTCAGATAGGTTCGCCGGTAAGTGCTTCAGGTTCTTCGCCGAGAGGAAAATTTGGTTGATGGAAAGGATCGCCTTCTTCTCATCTCCATTGATTTAGTCGACTACGAACTCATCAGATGAATTGGGGATGGATGACTGGGTGATTCATTCTGGTGACGCTGCTTTCGGTGCTTAGGTGAAACTCCATGTCGGAATCTGAGGGACTTGAACTAGTGGTGAGTTCCATTGCGTACGATTGAATAAAGGATTTTTCGATATGAAATGATTTTAGGATATCGGATGGTATTCAAATTACATAGAATACCTATATTTAGTATAGAAGATCCCGTAGACTACGGAGGAAATTAAGGAAACGTGTTAGATAAAGTCTACAGTGACAGATACACTAGGATATGAATTTATCTATAAACTATCTATCAAATATGTGCAGGAAGTCATGTCTAGACTTAGGAATAATAAGCAGGTAATTTTCCACTAGGAATGATAAATGATACTTATAATATGCAGCTAAGGTCGAAGTCCAGACTCGCTAATGCATCTTAACAACTATCAGTTAGACACACTAATACAAGACCTGGTCGCTAGGACCAACGCTCTGATACCAACTGTAAAGACCCGTCCTTATCCACCTGGACGAAGTCATCAACATTTGGTCCCATTGCGATGATCGATTCCAAGTAATATACTTAAAATGAGCTAATGCACAGCAGAAGATTTCTTTAATACCTGAGAATAAACATGCTTAAAAGTGTCAACCAAAAGGTTGGTGAGTTCATAGGTTTATCATAACAATCATTTCAATATATTAATAGACCACAAGATTTCCGTTTATAAATATATGTACACTCGCAAGTGTATAAAAGTATTCTAAGTGGTTGAGCACATGGTAACCATACTTAACATTTAATCAACATCGCATATTCCCTTTATTATGAAATCTCACTACACCGTACCAAGTGTAGTCACCAAACGAAGTACTGTGCAACCGTTGAATACTGGTCGTCCAGTCCGGTTGGGGTTGTCAGGCCCGATAGATCTATCAACAGGATTCGCGTTTACAATACCCATGTAAATAGTAGTTACCAAGGTACAGGGAAGTATGCCAGTGGTACAACTCAACGTAGAATGTATTTTAAGTACTTGTGTCTATTTCGTAAACATTTATAAAAGCAGCGCATGTATTCTCAGTCCAAAAATATATATTGCAAAAGCAATTGAAAAGGGAGCAAATGAAACTCACCATACTGTATTTTGTAGTAAAAATACATATGACGACATTTAACAAGTGTAGGGTTGACATTGGATTCACGAAACTATATCATTCGTATATATATATTAACACATATAATTGAAGTCAAATAAGTTTATGTATTATTATTAATATAACTGATGTTTTTAGTAACTCATGTGTCTCATTATTAACTTAAATATATTTATTTTATACATTTTAAATAAATAATTTATAAATTGTGGTTTTCTTAAGTATATTTTTATATAACTAACTTTTATTGTAATAATAATATTAATAGTAATATTGATAATAATAATAATAATATAGTTGTAATAATAATAATGATAAAAGTAATAAAAAAATAATTAAAAATGATAAAAATATTGTTAACAATGTTAATACTAATAAAAATAATAATGGTAATAATAAAAATATTCATTTTAATAATAATGATATTAAATAATAAAAACTTATATCATATAATTTTGATCCTAATTCTTAATACGAATAATACTTATTAATAATACTTGATAGTAATTTAATGTAAATAATGATAATAATAACAACAATTATAATAATTATAATAAGTAATAAGTAAACTACCTCAAAGAAGTAGTCCTTAAAAAAATGTCCAAATCCGGGTTTGAACTCGCGACGTCCCGCTAACCCGATAACATCCTTACCCGTCTCTCCATTTCATCTTTTCTGACTTGATTCTTAAACTAAATCATTTAACCACTATCTACATCTGTTTTTCTTCTTTATACCCATCATTATACCATAACCATAATATTAATCATAATCATATGATCATCAATATCATTTTTGCATATCTATAAGTTCAACTGTTTAAAAAAAATACGGCCCATCAAGTGTTACAATAGTTTCGTAGCCCAACAAGTATACAGCAGGTACCCGGCCCAGCAGGCCCGAGAACAGTCCAATTATATACTATAAACCGGAGCCCAATGGCTATAAATATTATGGCCCAACAAGTAAAATCACTGCCAAGTTCGATTATAAAAAAAAATAGCACGAACTTTAAATTTTCCATTTTTGTCGGCCCTCAATCTATCCTCATCTTTACAGCTCATAATAACATTATACAAGTACATCATTATCATAACCCTACCGTTTCATCATATTCATATTATTTTAATAGAAGAAACAGAAAACGCTGTAGCAGCCATCAAAGCACATGAAGATCGTGTTACCATCACAGGGTTATCAACATCATTCATTGTCTCCAATATTTTTTATCAATTACGTTTTTGTTTAAGAGGTGATAAGAGATGAAACGAGATCATAAAGCGAGAAAAGAAACTTAACATATCGATGAATGGTTTACTCGCGTAACAGATTGAAACTGGAGGAGGATTGATAAAGTGTTTGGGGTTCGTTTGGTTCAGATAGGGGACAAGAAAATAAAATTAAGGGTGTGTGATTGTTCAAGCAACGAAGGTTTTGTTGCAGGTGGGTTGAATTTAAATGGGTTTCATTGGGTTGTCGATGGTTAATGAAAGAAGAATTAAGGTGGTTGTTTGTTCTAAGGTGGAGGTTGTCTATTGAAATAGAAGTTAAACACAAGTTGGCTGTGGTGGTTTGAATAACATAGAATAGTAATGAGTAGTAGTAAATGATGGTAACATGTGGTTTTCGGTGTAATTGTTCATGGGTTTAAATCGAAGTGGATAAGTAGGAGGTGGTGATCGAAACAAGAAACAACATAGTAACTTGTTGGTGGTTTGTGGTGATCTAAGGTGATAGTTTATGGAGCAAGAAAAGGAAGGGGTGTTCGGTTTGAGATTGTTCTTCGATGGTGGTGTTTGTCATGATGGTGAGGGTGGCGTATGGTGATTGTAAAGGTGGTGGTTTGGTGGTGGTACTTCAACAAGAATTAAGGAGACAGGAAGATGAAATTTCATGTGGGTTTGTATTTCTTGGGGTTACCTAACGAAGGTTTGGTTCAAGGTGATCGAAAGTGGTGACGGGTTTCATGTGGAGTTCTTGAATTTTTGGTTTTAATTCCCGATTGCAGTAGTAATGGTTTGTTGAAGAAGATAGTGTTATGTGGTTTGATCAACATGAATCAGTAGCATGTTGTGTTGGGTTTTGAACCAAAGCTAGTAGTAACAGATGGTGGTTTATGGCGGTTACAGTAGTAAACAAACGATCATGGGTTTGGTTCAAAGTAAAACAGAATCGAACATTGTGCAAGATTGGTGGTGGTTTGTAAAGTTTATGTGTGTATTAGTGTAAGCCTATATGCATATGCATATCTATATAAATGAAAAGAAAAGTGTCAATCATTTAAGATACAGTAATCCTCATTCATATATCATAATATCACAGACTTATTTAACTATACACTGCCGACACTTTCTTAAAATAAATCTGAAGATAATACTATTTAAAAGAATGCGTGTATGTTTTAATTAGTGATGGTGGAAATAAACACAAAATGTGATATGGAAAGTGACGGGTATAATTTAATAAAGCAACCCACTCATTTTAAAACACATGGACGATATTGTGTAATTACATAACAAAACAAAAGCCGTCGTTCCCCACTTTATTATTTATGTAATTAATAGGTGTTTCATCCATTACTAAAATACAATGTTTCCATTAGGTGATCCTAACAGATTACAAATAACATAGATGGATATATTCTGTGACAAGGTGATTCTAACAGATTACAAATAACATAGATAGATATATTCTGTGACCTTTGTCACAAAGTGTAGACACACGCCTACTCATTCGGTTTTCCCCCTCATAACATATTGTTTCACTTTTATAGTAAATTGAAATTAATTATTATATTTTAATATTATATTTATATATCATTTTTATATTTAAATCATATAATAAATTAATTATTAATTACTAATTACATATAATTCATGGGTGACATCATTTATGAGAGTAATTATATATATATATATATATATATATATATATATATATATATATATATATATATATATATATATATATATATATATATATATATATATATATATATATATATATATATATATATATATATATATATATATATATATATTTATTTATTTATTTATTTATTTATAAAATATTTGTAAATATATATATATATATATATATATATATATATATATATATATATATATATATATATATTTGTATCTATTTATTTATAAAATATTGTTCGTGAATCGTCAGAAATGGTCGAAGGTCAATTGAATGTATGAAACAGTTCAAAATTTTTGAGACTCAACCTAACAGACTTTGTTTATTGTGTCAAAAATACAATATCGTATCGAGAGTTTGATTTAAAATTAGTCGAAATTCTCCGGGTCGTGACAGTTCCTATCCGTTAAAGAAATTTCGTCCCGAAATTTGAGTGAGGTCGTCATGGCTAACAATAAAAATTTTGTAAAATATATTTATTTATTTATTTATTTATTTATTTATTTACTTATAAAATATTTGTATATATATATATATATATATATATATATATATATATATATATATATATATATATTTGTATCTATTTATTTATAAAATATTGTTCGTGAATCGTCAGAAATGGTCGAAGGTCAATTGAATATATGAAACAGTTCAAAATTTTTGAGACTCAACCTAACAGACTTTGTTTATTGTGTCAAAAATACAATATCGTATTGAGAGTTTGATTTAAAATTAGTCGAAATTCTTCGGGTCGTGACAGTTGCTACATCCTTTTTGTTCCTAATCGATTGCTACCGTTTGGCAGTGGAAAACCCACTATAAACCCCTTCTTCAATCACCATAAATCACTATCCCCATAACAACCCAAAACCCACTTATGTTGTTCGAAAACCTTCACTTGCAACTCGTTGAACGTTGCCGTTTCTCTTCTATTTCTGTTCCGCTATATTAACGAGAATGATGATGATTATACAGCGAGATGATGGTGATACGATGAATGAGATGATGACATTGATGATGTATAATGATAATTTATTATAATGATAATGATAATCATTAAATGATGATCGTGATATTTATATACATGATGATGTTCATGTATGATCATGATGATGCATAATGATGGAACAATAATAAAGAAAGTGTGATACCCTACCACTTACACCCAATTTATTTTTCCTGCTTCCTGTATCGAATTCAACATCTTTCTCCATCGGGCCGCAGGCCACAAACTATAAACGGATGGGCTTGTAAACTGCAGTTACTGTTGCATACCGTTTCTATTTCTATTCTATTTTAATTGCACCATAAACCACCATGAACAATCACCTTCGAACAGCCCTACTTCAACTGCTGATACGCCTGTTTTCTAGTTTGAATCAAACCCAGAAAAACAGTAGTAAAAACGATGTTACAGTGAAATTAAATGTTGCTGTTACTCGCTACCTTTTCTGCTCCTATTTCTG
Source organism: Rutidosis leptorrhynchoides (assembly GCF_046630445.1). Taxonomy (NCBI): domain Eukaryota; kingdom Viridiplantae; phylum Streptophyta; class Magnoliopsida; order Asterales; family Asteraceae; genus Rutidosis; species Rutidosis leptorrhynchoides. The sequence continues at coordinate 592,346,405 of NC_092336.1, read as the reverse complement.
TTGAAGTTTAACGCACGAGATACCTAAATGAAGATGATGATTGCGTGAAACATGAAGATGATATGATAATATTGATATGAAGCATGATAATCACATGATGATGATAAAAGTGATAGCAAGATCGAATGGTTTTGTGATTTGATGAAGGTTACTGTCAAAGATAAATAATAATGATAATAATCGAAGGTGAACAATAATGAAGGAGGATGATATTGAACGATGGAGAAGATGAACTTTTGACCTACCGTTCTTAATTTATGTCGCTTCTGTCGAAATCAAATAACTCTCACAACCCATCGACTAATATAAAAAGCTATCGGGTTTTTTTGGATCCACTTAACCAAATAAATAGATTTGTTAACTTGGGCTCCTTTCATAGGTGGGCCATTTTGTTTCTTGGGCTTGAGATCGAGTAGTTAGGCCGAAATAAGATGAGATTTCAGTTGGGCCGAGTATACGTATATAGAAGTGGGGTACGAATAAAAACAGAAATGAGAGGTGGAGCAGATGGTTGCGCGTTTGATTGGGGTACGAGAGGTCTTGGGTTCGAACCTGGGTTGAGGCATTTTTTTTAAAGGCTTACTTATTTGAGGTAGTCTACTCATTTTTAAATTTTATTATTATTATTATTATTATTATTATTATTATTATTATTATTATTATTATTATTATTATTATTATTATTATTATTATTATTATTATTATTATTATTATTATTATTATTGTTATTATTATTATTATTATTATTGTTATTATTATTATAGATATTATTATTATAGATATTATTATTATAGATATTATTATTATTATTATTATTATTATTATTATTATTATTATTATGTATTATAGATATTATTGCTATTATTTATTATCATTATTATTACTTTTACCATTAGGATTATTATTACAACTAAATTAGTATCATAACTATCATTAGTAGTAAACTTATTAGTTTTATAGTTAATATAATTATCAGTATTATTATTATCACTATTATTGTTAATCTTATTTTTATAAAAATTATTAATAGTATTATCATTATTATTATTATTATTATTATTATTATTATTATTATTATTATTATTATTATTATTATTATTATTATTATTATTATTATTATTATTATTATTATTATTATTATTGTTGTTGTTATTATTACTACTTTTATATTAACAATATTATTATAACAAATAAATAATTTCTATATAAGAGTATATATATTCCAACTACCATAATATTACATATAATTATATATTAAGATTATGTATATAAATATTTACATATAACAAATTATTGATTTTAAATATAATATTAAACTATATAAATATTAACTATTTTAAATATATACAAATTAAATATATAAGATGTATAATTTAAGATATAATATATGAATTTAATTAATTGATTACAATTATATGTGTTAATATATATAAATGATATAGGTTCGTGAATTCGAGACCAACCCTGCATTGTTCAGTGTTCAATGTCATCATATGTATTTTTACTACAAAATACAGTATTGTGAGTTTCATTTGCTCCCTTTTTAGATGCTTTTGCAATATATATTTTTGGGACTGAGAATACATGCATTGCTTTTATAAATGTTTGACAAAATAGGTACAAGTACTTGAAACTACATTCTATGGTTGGATTATTATACCGGATATCACCCTTTTTAGTCTGGTAATCTAAGAATTAGGGAACAGAAACCCTAATTGACGCGAATCCTAAAGATAGATATATTGGGCCTAACAAACCCCATCCGGGTTATGGATGCTTTAGTACTTCTATTTTATGATGTCCGATGAGAGTCCCGGAATGATGGGGATATTCTAGATGCATTTTGTTAATGTCGGTTACCAAGTGTTCACCATATGAATGATTTTTTATACACAGGTTATGTGTATTATTTTATTACACAGGTTATGTGTAATGTAAAAATGAAATTTTGTGGTCTATTAAAATGATGGAAATGAATGTTTATGATAAACTAATGAACTCACCAACCTTTTGGTTGACACTTTTAAGCATGTTTATTCTCAGGTATTAACGAAATCTTCCGCTGTGTATTTGCTCATTTTAAAGATATTACTTGGAGTCATTCATGGAATATTTCAAAAGACGTTGCATTCGAGTCGTTGAGTTCAACAATATTATTATTAAGTCATTTATATTTTGAATATATTATGAAATGGTATGCATACCTGTCAACTTTCATTGTAATGAAAGTTTGTCTTTTAAAAACGAATGCAGTGTTTGTAAAACTTATCATATAGAGGTCAAATACCTCACAAAGAAATAAACTATTGTGAATCGTTTATAATCGGTATGAACGGGTCCTTTCAGTGTATTCAAATCGGTGCAATTTGAAAGGACCCGTTCATATACATTATAAACGATTCACAATAGTTGATTACATCACGAGGTATTTGACCACTATATGATACATTTTACAAATATTGCATTCGTTTTTAAAAGACAAACTTTATTCACATCTAAAGTTGACGGCATGCATACCATTTCATAATACATCCAACTATAATTGACTTAATAATAATCTTAATGAAATCAATGACTCGAATACAACGTCTTTCGAAATATGTCATGAATGACTCTAAGTAATATTCTTAAAATGAGCTAATGCACAGCGGAAGATTTCTTTTGAACCTGAGAATAAACATGCTTTCAAGTGTCAACCAAAAGGTTGGTGAGTTCATTAGTTTATCATAATCATTCATTTCCATTATTTTAATAAACCACAAGATTTTTATTAAATATAATTCCAATAGCAGAATTCTCTCGTCTGCATAAAGGTAAAATCATTTCCAATAATATAATAGACCATAAGATTTTCATTTTTCATAAACATAATCCTCAAGCAGAATCCTCTCGTCTGCATTAAGGTAAAATCATTCATATGGTGAACACCTGGTAACCGACATTAACAAGATGCATATAGAATATCCCCAAAACAGAATCCTCTCGTCTGTATAACAGAATCCTCTCGTCTGTATAAAAATTGAAGTACTAAAGCATCCGTACCTCAGATGGGGTTTGTTAGGCCCATAGATCTATCTTTAGGATTCGCGACAATTAGGAGTACTGTTCCCTAATTCTTAGGTTACCAAGCTAAAGGGGTGATATTCGATTTCGATAATCCAACCATAGAATGTAATTTTTGAGTACTTGTG